>NC_050069.1:183328366-183631396 GCF_009764565.3 Dermochelys coriacea
TTTTAAAATGGAAAATAAACTTTAAGAAACCAAGGGGATTGAGCTTTATATGTGCATGCATTGGTTAAAAAAGCTGCCCATGAATATATTTCATGTGCGTTATCCACTTTGTTTCTAGACCATAAATTCATTAAAATTACTCAGTGAATTGCAGCATGAAGAAGATTAAGGTGTAATTTGCTATATTTTATGGCAGGTGCCTCCCCTCTTCCTAATCCCTTTCATCTACTAGTAAATCAGAAGGAATAGGATCCTCATTATGGAATATCATATCATACATACTTGGCCAGTTTCTGAATTGATGTTTTATTCCTGGGGCTATTGTAGTCCAACTGATTTACCTGTCTGTTGTGTAGAAGAATGTTTTCTTCTCTGTTTCTGTACAGATTAAATGTCAGATTTTCAGGTAGATGTGTGCAGTTGCTCGCGTGTACCTGCCTGCATGTGCCTGACTTTGCAATTACCCTATGTAAATATTTGAAGTGTGTGTGTTTGTATGTGTGTGTGGGTGGGTGTGGGTGTGTGTGTGTTATAGTTCAGTTACTTGCCCACCCACAGGGCTAGTAAAATGTGTCTAACTGCCCAGGTGTATGCACAAATATTTGATTATTTGCACACGCAAGTTAGGCAACTGTACATGTATGTCCACATTATGTGCATCTAATTTAGAAAATCTGGTAGTTA
Source organism: Dermochelys coriacea (assembly GCF_009764565.3). Lineage (NCBI taxonomy): Eukaryota > Metazoa > Chordata > Testudines > Dermochelyidae > Dermochelys > Dermochelys coriacea. Next base: position 183,329,051 of record NC_050069.1, read on the forward strand.
ACTTGCTAAAATTTGGCATGATATTTTATAAAGATCTCTTCTGTGTTTTGCATCAAGACTTTGGAAAAACCAAAGTAGATATTACTCCTAATGACTCAACCTTGGTTTGTCACGACAGCATTGTGAACAGGACTTTGGGGATTTTAGGCAGCTCTACTAAAGATCAATGTCCAGCCTGAATGAATTTTTTCAATATAGCTATTAGCTGCTTACCTTAATGCTGATTCATGGTGTATAATCCCAGACTCACTCTCATCTGGATACAACACTAGCTTCACAGAGAAGAAAGAATAATTGGTTGAACATAATTAAAGTGGTATAGATAAATCAAGATCTCTTTCTGAAGTGATTAGCTCTAATGTGCACAAGTATTTTATCTCTAGGTCCCTGTGCAATGCAGTCAGATTTACTGGTGCATGTAATTAAGGTTCATTGCTTTGGAAAACTCATTGACTAATATTTACATAAATGTCTTTTCAACATGCTTCTAATTACTTCCTTGATTAGTATGTGATAAGTAAAAAAGAATTCCACTCTTAAGTTAGCTTCATCTTGTTCCTTATCAAGAGCAGTGCACTGTGCAGTACAAGTAATTCTCTGTGGAAGATGCATATTCTGTAAGACAAAGAATTCTTCTAAACTTGTTGTCCATTAGCTCTTCTCACTGCTTTTCAAAGTCTAGACTTGTATTAGCAAAGATTGGATAAAAGCAGTTTTTGCTTAGGACTGTAAGATTGCCAGTTGGAAATCTTCATTGCAGATAGCACCTGACCTTGCTGTCTTTTTCTCAAAAAGATGTACATAAACATCTGTTGTGAGAGTATTCCATACTAAGAATCCTCTTGTATGAATTTCTTTGCTGGTTAAAGGACAGTTTTAAATTCTGGACTTTCTCCAATTCTGATCAAATCAGATAACACCCTAACTGAGCTACACACTGTTCACATATATCATCCCTATCCATTTCTCACTTCTCAATATTTCAACAAATTCCGACAGCACTGTTTAATCTGATTGTTGATTGGGGATCTGCCTACTTTTGTGACTAATGAGGCAGTGGCTGAAATATTTGTTATCATATAGCAGATTTCAGAATCCTACTCCAGATCAATTGAGACAGATTTTACCAACATTTTTAAGGCTGACTTAGAACAACGCTTCCTTAGCTCTCGTCCCCTAATGCCCCTACTCTACTTGTGGCTACATTGATGACATCTTCATCATCTGAACCCATGGAAAAGAAGCCCTTGAGGACTTCCACCATGATTTCAACAATTTCCATCTCACCATCAACCTCAGCCTGGACCAGTCCACACAAGAGATCCACTTCCTGGACACTGTGGTGCTAATAAGCAATGGTCACATAAACACCACCCTATACTGGAAACCTACTGACCGCTATTCCTACCTACATGCCTCCACTACTCTGACCATACCACACGATCCATTGTCTACAGCCAAGCTCTACGATACAACCACATTTGCTCCAACCCCTCAGTCAGAGACAAACGCCTACAAGATCTCTATCATGCATTCTTACAACTACAATACCCACCTGCTGAAGTGAAGAAACAGATTGACAGAGCCAGAAGAGTACCTAGAAGTCACCTACTACAGGACAGTCCCAACAAAGAAAATAACAGAACACCACTAGCCATCACCTTCAGCCCCCAACTAAAACCTCTCCAACGCATCATCAAGGATCTACAACCTATCCTGAAGGACGACCCATCACTCTTGCAGATCTTGGGAGACAGGTCAGTCCTTGCTTACAGAGAGCCCCCCAACCTGGAGCAAATACTCACCAGCAACCACACACCACACAACAGAACCACTAACCCAGGAACCTATCCCTGCAACAAAGCCCGTTGCCAACTCTGTCCACATATCCATTCAGGGGACACCATCATAGGGCCTAATCACATTAGCCATGCCATCAGGGGCTCGTTCACCTGTGCAACTACCAATGTGATATATGCCATCATGTGCCAGCAATGCCCCTCTGCCATGTACATTGGTCAAACTGGACAGTCTCTATGTAAAAGAATAAATGGACACAAATTAGACGTCAAGAATTATAACATTCAAAAACCAGTTGGAGAACACTTCAATCTCTCTGGTCACTTGATTACAGACCTAAAAGTGGCAATTCTTCAACAAAAAAACTTTAAAAACAGACTCCAACGAGAGACTGCTGAATTGGAATTAATTTGAAACTGGATACAATTAATTTAGGCTTAAATAGAGACTGGGAGTGGATGGGTCATTACACAAAGTAAAACTATTTCCCCATGTTTATTCCCCCTCCCCCACTGTTCCTCAGACGTTCTTGTCAACCGCTGGAAATGGCCCACCTTGATTATCACTACAGAAGGTTTTCTTCCCCCCGCCCCATTCTCCTGCTGGTTATAGCTCATCTTAAGTGATCACTCTCCTTACAGTGTGTATGGTAACACCCATTGTTTCATGTTCTCTATGTATATAAATCTCCCCGCTGTATTTTCCACTGAATGCATCCGATGAAGTGAGCTGTAGCTCTCAAAAGCATATGCTCAAATAAATTTGTTAATCTCTAAAGTGCCACAAGTACTCCTTTTCTTTTTGTGAGACAGAGTAATTAGTATCTGATGTTGTTTGGTGGCCTGTGTGAAATGAGTTGGTGGCATCAATTCAGTTTGGAGTAGTTATGGACCTATATCATGAAGCCACTACATTGATGCCTGTCCTGGGCTCTCCACTGAAGGGTCAAAGTACAGGGAAGATTAAGGCATACTAATGTGTAGGACATTGTTACACTGCTGCTAAATGTGCTTTATTGGCTCTGTAAATAAATAGATGACTTTGGTCTTCAAAGAAGTCAGTCCTACAACTCTTACTTGCACTAAACTTTCTTAGGAAAGAAATCAAGGCTATTTTTAAAATATATCATACATTCTCTGAAAAGCAATCAACTTGCTGTTACTTTTCCTTCATTCCTTCATAGTGACTAAGCAGCTGATACGTTTGTACTTCTTACACATTGGAATTATGTGATTCCTCCCTAAATCTGAGTGTGAAAGTAACAGACTATTGGACGATTAATACTGAAAGAAAATGTGTTGTATGTGTCTGTAAAAGTGAGGAAGGGAAAGAAGGAAGGGTTGGATAGCACCAGCTAAAGCAGGGGTGGCCAACCTGAGCCTGAGAAGGAACCAGAATTTACCAATGTTCATTGCCAAAGAGCCACAGTAATACGTCAGCAGCCCCCCATCAGCTCCCCTCCCCACGGCTTCCAGCACCTCCTGCCCACCGGCAGCCTATCAGTGCCTTTCCCTCTCTCCCCACACCTCCCGATCAGCTGTTTTGTGACATGCAGGAGGCTCTGCCGGGGAGAAGTGAGGGCATGGCAGGCTCAGGGGAGGGGGCAGAAGGGGTGGAGTGGGGGTAGAGCCTGTGGCAGAGCCAGGGGTTGAGCAGTGGGCACCCCTGGGCACATTGGAAAGTTAGTGCCTGTAGCTCCAGCTGTGGAGTTGGTGCCTATACAAGGAGCCGCATATTAACTTCTGAAGAGCTGCATGTGGCTCTGGAGCCTCAGGTTGGCCACCCCTGAGCTAAAGGGAAGGGGCATATAGGGTCTTTTGGTTTTTAATTTCAGTAGTTCAAATCCAGGCCAGGTGGTAGTGAAGGATGCTTAGTGATTTGTATGAAATTAGTTTGGTGACTTAAGTGCTTTTCCCTGTGGACAGATGTTCATATCAGAAATGTTAGCACAGTTGGCCCTAAATTATCATCTTAGGCCCTGTCTAGACTAGAAAAAATGGGTTTAAAATGTTACCTAACTTGTTTTAACTAACATATTTTAAAATTCTCATGTAGACAGCGCGAGGGGGAACTTAGGATCACCTTGACCAGCTGTCATGTTAAAAACAGCTTGCTCTGTCTACACTAGGGTTTTATAACATGTTAGTTAAAATGTGTTAGCTAATGTGGTTTTTAAAAAAACAAAAACAAAAATACCCCACACCGTTTGTCTATTTCGATATACTGTCAAAGAACAGTCTCAGATACTTCCAAGACAGGGTTGTGGGAGGTAGTTTCCCCAAGTCAAGGTGATTTTTGTGAGATGGCGTGAGGAAACTTGTTTCACAAGCACTAAATTCTCACCAGAAGAATACATGTGAAAAGTAGTTTAACAGCTTAATTAAGCAAGGAGTGATCCACTATTAAAGGCTGCCAGAGCAGTCCACAAAGCCTTCTGCTTATATCACAAACAAGACTAACACCATACAAATGGTTAACTGTGCTGAACTGAATGAAGCACTTAGGATACAGTAGCTATTTATTTTTATAGATTCATCTTGACATGGAAATTGATGCATGATTCCTCACATGTCAAGATGGCAAGCATCTGTGAAAACCACTGTTTTTACTTTATTAGAAATCTTCTCATTACATTTCTTTACAACAATTAGTGGCACTCGGTATCTATAATAAAGTGAAAACACTTTGAATTGCTTCTAGTCTTCCATTTGGTGCAACACTCTCTTGCTTTGTACTGTCAGTTGCCAAACCCTAGTGAACTGGCCCTTGCAGACAATTTGGGTTCATAAGTGAATACACAGCCTGCTTTGAAAGGTGGCTTTATCCCTATGAATACTCAGAAGCACCTTGTGTTGAAAATTATACTTTATGTGGAGGAATAAGATTGTGCAGAGAGTATATTCTATGTAGTAATTTTTCTTCAGTGAACAAATTTCTGTTGCATGTGACTGCAGTACCTTATTCTGTCATTTATTAATAATAGCAGTGTTATTTGTTGTAGTACAGAGAGATAAAGCAATTGCATTGTGGTGAATTAGCTTGAGTTGTCATTTAATGTTGCCATTCCTGTGACAATACCTCAGCATCTGTTTATTGCCTGTGACTTATCAGCGCACCTGAAGCCTTTCTGTTTAAAAGCTGAGGTTTGAAGCTTTGGCAGTGCTCCAGTAATATTTTTAATACTTGCTTTTAGAGTCTAGAAATAAATTGTCATATGCTGTGGACCTGCTCATGTTCTCGTCAAAATCCATGGAGAGTTTTGCCAGTGACTTCAGTGGAAGCAGGATTTGGCCCCCTTACAAATTACGCTGTAATAAAACAACCTATCAAACTGGATAGATTATCAGTTAAACCAACAACTATTTAGGTCTTCAAAGGATCCAAGAGGCTTGTCAACTTGAATCTAGAGTGTCCTAAATGGAAATAGATACTTGCTTTGTAACTGCATGCATTTTTTAAATGAGTGTCCTGTAGAATGTCATTGATAATTAATAGTAAAAGTCACTGACCATGTCGAGATGGAGTAATAACAGCTTTGTCTGAAACAGACATCTGCCAAGTAAATATTATTTTTTTGGAAAATTGCCCCTGCATATAAATGTAAAAAGCCATGTTTTCCCCATCCGTTTCATTTGATTCATACAGTACATTACAATCCTCTTAGCTGTTAGTTTGTGTTAACTAGCAAGAAGGTGACTCAGCTTCAGAAATAATGTAAAATTCTCAGTTGCTCATCAGTTTTGGTATTAATTCAGTGAGTGAAGGAATTATAATTTGAACATAAGGTTTACAATTTACTAAATGTGAAGGACATAATTTTTTCAATAAATATTTCCAGTATTGTTATAATTTTTTTCTCATTTTAAATCTCTTCCAAAATGAATTAAACTAACTTTGATAAAGGCACTCTCATTCCGAAATAAGACTGTCCACACACACACAATTATTCTGGAATAGTTATTCTAGAATAATTTATGTACAGACAAAAGCCCTTAGTTTGTGTCAGAACATTTAATTATAGACTATCTAGGGTTTATTTTGATGTTAGTTGTTTCCAAATACTTGGCCAAACGTTAAAGGGCCTCCTTTACTCACCTGCAGTATTTGTGAGTGCATCTGGTGGCATGTGAAAACCCAAGATGTGCACATACAAATAGATGTTAGTGCATGAATATGGATAAATGCATTTAACTTTGCTTACCCACATTTGCATGTTCAGACAAATGCACACACAAATATTGCTGTCTTGGTTAAACTAGCTGTTAAAAAAAATTGGCCCACTATATCTGTGGACTATTTTGAAGTAAGCCTGAATTTAGCAATGCATGTCTGTCATATGGTTCAAGAGTTCTTTTTCAAATGTTCTCTTCATTTTGTTCTGGAAAATAATAAACATACATAGATAAAAAGCAAAAAACAAAATAAACAAAACACAACTGAATCTCTAAAGACCTATTATGATGTGCATACCACAAGCTATTAATAATCAGTCATGCTTGGTTGCCTGTTTGCTATCCTCCCATCCCTCTTTATTACTCTGCTTTATGATTCTTATATTCTAAACTGATAGATATTGGGGGGCGGGGGGATTTATTCTTGTGCCCAAAAGCAGAGATCTAGGCTTTGGATCTCACCCATTGAACTAAATCCTTAAGACTCTACTTAGACTTTACTCTTTCGTTTTTCAGGCTTGACCTATTATATCTCTTGCTGCATTTGCTCCCTGCTTTAATTTATTTAGCTGTGGCAACAGATTGTTCTTGTGGTGCTACAGAAATGAACAGATTTTGAAAAACTTGCCTATAGATGTGCAGTACTCCCCAACACCTGCCTTATGTACTTATATGCTGAACATGAAGGAGCTGACCAGTTAATAGAACATATCATGTAGCACCTCTTCCAAATGATGGCAAATCCAGGAGAGAGCGCACTGGCCAACCAGTTTTGATTGACACTGGAGTACTGCTTCTGGAAGTATAGCTTATGGGGTGATACAACACTTCCTCTAGGGACTGGAGTGTACTTCCCTTTGAGACAGCATATGCTTATCTCTATTCTTCTTTTGCAAATGGTACTGCTGTCCCTTTGTTATTGTAAGAAGTCTGTGGCTACTTATGACTTTCACAGTTGTCAGTGTGCTGCATCCTATGGCCATTCAGAACACCCCAGAGGCAGCTGGGACAGGTGAGAATCCCCTGTTTCAGAATCTCCTAACATTTGAGCTAAAGGAGCATCTTTTTTCTCTGCTTGTACCATAGGGTCTCATTGAAAAACTGACAATTCTCTTGAACTATTTTTCCCCTTAGACATTTTTCCCATGGGATCTTACCTACCAACTCCCTGAATTTGCTAAAGTTTGCCTTCTTGAAATCTATTATCTTTATTTTGCTGTTGTCCTCCTACTATTCCTTAAAATCATGAACTTTATCTTTTCATGATCACTTTCACCCATGCTGCCTTCCACTTTCCAGTTCTCAACCAGTTCCTCCCTATTTGTCAAAATCAAATCTAGAACAACCTTTGTCATGTCATGGCAAACCCTTATTAATGACTTCTGTCCAGTTTGTCATGTGTCTATGCAAAGGATACGTTGCTGTGGAGACTTGCCAGGGTGCTGCTTGGTGCTGATGCCAATAAAATTGATGGGAATAAGCCTTTCTGAACTGGCATTAGACATGTCATGAAGATGCGAGTTACCCATAGATTAAAAGGTCTGTTAGTTGATGTTTTATCTTTTGCCTATTTTTGTATGTGGACGCCCAGTTTCTTGCCACTATTCCTGAAAGTACAACATATGGTGGACAGTGGTGGCCAGAAAATCAAACAGGATAGAAAATAATATTGAAAAAAATCATCATGCCATTGTGTAAATTGATGGTGTATCCTGACCTAAATATTGTATTCATTTATGGTTACCCCATCTGAAAAAAAAATGTAGTGGAAACAGAAGGGGTCTTGAGAGTGGTGATGCAAATGAATAGAAACATGGAGAGGCTTCCACGTGAGCAGAGATTGAAAAAGTTAGGACTGGTTTATTTAGAGGTGAGACAAACAAGAGGAGACATATTAGAGGTAAAGAAAATAACAAATGATATAAAGAAAGCATTAGGGGCTCCTATATGCCCTTTTTCATAATTCAGCAACAATGGGACACCTGATGAGTTAGCTAATTAAATTTGATAAATAGAAATATGTGTTTATACGCTGTACAATGATTGCCAAAAGGTGTAATTCTAGGCAAGGAGTTTAATAGGATTCAGAATAGGTTTAGATATTCCTGTTAATGAGAACATCCACCTTCAAGTTAGATATGAAAAATTATTTAAAAGGATACACACCTTTATATTTCAGGCCACAAGTCAAACACTCCTTAATAAGAGCTAGAAAGATACTTCCGCTATGAACAGGATTGTCTATTGCAAGGTATTCTATTGCACCATCCTCTCAAGGTCGTTGTCAGGGGCAAGATACCAGACTAAGCAGACCATTGGCACACTTAAATCTGAGAAGTGGGGTGAGACAGCCAGGTTTTTGGACTAGAATAAGAGTTAGCAAGATTGTAATGTATTAATGTTAACATTATATTAAAGTATCTAGAATTGTAAGAGTTCCATCCTGGGGATCATTAAAGCATTTTGTATAAATAATTGGAGACCCCATTAAGATTCCTGATATTTTTTTCCAGAGTAGATGCCATAAAAAAAAGCTATCTCTTTTAACCTGAAAAGAGATCTTGTATGTCTTCTTTTAACCTGCGAGATGATTAAAGAAAATTAACTCCTTTTCAATAAGTATACAATCTTCCTTTGACATTCAGATGGGAGCTTGATTCAGGTTAGCATTTCATAAAGAGCTTGTGTATGAATTTCAAAATGAAAGATCAGAAATAAATTTCCACAGACTGATTACATTTTTTTCCTTTTTTTATTGCAGCAAGGCAAAGAGGCAATAAAAGTTTGAAGTTGTTAACAGCATGTTGAAAATTACAAGTGAACCCTCATGAGCTGAATTTTGCCCTGGTGTGTCCAAACTCCTTTTTTCATTATAATGTCTATTTAAAAAAGAAATATCTGACTACAAGAGCTGAATGTGTTGTGTACTTTGTTAACTAATTCTGGTAGCAAATGCTTGAAATATAGAGAGAGAGAGCAGAAAGGGAAAGAAGTAAAGGTTTCAGGCAAGATGAAGAGAGAAAATGAATGTGTTCTGATGCTCAATTTATTACTTTTTGATGGAGAGTGAGAGTTTCTGGAAGCTTTAGGATGAATTGCCCAGATTTGGGTTGATAGAACTCCATTATAAAATGTTCTGAACAGTCAAAGCTATTCACTCTTCATAGAAAGTAGTCATTTTGTTACCTTTTTAGTTAACTTATCTTGGAGTCAGACTCTGCTCCTCTTTCTCAGGCTGAGCTTTACTCCTTAAGAAGTCCCATTTAAATCTATGGGACTTCCCATAGAATAAAGTATTCAGCTTCAGCAAGGATGGCAGAACCTGACCCGTAATCTTTCCTTATTAAAACACAGAGTGATGCCAGTTAGGGATTTCCAACGGATTTTCTGGTTTTCATTTCATTTTGGTCTTGCTGTTCCCATCCTGACTGTAGTTGATGCTGCATGTTGATGCCAAATGTTATATAATTTAGCAAAGAGCTGTTCAGTCAATTTTAGAAGCAAAGTGCCATTGGATGCAGTTATGCAGATCCATCTAACTTCAATGAGAGCCCTCTGAATATAGCTGAAAGAAGAATTTTGCCTAGTAAAATGTGAATTTGGAGTTATAGACTGTTCCCCAGTTAATTTCCTGCTTTAGGATTTAATAAAATGAGCAGGAGTTACCTGAGAAATAATCCAGAAGAGAAGGAGAGAGATGATCACTAAACTGGAAGTCAAGTCATCAAGTGATGTTTTTGTTCTCCCACAGTGCTTAGTTAGAGCACCATTAGTAACTGATATATGCAGTAGAAAATGATAATTTGAAGAAAATCCTCTCATTTGGCATGCAAATAGTTACTGGATAAAGCAGTAGGGGTTGGGGAGTTGCTGATTAATCTCAACAGCTAACATTAACATTCCAAATGTCATTCTTTATTCATTTCACCCACTTGAGTCTGTCATGTCCTTTTGTGCCTAAGTTTCTTAGAGCACATTTGATATACAGTATATGATAACAGATGGGGACCTAAAGTACTGAGTGTTATAACATTCCAATCTTTTTTAAGGGGCAGGAATTTTTCAGCCTCAAACATTTCTCTGTGGCTTTCTCTTGTTGTTTGCCCATATGCTGGGGAGTCCATCCAAATTAAACCAGCCTGGAAAGGTTTGTGGAAGGATGGCTGGAATGGACAGAATTCTGAGGTTTTAACCTGGCAGCTTTCTGAAACGTCATTCCACATCTGCTATGGATTCCTCCACTTGACAAGGGACAGCATGGATCCCCGTTCTGTAAACCACATCCATTCTGTGGTATTGTCCTCCATGTGAGTCCAGGAGATAGAGGGACTGGCGACAAACTTCTGGTGTGCCACTGGTAAAGGGCAACTATGATAGTAATTTAAAGGATTTAATGGCCCAGAGCTGTGAGCATCATATTCACTTTTCCAATCCTTTTGATTCTTGTCAGGCTAAGAAGTAGAGCCGGTCAAAAATTTTCAAATTTTGAAATCTCATCAACATTTCAAAATTTGAGAAAAAATGGGAAAATTTTGATAATATTTAAATGAAAATTTCTCTCCCTCTGTTTTGCAACCCAGCTTGGTCAAAACTTGCTGATTTTTTTTGAAATTTTTAAAAAAATGTTAAGGATACACTCTGAGGGGAAAAATTACTGTCTTTTCCCATTATTTATTTATCTTGCCTGCTTGTACCAAGAACTACATCACTGAGCTTCAGATCTGACTTCAGTACCTTATGGCAATATGCTAGGGTTAGCCACAAATGACCTTTACAGCTATTGAATGTTAAACTTTCTTTAACCAGCCACAAAATAATAATAATAGTAATACAAACAACACCACCACATGTATATCCTCCACTGCCATAAACATTTGGTTCCTTGCTACAATTTGCAATATAGTCCTTATGAAAATGATCACAATTTATAATTAAAGGTATCTTAATTTAGTTATTACAGACACATAGGGGTAGATGTGCTAGAGACATACAAAATAATGAATTATATACTTAAAGTTAGTTGTTCAGCCCTGGCTGCACTTTCTCATAATACAAGACCAAAAAGCCACCCATTGAAATTAATGGGCAACACATGTAAAACAGTTAAAAATATGTATATATTTTATACCACATATAATTAATCTGTGGAATTCACTGCTGCAAGATGTTATTCAGTCAAAGTCCCTTATAGAATTCAGAAGGGAGTACATTTATATAAATAAGAATGTTGGCCATAATGACACTAGCTAAGATAAAAACTTAATCAATATCAACCTTTCATTATTATTATTACATAACAGTCATATTGCACTAGAGCCTAGAAGTCTCACTCAGATTGGGCCCCATTGTGCTAGGTGCTATTTTAAAAATGGTAGTCCCTGCTCCAAAGAGCTTGCAATCTAAAAGCGAAGCCCGAACAGGTGCACAAGACACAAGAGGCTGGGTTGGGACAAGTGGTAGAGACAGATCAACAAAAATAATTGGGTGTATGCAATTCTTAGGCACCTGGCTTGCTGCAATCACTGCTGCTAAATGGCTAACTGTTATCAGGTTACAGTTTCCCGTAGACATTATGGCTGAGAGAGTTTTGAGGATGGACTTGAAGGAGGGTGAGGAGGAGGTTCTTAAATTCTGAGTGGATGTAAACTAATCACTAAGAGCCTGGGGATAGGAAGAAATGTCTCCCATAGCATATTATCCATTATGGGACTTTTACACCTTTCTTTTGAAGCATCTGGTATTAGGCATCTTTGGAGACAGAGTATATGACAGGTTGGACCATTGGTTTTATCTGCAATCAGTTCCTATGTTCCTTTATGGCAATGGGAAAGACTTAAATATGCAGAAGCTCAGAAGAAAATTGGGCAGGGAGGTCTTCCCATATAGTGATAACTAGAAGAATCCTTGCCTGGCTGCTACTATGGACCCCTCCTGCGTACCTGACTCCTGAGCCGTGCATTTCTTTCTGCTCCTGGTTCCTGCTTCTCTGCCTGCTCCTGGTTCCTGTTCTCCCATCCCAGATTCCTCTCTACTCCCATTTCCTGCTGTTCTGCCCCATTTCAGGTGCCTGCTCCTTTGCCTTATCCCTGATGCTGTCTCTGGCTCTGACCATTGGCTTGGCACCTGACTCCGGTTCTTATCTTCAGCTTGGTACCTGAATGCCCATGCCCCAGTCATTGCACCCCCTTCCTCTAGATAGAGGCCTGTCTAGTCAAGCCCTTGGGCATACCCCTACCTTGCATACAATTGTACGTGCTGCAAGTAGACACAAAATTGTACCGGTAAATCCGATTACTGAAATTGAGGCTTTTAATATCCTTACGGGTAAAACAGAGGTATCATCTGAAAGAGGGTGACAGAAACGTACAGAGTTATTCTTTAAAAACTAGCCATTGCCTTGGATAACTGCATAATTTTTTGAAGGTAGATACATTCAGTATTTAAGGTATTTCCTATTGTAAGTTTAGGGAAGTACAAGGGAATACTGAAGCTACTGATGTAACCATATCATGTTATCTTTTGCAAAATTGGTGAGTTTTATGGAGTTACCAGCTTTATACTTGAATTTGCCTCTAGAGCTTTGAGCCTAGATTTGATCTTGAGGTTTTAGGGATGTATTTCTCTGCAACTTGTATTGCAAAGCCACCCTTTCATGTTTTAGCCTCCTTCCATTATTATTATTATAATTATTTATTTTATTTATTTATTTATTTTATTAATTATTTTATTATTAGGGCTCATCAAAAATTTTCCAGCCGAGCAGTTTTTTGAGGGAAAATTGAGGTGTTCATGGAACAAAATTTTTTACAAGAGGTGTCTGCTGGAAGATTTTGTCTTAAATCTTTTGGTTTTCAAATTTTCAGTTGAAAATTCAAATTTCTGGGGAAAAAATTGTGGATCAATTTTAATTATTAATAATATTATTATTACAGTAGTTTGTAAAGTTTCCAATTAAGGTCATGGCTCTGTTGTGCAAGTAGTTGTAAAAATGAGTACAGAAATATGGTCCCTACTGTAAATTTACAATCTAATTTCATACTACAAAGCCACAGTTCCAGCTTTTTTCCTCCTCCCATTCATAGCACTGGGTTTCTTGAGACAAGTTATTTTTAAAAGCCTGAAACTCTGTAAAAGGTAAACAAGAATGTTTGTCACAGGGAGAGTTAAAAAATTAACTTGTATCAGTTTCATATTGCTTACTATATTTTCCCATAATTTCCTTTTGCTTTTATTGTGGGAATAGATGAATGAAACGATACAGGTGTGACTGATAAGCAGCCCAACAATAATTAAGTTATCAGTAACATAAATTAATTACTTTACCAAAAGACTAATTACTTAATGTACTTGACTAGAACTTGCTTCTGTCATAGTAGGAAAGCAACTAGCTCAGTGATGAATGGTACTTATAGTTAAAGTTGAATCGGCTACTATGAAAGCCGTTTTTGAATTTGCTCTTGGCTTTAACTACAGAGTTGTTTTAGGAAAAAGAAAAGATTAAGAGGCTAACAACAATGGTCCATACTTTGCATAATATTGTCTTATTCTGGATATAAATCTTTGCCAAGATCATATTCATAGGACATTATAGTTGCATCATAGGACTTCTCCTAGCTCATTTATGAAAATGCCAAACTTTGGAGAAAATGAAGTGACGTTAGCATTAACATATGCAGAACAGGCTGTGATATTACCCCCTCCTTCACACACCCCAAAAACCAAACCAAAACACCCCACAATAGTTACGGTAGAAAATATACATACGCTGAAGGCAGTTGCATTTTCTTCAGGACACACTTGTATTGAGATAAACCCTATTTATCTCCTTTAGTTGTGCTTTGTTTTATATATTTACCAGACAATATTATAATAATATTTTGCTTTGAGGCAGTGTGGTCCAGTGGATAAAGCATGGGGACTGAGGGCCCTGAGAGATGGGTTTCAGTCTCACCTGTGCTGTTGGTACATTGTGACCTTGAGCCAAGTCAGTAGGACCAGTATTTTTAAACATGGATACATTGGGCATCTAAATCCACACTTGTATCTAAATGTTTGATTTTTGTATAGTGTGCAGGTGTAACTAAAGAAAACTAGAATGTTTTTGTATGTACTGACAAATCCATAGTGACTGTCCTTTTTCAAGTTGAGATTGCTATTTGTGAGGTTCCCCCTACATAAAGGGAAGGGACTTGCTATAAATAAAGCTAACAAAAACCCCAGGAAAACAAATAAAAGCACAAGAGGGAACACTGTGTTCTGCCTTTCAAAAAATGGAAATAGCTTATTTAAATAAAAGAAACTATCTTTTCAATATGCTTGCCTTTTTATTGATAAAATACCTGTAAATGGTTTTTAGTGTGGCATGAGAAAAAATAAAACCAGTAATAGCAATATATATCATTTCAGCTAGTTACATAATGCCATATTTTAATACCTGAGGGCTTCATCCATACTGAGAAACCAATTTCTGTTTCTTATATTAAATGTATATACACTTTTACACCGCCTGAATGCCTGGTGCAACTCCTGTTAAAGTCAGTCGAAGTCTTTCCATTAACCTCAGAGGGGATTGGAATGGGCCCCATAGTATTTTTCTTAGTGACAAATTCAGAGAGGAAGGAAATTTAGCTCTCTAGCTCTTTGATTTTTTTCTCATGATGTATGGCTAATTGATACAGATGGCTTATTGTGATGAAAACTGTAGTGCCCTGGTAATAATTAATATAAAGGAGGTTTTTTATTGTGGCTGCTGAATACTGAGATACCATTTAGTTCTCTCTAGCTCGAAATTCACTAGTGCAGCCTGTGCTGTCCAATCTGACTTTATAGTCTTGCCCTAAATCCTAGTTTGTCCTCAGCAGTCATGGAATGGACTGCTGCATATAGTCCCAAGACCAAAAAGGAACAAAGACATAGTAACCCAGGATAATATCTAATGACCAGGATTATCCATGCCATTTGTTTTCCTTCCCTTCAAAATATGGGCCATAAACATTTACCAGGAAAAAAAAGAATATTTTTTTAAGATCTAAAAATTCTTATTTTTTTCAGTCATTAATATAGGTACTTTTAGCCAATCCCATGGTCAAAATACTATGTGACTGGCTGCTGAAAATTTTTTTAACCAAATTTCATGCTAGGAAATCTAATCTCATTGTACTTTAGTTGTGGATTAAGTAATACTTGTACAATTTGTAGAGCTGAATGACTAATTTGTAGTGAATAATTTATTCAGTGGGTATGTATGATGTGATAGAGATTGTTCACAAGTCACTTATGATTTTCTTAGATTTATTCATTGTTTGAAATGTATATAATGTGAATGTATAAAATAACTCTTGCGTGGATTGTTTGCAAGCTGTTTGTTGCACATATTTGATATTGTCACTGTGTTGCCAACTCTTGTGATTTTTATTGAGAGTCTCGTAATATTTGGCATTCTTCTTATAGCCCCAGCTCCTGGAGTGATGTGACTATGTGAGAATCCCAGCTTTCATTAAAAACTGAGTCTCTAGCCTTCACTTGTGAGGAAAAGCTTGAAAGTGTGAACCCTGAAGACTCGGAACCCAGAAGGCTAATTAAAAATAAATCTTTTAAAAGATCTTATGATTTTTATGCCACCCTCATGATTTTGGGGGGCCTGGCTCCTGATATTTGACAATGCATCTATCACTGACTTCACCTTGGGGGTGTTCAACATTTTACAGTTTTGCACCCTGTATATGTAAGTTGCTTTCGGACGGAGAGCACACTAAACATGGAAAATACTGATATGGTGGGTGGCCAGCTTCAGAAAAGATGATGCCTCCCTGTGCCACAGAATGCCCCTGTGGGAGATAAGTGATTCATGCTGGCAAAGGACAGGCAGTGTTTCTGCTGCCACCCTCCCTCCCTCAGGTTTTCTGTTGGCGGTCAAGAAGCTCAACCACCAAGTTCTTCCCCTGCCCCCCATCAGAGGGCAACCTGCAGAAGCTGTGTGGAAAGGCAGCTCTCCCCCTGGCTGCCTTGGCCATGCCCCCTCCCTGGCCAGTTTTGCCCGCTTCTCAGACTGCATTGACTCCTTTAGTCCATCACCAGTGTAAGGGAGGTTGTGCCCTTTGTTTAACTCACTGGTGAGTGTGTGTTATGGGTCCCCCTCCGTGCCAATCCATGGAGGATATGAATTTTTACAGTCCCTAGCTACAGAGTCTTAGCTCAAGCTGAAGCAGCTTGCACTTTTAGCTCAGCAGGTCCCAGTTTCAGTCCCTGATGTTTTGGCCAGAAGGGCAGCTGTCACAGTTGCAGTCTCGGACCTTGGCAGCTTTCCATCCTTAATGACCTCTGCCAGGGTGTGTAAATCTGGCCTTTTAATTGCAAGACAGAAATATTGTTACTCTCTCATTCCATGCGAACGTTAGAACAATAGTAGGTGAAGGCAAAAATGCTGCTCAATGTTTAAAATGTTTTAGCAAGTCTGTTGACAACTGCAAATTTCCACTCATGATGCCTTTTCTTTCCCACCTCCGCCTTTTTTTGCCCAAGTAGTAGGTTTGTTCAAGTTGAACAGAAAAGAATATCAAATGTTAAAACAGTTGCAAATGACTCTCACGGTTTATTTAAGAGTCCTATGCTGAAGAAATGGCACCGTAACCTTGGCTCTGACCTTCTTCATTGCTGCTGGCTATTGCATGGAGTGTTTCTAAATTACATTGTTGCTCTGACTTGGTGGTGATGATTTGGTAAACATGCATTAATGATCAGAGGAAATTTGCACTTGCTAGCAAGTTGGTGAGTGTTTTGAATAGTATTTTGTGAAATGAATTTCCTTTTAGCTCTTCCCCTTGCTAAAACAAGCTCAAAGGGTTTCCTCTGGAGGAAAAATGCAGTAACACTAAATATAGGGCTATTAATTATATCCTAAATGATGTATACAATGTCTAAATTGAAATCTGTTTACTAGATGCTGGCACTTAACTTAAGTAACAGTGCAGAAGAATGTTACACATGAGTATGAAATTAGCTGCTTGTATGTCCTGTACTGTTAGAACTTCAAATGGAATTGCATAGTTCACTCCTGTAACATCAGTAAACATAATTTTGAATGTAAGAGTACCTGTAGCTTCATGGAATTTGCACATTCATTATGTTTTGATTATAAAATAGTTGCAATATAACTAATTGTACCATAGCTGCCATAAGTAGTCATAGCTTTTATTTAATACTTCAATGGACTTCACTGCTTTGTGACCTGAAAATTATGCCCTGGTATTTTATACAGTATTATTTATGCTTTATGTAATGTCCTGACAACACTCTAGTTGTGTTATGGGAAGAGTTTTATAAATAGTTCAGGCTGTTCTTAGGGCACAAAGCATTGTGGGTGAAGTGGCTGTTTTTAACTCCGTTGCTGCCTGTTTTAGCAAAGGCATCAGACATTAATATAATTTTATAGCATCCAAATTGACAGTGTACTTATATATAGCACCCAAATTGTATGACACGGTGTACTTAAATATAGAAAGACCAAGTCTTTGCTCAAAGAGTTTACAATCTATGGATGAAATCCTTGTCCTACTGGAATCAATAACAAAATTCCTATTGACTATTGGTGTCAAGATTTCACCCAATAAATTTCAATGCTATCACTTGCATACTGAATTTAATCGTGTAAAGTAAGAGTTTACTATTAACCCAGTTGTTTGAGTTGTCTGTATTTTAACAGATTCCTGCATTACACTTTATATAATAGTCACTGTTTAATTACTTGCCTTTTCCTATGCTATGTAATTTATTTTCTGTTTTGCTACACTACTTTATTCCAGTTCTCCACTTTGAAGTTGAGTCATGCACGGGTACATGTTTGTGATTTACTTCATTTATACTGGTTCAGTAATCATAAAATACAGTATGTATTTACAACACTACAGCACAGTACTACTTCAGTTACTGTAAGGAACACACCTACCACAAGTACTCCACATCCATTGTTCTCCAGAAGCAAGGGGCACATAACCTTCACAGGCAATTGAAAAATGTTAGGCTGTCCCCCTTATAATAGATAATAAACATGGAAAAAATTAATCAAGCATCTTTCATTGTAAATGCTCTGCAGGAAGCTATTAGATTTATTTAGAATCTCTGTAGGAGCAGCCCTTCCTTGACCAGCAGAGTGTGAAATATCACACTCATTGTGTACTGAAATAGAGAACGGGGCCCATGCTGATGCCATCTGAATTGTGTAACCAAGCATGCTCAGAAAGGACAATGATAAAATTTCAACAGTTCTGTATTAAAAGAAAATTACTTCAATCTGGTGGGTTAAACTCTAACAACAGGCATGGTCAGGCCTTGAATAATAGGCATAGTTCGTTCAGTCTTAATCGCGATCTGATGTGAATGTCTGTCATTTGGATGCTTATCTCCCACCATCCTCTACAGCTTTTTTTAAATTAAATTAATTAATACAACTTATTTTTCACTCTTATCCTCCATTACACTGTGTCAAAAACCTGGCTAATGGCTAATCATACTCAGGTGAATGGCAAACTGCTTTTGAGCTCAGCTGTACTCCCTGATTTGTGGTGTAGTTTGTCTCCTTGCACTTATTGGGTAGGTGAGCTTTCTGTTGTTAAGCTATAAATTACCCACACTGTATTCAAAGAAGACTGGTCAGTCCCTTGAGGTTTTTACCTACAGCACATGCAGGTTCTTTTGATATGAATCTGTATCCTTTCCCTCTTTCCATTAACTGAGCCCCACACCTTAACCCCCAGAGTAATAGGCTCAATCTACTCAGCAGCACTTACATCAGAAAATATCCTATTAATGTACAGAATCATTATCTCCCATTAGGATAAAGGAACAGTCACCTAGCATGCTGAAGCAGCAAAAAAGCTTCAGGGGTATTAGTTGAGGGAAAATGAGAGCCCATTTGGCTGAATGATCCCTCTGTGCAGTACAATTTGGATGATGTAAAGAGTTATGTCCTTAGGTCTAACAGATCCTGATGAATAAAAGCTAACTCTCAAAAGAGATAAGCAAAAACAAATGACAATCTGAATGGTGGGACTCAACTTTGGAGGTGTGGAAAGGCAGTGGCCCTCTGTTATTGGTTGGAGCTACAGAAAGCCTTACAATAAAAATGAGTCCTCCCATCAGATTGCAGCTTCTATGGCTGGGACAGCATCAGCTGCTAAAGAAGAAAACTAGTAAGGGGTGAAGAGGTGACTCCCATCTTCCAAGACAAAGTCATACATGCAAAGGAATAAGCTTCTGTACTGATCTGATGAGAGAGATGGGAGACTGAGGCAGCCAGATTAAAAAGACTAAACCCCAAAGCCTTTCAAAGAACTTGAAACAATATTTTCTCTCTCTCTCTCTCTGTATGTATGTGTGTGTATACACACACGTGCACGCGCGCACACACACACACACACACAGAAAAAGATGGAAAAGGCCTATGAGATAATCTAATAATAATTCTTGTCTCTCATCAGCTTTACAAAGATATTCTTTCTGCTATATTATAGATAGGGAAAGTGGGGCACAGAGAGGTGAAGTGACTTGCCCAATATCACATAGCAGGTCAGAGTCAGATCTTGGGATAGAACCCAGGTCTCCTGACTTCCATTCTAGTGGACGTACTTCTCCCCAGGTGTGCGGTAAAAAGCGTCAACAGACATATGGCACTATAGCGCTGGCATAGAGTGGAAACTTTCTGCAGAGCAGATGTCACTTGGATGGTTGTGATTGCTGCCTTCACCCCTCATTCCTTGGCACCAGTGTCTTATGCCAAGCGTCCTTCCATCACATGAGCAGGCAGCATGCCCTTCCAACAGATGGGTATGAGTGCAAGCAGGCCAGGAAGCATGAATGAGCATTAAACATGTTTATACAGCGTTATTGTCTGGGAGGCAAAAGTCTCTGTGTTGTGAGCTTTAGCACCGACATTACGGCTAAGAGGATGCGGCTGTGCTAATCCTGGCTCCGAGCTAGATTAACTTTCAAAAATAAAAAGAAAAGAAAATGCGTTAGCAGCCACACAGGGCCATTTTCTAATGTGCTAGTAATAGGCAGCGTGTTTGGGCTAACTACCTGGCTGGTTACATTTCCAGCTACATATCCCCACCTCTCACGGGACAGGTCTGTTTCTTTTGTTACAACAGTAAAAAGACACAACTAAATTATATACACCTCTAGCCTGATATAACGCGACCCGATATAACACGAATTTACATATAACGCGGGGGGCAGGGCTGCGCGCTCCAGTGGATCAAAGCAAGTTCGATATAACACTGTTTCACCTATAACCCGGTAAGATTTTTTGGCTGCCAAGGACAGCGTTATATCAGGGTAGAGATGCATTTGTACGACAGGGTCTTGAGTGAAAATCAAAACTCCCTGCACACTCTTCTATTACCTGTATTATTATTCAGATAATGGGCACACCCAAAATGTGCCGGGCACTTTCCGAATACAGTTCCAGTTCTAAAGACTTAAAAACCTACTAAAACAAGGACAAACACAGGGAAGAAGTCTACAAGCAAAGGGAGATGGGTGATGACAGGGTCACATCATACTAGTTACATTTTTTAAAGTTAATTCCTCATCTGTCCACAATTTTCCCTCCACCATTCAACCACCTTCGTCTTCAAGTCCTGTGCTCTTACTCCCCTGTCCTCCTCTTCCCTTTCCCTCCCCTAAAAGAACAGTTCACCTCTCATAAAATAGGACAAGTAGGTGACATAGTGGCCAGTTGCTTGTTGGCTTTGTAGAACAAGTGGATCTTCAGGAGGGATTTAAATGAGGTGAGAGAATAGCTTTCAAGACCAGCTGATGAAGCACAGTCTTCCTGCATTTTACTTCGTTCTGATTATGTCAGGAACAAATGTTTTGCGAAGAAATTTGCAGTGTCATTCTGCATCTGCTTCTATCACATCACTGTTTTCTTGAACTTGATTTAAAAAAAAAACCCAGCCACCTACTACATTCAGAGTATATGTGCTTTACATATTAATCTGAGACTTTCTAGAGCTGGCCAGAGGATGGCCATTCTGTTTCATGGCAACTTGCAAGGATGTTGAAATTTATTTGGGTTCTGTGCTGGAACAAACCCAAAACCATTTGAACATTTTTGCAAAAATTGAGTTGTGTCAAAATGCCCATTTTGTGGTTGAAATCATAGCTTTTTGGTTTGGAAGGAGGTGTATGTGTGTGTATGAGAGCCTGGTGGATAGGACACCACCCTGGGAGACCTGGATTCAAGTTTCTGCTCTGCCTGAACATTGCTACATTTGTGGTTTCAGAATTTAGGAATCCTTTATATGATTCACTTCAAACTTCATAGCACAATTTAACCTCAGCCTCAGATGTGACCTCCCAATTATGAGGCCAACCTGATTTATTTTGTGGATTTTAGAGAGGAGGTCAAATCAGCTTGGTAAGTGAAACTCATAATGGAAAATCTAACAACTTTCACAATAGAGCAAATGCTGTTGATCCATAATCTTGGTGGCTGAGTTGGGTTCTCTTTGTTTCTGCATTGGATTAGTTATTTAAAGTCATGTTGACTTTGCTTTTGTTGAATCTATTTATGTCTAATTACATTTTTAGGTAAATAAAGGCTATGGGGGATAGGTCATCCTATTAATATAGATTTGTTGTTTTGTTATTGTTATTACAGGTAGCCTTTTTTTTCCACAGTCTAGGGAGCCTCTGAGAGCTCTTGAATTCATGCCACTTTTCTATACCTATCATTCATTATTTTGCATTGTAGGTGAATTTTTCAAAGGCAAATACTTCAAATATGCCTCTAAAAATGCACTTGCACACGCTGCATGAGCAGATCTTTACATTTGTGCATGCAGATTTTGTCAGGGTGCATAAATAACCTGTTCTGTAGGTTTGAAAATGTAACACTTCGACGTGTGTGTGTTTGTGCGCGCGCGCGTATGACACCAAATAATTGCTCCTACTATAATCTCCTGCAACCTTGTGCTATTTCCCTTCAGCCCCTTTTAATGTAACAGATATAAGTCGCATGTCTCTAATGATTGGATATGATCTTTTCTGGGATGTGATAGTATGTCACTGATTGCTTACTTTCAAGAGTAGTCAGTGTCTATAGAACTATTTTTCTGAGTCAGGTTCAGGTCCATAATTTGAAGATACCATTATTTTATCAGATTTACAAGCGAAAATTAGGTTTGGTGGTTTTTTATTCAGAGCTTAAGTCTCTCTCCCCTTAGTATTACTTGACAGGTTTGGATGCACTCATATAGGAAGAAGAGATTATTCTTTTAAATAATTCAGTCTAAACGTTTTTATATATGTCAAGGGAAAGTTTACTTTTTATAACTTTTAACCTCCTGTTTCCCATCTCTTTAATCATACATTTAGTAAGAGAGCAATACGCTTTCCTGCTTGTTCACTTGTAAGGATTTGACTCATCATGAAATTACTTCAGTGTATATATTTTAACAGAGATGTCAGGTAATACAGTTTAACTGTTGATAAAGGAAAACTTCCCTTATTATAAGATGATGGGTAGTTTCTAAAGACTTACTTGAGTGGTCTTGTCAGGCCACACCATGGCTGTGAAGTAGGGTGACCAGATAGAAAGTATGAAAAATTGGGACTGGGGTGGAGGGTAATAGGAAAGAAATATGTAAGAAAAAGCCCAGAATATCAGGACTGTCCCTATAAAATCAGAACATCTGGTCACCCTACTGTGAAGGCAATTTCAAATTTATAGCAAAGTTTATAGCGCGTGCGCTCACACACACATAAATATGTATATTTATTTCTCATCCATCCCATACATGAAAAGCCAGTATTCATTACCTTACCATTTGAGTCAGGGCTGGTCTTCACTACAGGGAGATTGGTGCTGCTGCAATTGATACAGCAGGGGTTGATTTAGTGGGTCTAGTGAAGACCTGCTAAATTGACCGCAGAGCACTCTCTGATCGACTGCTACGCCAGCTCCCTGAGAAGATTAAGGTAAATCGATGGGAGAGCATCTCCTGTTGATGCAGCGCAGTGAAGACAGTGGGGTAAAGTCAACCTAAGCTACAGTCACTCCAGCTACATTATTCATGTAGCTGGAGTAGAGTAACTTAGGTCGGCTTACCCTGGTAGTGAAGATAAGCCCTGTGTCTTTCTCTAGTAAATCCAGCATTTACTATTTCATATGGAGCATGCTCTTCAGAATACATTGTGATAGACAGACATTTCTAAGTCCAATTTGCTGGCCTTCACAGAATAAACGTTGGCTGGTCTAACCATACGGCTGGTTTATGCGAATTTGAGTGTCAAGCTACATTCTAAAAGACCTTTATTTAAGTTTCACAGAAAAGAGATTCACAGTGATCATGTGTATTGTGAGATGAATTCTCATGTAAAGAACAATTAAAAGATTGAGACAGGATCTCCAAACTCAGTTTTCTGCATCTTGCTCAGGGTATGTCTACCCTACGAAATTAGGTCGAATTTATAGAAGTTGGTTTTGAGGAGAGCGTTTTTATACAGTCGATTTTGTGTGTCCCACACAAATGCTCTAAGTGCATGTAGTCGGCGGAGTGTGTCCACAGTACCAAGGCAACCATCGACTTCTGGAGCATTGCACTGTGGGTAGCTATCCCACAGTTCCCACAGTCTCCGCCACCCATTTGAATTCTGGGTAGAAATCCCAGTGCCTGATGGGGCTAAAACATTATCGCGGGTGGCTCTGGGTACATATCGTCAGGTCCCCCTTCCCTTCCTCCCTCCGTGAAAGCAAGGGCAGAAAATCGTTTTGCGCCTTTTTTCTTGAGTTACCTGGTCAGATGCCATACCACGGCAAGCATGGAGTCACCGTATGTCTCCTGGGTGCTGGCAGATGCGGTACTGCATTGCTACACAGCAACAGTTTATTGCCTTTTGGCAGCAGACAGTGCAGTATGACTGGTAGCCATCATCAACGTAGTCCAGGGTGCTCTTTTAACTGACCTCAATGAGGTCAGGGGCACCTGGGCAAACATGGGAGTGACTCAGTCAAGTCATTTCCCTTTTAAGTTTCGTTTCATGGCGATTCAGTCCTACCTGCAGTGCACTGTCTTTTAATCTGCAGCCAGCAGAAGACAATGGCCAGCAGTCATACTGCACCGTCTTCTGCTGAGCACCCAGGAGATGAGGATAGCTAGCGGTCTTTCTGCACAGTCTGCTGCCAGCAAGATGTATAAAGATAGATGAAGTGGATCAAAACAAGAAATAGATTTGAATTGTTTTGTATTCATTTTCTCCTCCCTCCCTCTGTGAAATCAATGGCTTGCTAAACCCAGTTTTGAGTTCTATCCCAGAGGGGGCCATTCTGTTTCTTGAAAAGCCACTCCCTTTGTTGATTTTAATTCCCTGTAAACCAACCCTGTAAGCCATATCGTCAGTCGCCCCTCCCTCCGTCAGAGCAATGGCAGACAATTGTTCCGCGCTTTTTTCTGTGCACACGCCATACCACGGCAAGCATGGAGCCCATTCAGATCACTTTGGCAATTAGGAGCAGATTAAATACCACATGCATTATCCAGCAGTATATGCAGCACCAGAAGCTGGCAAAGCGAAACCGGGCGAGTAGGCGACGTCAGCGCGGTGATGAGAGTGATGAGGACATGGACACAGACTTCTCTCAAAGCACGTGCCCTGGCAATGTGGGCATCATGGTGCTAATGGGGCAGGTCCATGCGGTGGAACGCCGATTCTGGGCTCGGGAAACAAGCACAGACTGGTGGGACCGCATAGTATTGCAGGTCTGGGAGGATTCCCAGTGGCTGCGAAACTTTCGCATGCATAAGGGTACTTTCATGGAATTTTGTGACTTGCTTTCCCCTGCCCTAAGGCGCAAGAATACCAGGATGAGAGCAGTCCTCACAGTTGAGAAGCGAGTGGCAATAGCCCTGTGGAAGCTTGCAACGCCAGACAGCTACCGGTAAGTTGGGAATCAATTTGGAGTGGGCAAATGTACTGTGGGAGCTGCTGTGATCCAAGTAGCCAACGCAATCAAAGATCTGCTGATATCAAGGGTAGTGACTCTGGGAAATGTGCAGGTCATAGTGGATGGCTTGCTGCAATGGGATTCCCTAACTGTGGTGGGGCCATAGATGGAACCCATATCCCTATCTTGGCACGGGAGCACCAAGCTGGCGAGTACATAAACTGCAAGGGGTACTTTTCAATAGTGCTGCAAGCACTGGTGGATCACAAGGGATGTTTCACCAACATCAACGTGGGATGGCCGGGAGAGGTACATGACGCTCGCATCTTCAGGAACTCTGGTCTGTTTCAAAAGCTGCAGGAAGGGACTATTTTATTCCCAGACTAGAAAATAACCGTTGGGGATTTTGAAATGCCTATAGTTATCCTTGGGGACCTAGCCTACCCCTTAATGCCATGGCTCATGAAGCCATACATAGGCAGCCTGGAGAGTAGTCAGGAGCTGTTCAACTACAGGCTGAGAAAGTGCAGAATGGCGGTAGAATGTGTATTTGGATGTTTAAAAGCGTGCTGGCGCAGTTTACTGACTCGGTTAGACTTCAGCGAAACCAATATTCCCACTGTTGTTATTGCTTGCTGTGCACTCCACAATATCTGTGAGAGTAAGGGGGAGATGTTTATGGTGGGGTGGGAGGTTGAGGCAAATCCCCTGGCCACTGGTTATGCACACCCAGACACCAGGGCGGTTAGAGGAGCACAGGAGGGTGCAGTGCGCATCAGAGAAGCTTTGAAAACCAGTTTCATGACTGGCCAGGCTACGGTGTGAAAGTTCTGTTTGTTTCTCCTTGATGAAACCCCCCGCTCCTTGGTTCACTCTACTTCCCTGTAAGCTAACAACCCTTCCCTTCTCCCTTCGATCACCGCTTGCAGAGGCAATAACGTCATTGTTGCTTCACATTCATGCATTCTTTATTAATTCATCACACAAATAGGGGATAACTACCAAGGTAGCCCAGGAGGGATGGTGGAGGAGAGAAGCACCAGGAGGGGTGGTGGAGGAGGGAAGGACAAGGCCACACAGCACTTTAAAAGTTTAAAACTTTAAAACGTATTGAATGATAGTCTTTGGTTGCTTGGGCAATCCTCTGGGGTGGAGTGGCTGGGTGGCCGGAACCCCCCGCACTGTGTTCTTGGGCGTCTGGGTGAGGAGGCTATGGAACTTGGGAAGGAGGGCGGTTGGTTACACAGGGGCTGTAGTGTTGGTCTGTGCTCCTGCTGTCTTTCCTGCAGCTCAACCATATGCTGGAGCATATTAGTTTGATCCTCCAGCAGCCTCAGCATTGAATCCTGCCTCCTCTCATCATTCTGCCGCCACCTTTCAGCTTCAGCTCTCTCTTCAGCCCACGACTTACTCTCTTCAGCCCACCACCTCTCCTCCCGGTCATTTTGTGCTTTCCTGCACTCTGACATTGTCTGCCTCCACGCGTTCGTCTGTGTTCTGTCAGTGTGGGAGGACAGCATGAGCTCAGAGAACGTTTCATTGTGAGTGTGTTTTTTTGTCTTCTAATCTTCGCTAGCCTCTGGGAAGGAGAAGATCCTGTGATCCTTGAAACACATGCAGCTGGTGGAGGAAAAAAAAAGGGACAGTGGTATTTAAAAAGACACGTTTTATAGAACAATGGGTACGCTCTTTCACGGTAAACCTTGCTGTTAACATTACATACATAGCACATGTGCTTTCGTTCCAAGGTCGCATTTTGCCTCCCCCCACGGCGTGGCTAGCCCCTCATTCCTCCCCCTCCCCGTGGCTAACAGCGGGGAACATTTCTGTTCAGCCACAGGCAAACAGCCTAGCAGGAACCGGCACCTCTGAATGTCCCTTAAGAAAAGCACCCTATTTCAACCAGGTGACCATGAATGATATCACTCTCCTGAAGATAACATAGAGAGATAAAGAACAGATGTTGTTTGATTGCCAGCAAACATACACTGCAATGCTTTGTTCTACAATGATTCCCGAGTACATGCTACTGGCCTGGAGTGGTAAAGTGTCCTACCATGGTGGACGGAATAAGGCTGCCCTCTCCGGAAACCTTTTGCAAAGGCTTTGGGAGTAAATCCAGGAGAGCCATGAATGCCAGGGCAAATTAATCATTAAACATGCTTGTTTTTAAACCATGTATAGTATTTTAAAAGGTACACTCACCAGAGGTCCCTTCTCCGCCTGGTGGGTCCGGGAGGCAGCCTTGGGTGGGTTCGGGGGGTACTGGCTCCAGGTCCAGGGTGAGAAACAGTTCCTGGCTGTTGGGAAAACCGGTTTCTCCGCTTGCTTGCTGTGAGCTATCTACAACCTCCTACTCATCATCTTCCTCGTTCCCAAAACCTGCTTCCGTGTTGCCTCCATCTCCATTGAAGGAGTCAAACAACATGGCTGGGGTAGTGGTGGCTGAACCCCCTAAAATGGCATGCAGCTCATCATAGAAGCGGCATGTTTGGGGCTCTGACCTGGAGCGGCCGTTCGCCTCCCTGGTTTTCTGGTAGGCTCGCCTCAGTTCCTTAAGTTTCACGCGGCACTGTTTGGGTCCCTGTTATGGCCTCTGTCTTTCATGCCCTGGGAGATTTTGACAATGTTTTGGCATTTTGAAAACTGGAATGTAGTTCTGATAGCACAGATTCTTCTCCCCATACAGCGATCATATCCCGTACCTCTCATTTGGTCCATGCTGGAGCTCTTTTGCGATTCTGGGACTCCATTGTGGTCACCTCTGCTGATGAGCTCTGCATGGTCACCTCTGCTGATGAGCTCTGCACTCACCTGCAGCTTGCCACGCTGGCCAAACAGGAAATTGAAATTCAAAAGTTCGCGGGCCTTTTCCTGTCTATCTGGCCAGTGCATCTGAGTTGAGAGTGCTGTCCAGAGTGGTCACAATGGAGCACTCTGGGATAGCTCCTGGAGGCCAATACAGTCTAATTATGTCCACAGTACCTGAAATTTGACCCGGCAAGGCTGATTTCAGCGCTAATCCCTTTGTCGGGGGTGGAGTAAGGAAATTGATTTTAAGAGCCCTTTAATTGGAAAAAAAGGGCTTCGTTGTGTGCACGGGTGTAGGGTTAAATCGATTTAACGCTGCTAAATTCCACCTCAACTCCTAGTGTATACCAAGGCTCAGAGTCATCTTTATTATTATTAGATTTAATTTGCACTCATTCTATGTTATGTGCTTCCCAAGCAGAAGAAAATGCAAATCCTGACCTAATGTGCATGATGTCTAAGAGACAAAGGAATACCACATTCAAACAAGTTTATCCAGGTGATGGTAGGCATAGGTCTTAGATACTAAATGCCTTCTCCCCTTCATCCAGGATTTCTCTCTCTTATCTTCCCCTACTTTCCTATTCCCAGCTTCAGTTGTAGTGTACATATACCACTACCTCCCAATATTCGATCCACTCATTCCATATAAAAGAGCAGGTCACTGATAAGCAAAATAAATGAAATGGGTAAGGAGTGAACTTAATCAGCTAGTTTATTCAGAATGTCTCCAAATGACCCCAATCTCCATTTTATCCCAGCTCCCCCACTTCTTCTTTTTTTCCTTTTTGGTGGATTTTTTGTGGATTTGGAAGAGAAGGGGACTGGCCGAAGTGGAATCTGAAGTTTTTCTTCCTTTTCTATTCCCTAGGCTAAGTACAATCAGATAGCTACAGAGTAAGTCTCCCTGTGCTGCATCACCACCCTGATTTGGGATGGATAGTCCTTCTCTCTAGGGGTAGAGGAAGTTCAGTTTTTATTTCACCTCAGTCCTGGGCAAAGACTGCCAGTCATGCTGCACTGTGCCTATGTGATGGTATGTGATTTTTGTGAGGAGAACTCCTGTCCTCTGTGACTAAGCTGAGATCATCAAATTTGTTTTACTTGGGACCTTAAACTGAGCCTGATCTCAGGATTCCTGAGGTGACAGATGAGTGCTTTATCCATTAAAGCACCTGCCCCTCACTTTCTTCCCCAAATCATCAGATTGGCCCCATTCCTGCAAACCATTCATATGCTGAAATCCCACCAACGTCAATGGGAGCTCTGTGCCTGGAGAGCTTATGGGATTAGGCCCATGATGTGTATAAATTTTAGTGGTTGTGCCATTAAGCTCTAATATTTTTCCCCATTAAGATGTTTAATTGCCTAAAGTGTTTTTAATATTTTCCTTTCTTGCACTTAGCTGTCTTCCTGTAAATTATTAGCCAGCATTGCTGCCTAGATGTCTCTTTACAAGAGTGGTGAAAAAATTCATAAATCTTTCTAACATTATGGGGGCCTGTAGTAAAAGTGCCTATAACTCTTAGACTCTTACTGATTTGGTGACCTCTTTTTTTTCTTTTTAACCAAGGCATTAGCTGGCTTCTTCCATCACCCTACTCATAAATCTTTTGTTTGGAACCAAATAGTAACATTTCTGTCCTCCTCATTTCATGTTAGTAGCTTGCTAGCAGTTTCTGGGCATCTTTCACATAAGTATTGAATTTTCTAATTTAATTATTCCCTTTTTTATTGTTTCCAGCATACTCGCCCTCTTTTTTCAATTTGTTTGAGTAAATTATATGAGGCACTACGGGGCAATTTTTAATGAGTGGTTATGTTCAGAAAAGCAACTATAAAAATTATATCTTGGGTTTTCCATGAGTGTTGTGCTCATCAATGTCTTCCATATCCACATTGTTCCATATCCATATCCACATTTATCAGTCAGAAGAGGATTATTCAGACTGCCAGCTCTGCTAGTGCAGCCTGGTACATGTAACTCAAGCGATGTTATTTTGACCCTCTACAATTTGACCAGCTATCACCAAAAATAAAAAAACTGGAACCAGAATTTAGCTGGCAATGTGGCTGATGAGACTTAAAGCATAGTACTATGCAAGCAACTTTCTTTTTCACAGCTATTTTCCCCTAGGCTACTGGAAGCATTGGAAATGTATGAACTAAAGGCACATAGAATGGATTCATCAAAGGGCTAATGGGCACATGTTAAGATTGTAACAAATTTCAAGCCATAGTTCAGTTAAAATTAAGCATGTGCTTAAGCCCTTTGCAAAATAAGCATGTGGTTAAGTCCATCTCCATTCAGCAAAGCACTTAAACATGTTTAATTTTAAGCATTGGCTTAAGTCCTCTTAAGCATCTGCTTAAATGCTTTGCCATAGGTGCTGGAACTAGAGGTGCTGTGGATGCTGCTATCAATCCGCTGGGTCACCTGCATTTTCCCCAAAGCACAGTGTTAATGAAAGTACAAATGTGGTAGGTATCACTGTAGCTAGTACATTAATACAGTGGATGATGGGTATGAGCAATCCCAATATTAACAACTTTTGGTTAATAGCAACATTTTTGCTGGGAGCCAATCCCATCCCATTGACTTAAATGTTAATGGTCTTCAGATACTGGCAACAGCACACTGCTTATTGAGAACTTTCTTTGGACGAAAGGCCCTGGCCGCAGGCCGGATTGCAGGGCCGTAGCCAGGGAAGAAAGTGCCGGCAAGTGCAAGCCAGGAACCTGCCACCCGCACAGGAGGTAATGGGCTGGGATGCTCACAATCCTGCCCAACAAGGGGGCTCCTGCCGGAGTTCTGTCATGGTGGGCAGAGAGGGGAGGCTGCAGACAGAGCAGGTGGGGAGCAGGAAGTGGAAGCACTGGTGCCCTGAGGGGCTGCACTGGATCTTTCCCTGCACTCTCCAGGCTGCACCCTGTGCTGGCACTGAGGGCGTAGGCTCAGCACATCCCAGCCCTGCCTTTCTTGGCTGCAGCCCTACAAACCTGCCTTTAGCAACCTCCAGGTAATAGCAACTTTTTGCTGGGAACCGAGAGGTTGCTAATAAGTGGCTTCCACTGGATATATACAAAATATTTCAAATGCTAAAAAGCTAGAATGATCTATATTTCTTACCATTAGAATAGTCTCAAATATCTACATCCCTTTGATAAATCAGGTCTGTAGGGAGCATATAACAGAAATGAGGTCTCATTTTTATAAAGTCCCACTCCAGGTCTCAAAGATACTTTCACATATTTAAGAATAAAGGATATTTTAAGACAAAATCTTTAAAAAGTGGGGCTAAGCATAGGACATGTGGTTTGATTTCACATGACTTGTGAAAGGAGAGAGAGTAAAAACAGAGTGTTGCCTGTTTTTAGATAAATATAGCAGGGTCCTGGATCCACCAAATTCATGCTCATCACAAAATGATTTTTGATTTTATATCCACCAAAGCTAGTTTGCCTTTATTTGCCTGCCCTGCTATTAGGGTTGCCAATTTTGGATGGATGTATTCCAGGAGGTTTCATCACATGACATAATCTTTAATTCCTGGAGACTCCAGGTCAATCCTGGAGGGTTGGCAATGCTGTCTGCTATTCCCTTTGTGACTGCTATTTCTAATCTTATATTATCATGTCGTCTAACAAAGTATTTATAGAATTTGTTCAGTGCAAAAGAACTGAAAGCAGAATCATGACGTTTCTATTGAAGTTCTGTATCACAAATTTCAACATATCAAAGGAGCAGCCTTGCAAGGGATGTGGAAAGGCTGAGGATTACATTAGCTACACTCATGCACAAATGAGAGGGCTCAATTTGTCCACCCTTGTTCACACTGAGTGATACCTTAGTCAATGAAAAAAAGAAAAGGAGTACTTGTGGCACCTTAGAGACTAACAAATTTATTTGAGCGTAAGCTTTCGTGAGCTACAGCTCACTTCATCGGATGCATTTGATGGAAAATACAATGGGGAGATTTATATACACCTATATAAATCTCCCCACTGTATTTTCCACTGAATGCATCCGATGAAGTGAGCTGTAGCTCACGAAAGCTTACGCTCAAATAAATTTGTTAGTCTCTAAGGTGCCACAAGTACTCCTTTTCTTTTTTGCAAATACAGACTAACACGGCTGCTACTCTGAAACCTCTTAGTGAGTAGTTCCACGGATTGATTTACCTCATTCTGCAGGTATTCTCTTCAGGTATGTTTACACTGCAATTAAATAGCTGAGGCTGGCCAGTGTCAGCTGACTCAGGCTCAAGGGGCTCAGGCTAAGGGGCTGTTTAATTGTGGTGTAAACATCTGGGCTGGGGCTGGAGCCCAGGCTCAAGGACCCTGTGAGGGAGGAGGGTCCTAGAGGTCGGGCTGTAACGTAAGCCTGAACATCCACACTGTAATTAAACAGAGCCAGAGCCTTAGCCTGAGCTCTGTAAGCCAGAGTCAGTGGCTGTTTAATTAGTGGGTGTCTAATTGCGATGTAGACATCCCTTACTTTCACTGCAAATAGATAAGAGAATGGCACTACTCAGTGTGCACAAGTGTGGTAGAAGTGGGCCCTGAATTATTAGGTCATTTATACAAGATTAATAATTTTTCTGCAAAGACTGGTTATTCTATCTTGCTGTTCATGTTAATTTGGTTCTGTATGAACATCTATTTGCTAATCATTATTTTATTATTATTAAAACCCAGTAAAGAGCTCTTTAAAATTAAGAACTAGAGCCTCTGGGTTTAGTTTATAGTTTGGTTTCTCTGATAAGAGCTTGGAAGGAAGAAGTGGCAAGGACAGAAGCCGAACAACTACCTATCCTGGAGTGCAGAATCTGTGGTTTATGAAGCAATATATTTTCACTGATCTACTTGTCTCCTATCTACCTGTTACTCATTTTAGTACATATAATGCTCATGTCGATTTTATTATCGTCCTTCCTTGCCACTGATACCCAACTGCGCTATCGCAGCCATTATTCTTTAAATATAATTTGATGCATAAAGCGTTTGTCATCACAGGGTTTTGTTTGGGTATTGTTGGAGCCTAGAGAAATCAAAACAGTTTGTGAGTTTGTTAAACAGTTAGAACTTCCTGAAAGCGCTTGTGTGTTAAATTATTTTAACAATGCCCTAATAGTCTGAGCATCCGCATCCCAAATATATTACTAGATTAGGACCAGTTTGTGACTAGCCCTGTGTGGGGGTGTGAGAATGTATGGAATCTCCCCTCTTTGTGCTGGTGAACAGGGAGGCAAGTCACAATTTCAGTCTTTGCGCTCGCTGAGCGCAAGGGCTGCTCCACGCTGTGGTAGTGTTGGTGGTAGCCTACCCAAAGAAGGAGAGGTGAGGTGTGAAGCCCAGTTCCCCCTCCACACCAGCTAGTGGAGCTGTGAGAGACAAAAGTGAGTTATGTTTGCTGCTCCTTTTCAAAGGATGTAGCAAAGGGTGTTATGGCCTGCTCTCTCCCCAAGTAGCCCTTGGAGGCACTGTGCCTTTTTTAGGTATAGTCCTGTTGGAGCAGTGCTCCCTGCTATGGGATTGTGGCTTTACATTCACAGTCTAGCCCATAGTTTTCAATAAAAGTAAGTGCAACTTGCAAAGGATCATTTAGATTTTTTTTTTGGAGTTGAGACCAATATTGCAATCTGTGGGGCTACTCCTCTGTACAAATCTTTGTCCAAAACTAGTGCCTATTTGATTTTTTTTAAAAAATCAAAGGCTTTATAAAAATACGTTTGCTGAAAAAAAATGGCATTCATCATACTATTAACTCTAAAGAAATATTTTGTGGACATATGATGTTATATAATAAATGATGTGAATATTTAAATGTATTAATCTCCCCACTATATTCCCTTTGTAATTGCAAAAGAGCTATCTACAAATTTGTTTTTTATAATGGAAAATATTATCCAACCCCTTCACTATTTATTATTTAGCAACTATCATAAAAAATCATGCAGTCATTAATAATCTAGGAAGTGCTTGATATACCAAAGTGTGCAGCATTTGAATGCACATTACAGCTATCTTGAAGTCTCTGTCACCAGTATCAATCACTGGATGTGCTGTCATTACTTAACACTGCCATAATTTGTATGCTGATTTGTTGATGCCAGAGCATGGCTATATGTGGAAAATATTTTAATTGCATTTTAAGTGTGTGGTAGAGTTGCAGTTACGACTTAGATGGAGAAAGGAAACCTCTCTAATTTCACAATGAAAACAGCTTTTATTTGTATTCTGTATAATCTAGGAAAGACTGCAGCTCTGCTAGTGGGTTCTGTGGTGATGACTGTATTACTACTAGAGCTCCTGGTGCACTCAATTGCAATGTAGACATACCCAAAGTGAAACTACATGTGTTGGGTATTATTAAGGTTCTACCAAAGTTTAAGCCCCAATGCTCAGCTAATCTGGAGATAAGACCCTATCCTACAAACACTTGAATTCAGGCATAACTTTACTCACATAAATAGGCTTATGTGAATAAAGCTATGTATATGTGTAAGTGTTTGCTGGATAATAGTCACAATAGGGTTTTAGATCACAGTACAGGTTGTTGTCTATTTGCCTTCTCTAGTAACAGATTGCTAGTTTGTCTCTTACCCTGTTTTTTGCTTTATGGGACATAAAAGGACTGGTCAAGATTAGCATAACAATTATAGTATTATAGAGGGAATGTACATTAGATTTTCAAAAGTAAGAAAGGGGAGTTGAGTGCCCAGTTCCCATTGACTTGAAAATCTACCTACAATAGTTAAATTTCAGTATTCAGGAGTTTATATCTTCACCAAGGCTATTTACTGTAGGCTGAAATTTGACACACAATGAGCAGGGTTTTTTAATCTATTAATAATACATATGAGAGATGTTGAAGTGATATCCATTTGATAATCTGCAAACTGTTGACATATATAAAATAAAGTGTGCACAAAAACACATTAAATAGATATTACGTAGAAAAATACTATGTTAAAAGAATGTTAATGTTGCAAAAGTAAGCATGCAGAAATTAGGAAATGCCAGAATTAAGGTTGCCTATGCACATCATTGAAATCCTGGGCTGAATACAAAATTATTTACTTCCTAATAGGCTTATCCAAAGGTAACCTTAATTCTGGCATTTCCTAACTTCTGAGTACTTGACTTAGTAACCTTAATGTTCTTCTAATGTTGTCTTTTGGATACAATTTCCTTGGTTGTTTTTTGTTTTTGTTTTTTTAAAGCAAACTGAAAAATCACAACTTCCATCTTGTGGAACCACATTGGGTCATCAGCAGAGTTAGGACTTTTAGATCCACAGCACAGATCTCAGACGTTTGAGCTAATGGTAAGCTCGTGGCAACGTGCTGTTATCCGCTAGGTGGACCAGCCACTAGAGCAGGATGAGAGAAACACTTGGCCCATGGATTTAACAACAGACAGCAGAGGAATGATGTAACTCAGGAATCCAGGGTTCAATTCCAGGTTCTGCAGGGTGAGTACTCTAGTAGTTATAATCCCTGCTACCCTGTCTTCTCCCAGTCTGACTCTGTCCTCCTCTGCTCCTATCCATTCACATGCTCCATTGCTTCTGTCCACATCCACTCTCAATTCTTGTCTTTGTTTAATCCATCACCTATTTTGTATACCAACTTCTATTTCTGTCCCCTTCTGCTCTTATACCTGTCCCTGACTCCTATCCTGGGTTTTCCCCCATTCCCATTCCCAGCCTTTGTCATCTCCCCACCTCAGCTCCTGTCTCTTTCTCCTCCATTTCTATTTCCCCATCCATTCCTCAATTCTCTGTATTAGTCAGATTGCTTGCCCCTCCTCCACATTGCCTGGGCATCAGTGGTGGAGACATTGAGAACACAAGAGAGAGACACTCAGAGCTGATAGTGACCACCATCTGCTAGAATGAGCAATTGCAGGGAGAGGCTTGCTCTCAGGCCCTGAAACGTTTTGGGTGAAGTATGTTTATTTGCTTTGTGGAAATGTGGGAATTATGCCTAGTACAGTCAGAATCTTCAGAGAATTTAGCTGCAAGCTTCTGACAGATCCCTCCTGTGCATGTACAAACTGAGACTTTTCAAAAAAGTTTATAACTTGGTCAAATTTGGGTGGATTTCCACCAGAATAACAAAAGACACATCCTGACACCAGTAGTCTCCGTGCACCAAGGCATGGCAGTGCTAGAGCTTCTCAATGGAATGGTTGTAAGAATTTGTTTACGTGGGCAAAAACGTTGTATTTTTTCTAATGTTGTTCTTAAAAATGGATGAAGTGTTTTGGTTGAAACTTAAACAAACATACAAATTCAGCGTGAGACAGACGCTGAAAATTCTGGGAAAATTCCGGTCCCAGCGGTTAAAGTTTAGTAAAGTTATAAGCCGCTGAAAACAGGCTCTCATAATGGAAAGTGTTAGGCAGCCATTAACAACATCTGAAGAAGACTGAGATCAATTGTTCTCCATGTCCACTGAAGGTAGGACAAAAAGGAATGAATTTAATCTGCAGCAAGGGAGATTTAGGTTGGATATTAGCAAAACCTTTCTAAATATAAGATGTTGCTATCAGCCTGTCCATAGGCATGATTCTTCTCATTCATACCATTATAAACTGGAAGTAATTCCACTGAAATTGGAGGGGAGGGAGGATCACATTAGTGTTGAATTGTTGTGAAATGATAATCAGGTCTTTATTATGCAGTTTGTGAATGTACTCTGTCTCTTTCTCCCAAAAAGGATCATAAATACAGTTTAATTTCAATTCTGTATCCTCCGGGCCAGTGCTTTCCAAAGTGCACAAATTAATAACTGTCTTGTTGAGCCTCAGAATTGAAAAAGTTTCGTATAAAAATAAATGAAAGCCTCAGAAACAGAATTTTAATACTTTCACCTACACAGTAGGGTGCCCTAAAGTAGGAAGTGTATTAGCAAGAGAAGGAGTGTGCACACATATGGATGTTTATAAGAAAAGTATTTTCCCAAGCTAGGGATGATTTCATAGTTCACAAGTGGTAGGATGAAGTAAAACCACAAGTGGGTGTGCATAAAGTCATCTCTCCCTAATGAACTATGAGTGAAAATACTGATGATTAAAGAGAAGGAGAAAATGTTGTTTGACATTTCCTGGTTGATGTAAATATTTTCAGAGATAGGAGGAAAATGAATGATAATGTTTGATGAAGATTATATGCAGTAAGATTGTGTTTTGAAACAGCGTCTGCCCTGTTTGTTAATGTTTCAGCATCTGGTGGTATAGTGATTTTTGCTTTTGCCATCCCTGTATGAATCTAGTGTGCTACTGCTTCCAGAAACATGTTAAATCCTTCTCCCTCTGGCCTCAGGGAGAAGTGTAGGTCCCATCTTAGCCCTAATGCATTTTGCATACATACATCTTATTGTGAAATGCTAACTTTGATATATATACATTATAAGGCCTGTTTCAAAGAGTTATAAGAAATAGCCAGCATGGATTTGTCAAGAACAAATCAGGCCAAACCAACTCATTTCCCTCTTTATCAGGGTTACTGGTCTTGTGGATAATGGGGAAGAAGCAGATGTGACATTTTTGGTTTTAGTAAGGCCTTTGACACAGTTGCATATGACATTCTCATAAGCAAATTAGGGAAATATGGTCTAGATGAAATTACTATAAGGTATGGTACACAACTGGTTGAAAGACCATACTCAGACTAGTTGTCAATGGTTCACTGTCAAACTGAAAGGGTGTAGCTAGTGAGGTCCTGCAAAAGTTAGTCTTGGGTCTGGTACTATTCAATATTTTTATTAACGACTTGGGTAATGGAATGGAGATAATGCTTATAAAACCAAGCAGGGAGGGGTTGAAAGCACTTTGGGGGATAGGATTAGAATGCAAAATAACCTTGACAAATTGGAGAATTGGTCTGAATCCAACAAGATGAAATTAAATAAAGCAAGTGCTAAGTATTTCCCTGAAGAAGGAAAAATCAAATACACAACTACAAAATGTGGAATAACTGACTAGGGTAGTATTGCTCAAAAGGATCTGGGGATTATAGCGGATCACAAATTGAATATGAGCCAACAATGGGATGCAATTGCAAAAAAAAAAAAAGCTAATATCATTCTGGGGTATATTAATAGAAATGTTGTATGTAAGATACAGGAGGTAATTGTCCCACCCTACTTGGTATTGGTGAGGTCTTGGCTGGAGTATTGTATACAATTCTGGGTGCCATACTTTAAGAAAGATATGGACAAATTGGAGAGAATCCAGAAGAAAGCAACACAAATGGTAAAAATCTTAGAATGCCTGACCTGTGAGGGATGGTTAAAACAACTGGGCATGTTTAGTCGTGAGAAAAGAAGACAGAGGGGGAGCTGATAAGTCTTCATAAAAGCCCTTAACATACCTGAAGAAGATTGAATCAATTGTTCTCCATGTCCACTGAAGGTAGGACAAAAAGGAATGAATTTAATCTGCAGCAAGGGAGATTTAGGTTAGATATTAGGAAAATCTTTCTAACTATAAGGGTAGTTAAACTCTGGAACAGGCTTCCAAGGGAGGCTGTGAAATCCCC
Source organism: Dermochelys coriacea (assembly GCF_009764565.3). Lineage (NCBI taxonomy): Eukaryota > Metazoa > Chordata > Testudines > Dermochelyidae > Dermochelys > Dermochelys coriacea. The sequence goes on from NC_050069.1 coordinate 183,367,329, forward strand.
ATCATTGGAGGTTTTTAAGAACAGGTTGGACAAACACCTGTCAGGGATGGTCTAGGTTTACTTGGTCTTGCCTCAGCTCAGGGGGTGGACTTGATGACTTCTCAAGGTCCCTTCCAGCCCCACATTTCTATGGTTCTATGAAAGCTTCATGACTCTGAAATCTCTTTTACGCATTCAATAGGGCTGTTTCTGACTGCAGCTGAAAATTCAGTTGTAAAAAGAGCCATAAGTACTTAATAAAAGGGCACACGGTAGAACTCTAAAGAAGACAGGAGAAAAATTGCATATACTTTTCTCAGTGCCTCACTCCGCCAGGTACCCCTAACCAAAGTCAAAATAACCATCACTGTAACCATCTGTAAGGATGATTGATATGAACCTGAGTTTTGAATGGAAGGCCATCTTAGAATATAGTGGTTTTAGGACGTGACCCAACACTCCATTTACTTCAATCGGCATTGGATGTGGTCCTTAAGCGGTACTGTCATTTTCAGCAGTTGAAAAGAGTTACTGCCACATTAGCAAATTCCACTAGATTACTTCAGGGTGCTTGAAAGTTTGTCTTTCTCACCTACAGAAGTTGATCCAATAAAAAATATTACCTCACTGACCTTGTCTCTTTACTAGGTTACTGAACTGAACAGGCAACTGAATCTATGGCACCTCCACCCGTTATTTGGCGAGTAATCCCCTTTATTCACAGAAAGTAATAGTTGAAGATGAGCATGAAGTTGACCAAACTACATGCAAGATAGGTGTAGAATAAAGACAAGTTACAAGCAGTCACCAAAACTTATGTATTTTTTCCATGCTGTTTAAAAGTGGAAATTTCATTAGCAAAAACACTAATAATAGCTAAAATACTAATAGCTAGCATTTGAATATATTTTATTATGCTGTGCAGTAGCTGATTGTACCATACTCATCTAAAACAATTACATGATACAATATTTGCCATTTTATTTATAACATTCAATTTATAAAATTTGAAGTCTGTAATGAAGCCATGGGGTAGCTAGTTATTTCTGTAGGTGAGTTTATACAGCAGTCACCATCAGGGTCAACATTTTCTTCAGTTACCACACAATGATAATTTAGGTAACTCTGTTATTCCTTTACATTTGGAATAGTACATAACTGGAACCTCAGACACTAATGTGGGGGGAGGGCAAGGGGCAGGGACACTACCTGCCCTCCGATGAACAAGGAGTTAACCTCAGTGCCACTTCATTCTCCCACTTCTCAGGAGAAAGACTATTAGAAGAATGCGTTTGAGAGGCAAACTAGAGAAGTGCCCTTGAGAAAGCTGAACTTCATACTCAGGGGCCAAAGGACTGGCGTGAACCTTAAGCTGTTTTTTTTCTATTTATTTTATTGTGTGTTAACTTATTTTGCTTTCTGTAATCAACTTTGTCCTTTGAGGAAAATACTAGCTGTGTTTTTGTTTTCTGCTGAATGATTCCACTAGATGGTAAATGTTGAATTGTTGAGGGTGCCCTGGAAATGTGTGCATCGTTTTCCCTGAAAGAGAGCTTAATATTTCAGAGGTCCGGAGCTGTAATAGAATCTTGCCTCAGGCAAGTGATGTATCTTATGGTTTTAAATGTAATGTCATCATTTTACTGATTTCAGCTTGTGCATCAGTGGTGTTTATTGCAAATATGACAAAAAAAAGTAAGTGTATCTCACTAATAACCAGAAAGTACATTAGCAATATAGTACTTTGGAGGGAAGTGCTGTTTTTCTCATGACACGCGGGCATGTTTTGGAAAGAATTGGTAGAACCTTTATATCTAGGCCAACGTATTCTCTCTGAACCAAATAAATTCAAATTCTCAAGGCTCTATGGACCTGATCCTGTACCCATTCAAGTTAACAGTAAGACTCCCCTTGACTTAAATTACAACAGGATTGCACTCTCTTTGAGCTAATTTGGAACGTATAATAGCTGCTATGCTGGTATTTGCTAAAAGAGTCCCACTAGTGGCAATGTTTTACTCCTTCTTTTGAAAAGCTTTTGATGTGCCTTGACTATACAACATGCAAAATGCACATCATACCCTATTCTTTCTTAAATTATATTAGTGCTTCTAAGGAATCACGCATGATAAATTCAGGCAGAATTAAGCATTCAAAATTTTTTTAATACCTAAACTACCTTTCAGGTGTTGAAGCCATCTCATATTTAGTGTTCATAACTTTAAAATTACAGGACTTCATCGGAAGTGAGCTGTAGCTCACGAAAGCTTATGCTCTAATAAATTTGTTAGTCTCTAAGGTGCCACAAGTACTGCTTTTCTTTTTGCGAATACAGACTAACACGGCTACTACTCTGAAAAGAAAAAGAATGTATCCTTTAGTTCATCATATTAAAAATACATCAAGTAAGAGTGAATTGTGCAGTGGATAAAGGTCTTTTGGTAATGTACTTTTGTGCTTGGAACTGGCCTTACTTGGTAATGTACAGCTTTTGTGAGCAATGTACATTGCTGATAAATTTTAACAGCCAAAGATGGAGTAAAGACCTGAGGTTGTTCCTGCATGCATGTCACCATCTCTCTGAGGTTACAGATTGTGATTTCACAGTGATTGAAGATATAAATAACAGGCACTTGCAGGCATTATATTTCTTTAAACAATACTTTGAGTAGTAAAACCCAGTTTTTCAAAATTGGAATACTTCCATCTAGTAATCCCTTTGTAATCTCTGTCTGGATGCAACAGCATTGCTGTGTGAATGAGGAGGTCTGTTTTATCCTTATGAGAAAGTTGAGAAATCTTGATTCTTCTGAAAAACCGAACCATTTAAAGGAGAGTAGTGATTATAGCAACTCCCTTAGTACTTGTATTTATTTTTTACTAGGAGAAATCATTTAATAAAAGTCACCATTAATGTAGTTGCTGAGTTCTTGTACAGCTCCATGTGTGGGGGTTACTATAGATGAGGGAGAATCCCTGATTTACCCCCCAGTGGCAGGGGTAGGATATGAAGTGCACAGTGTCTGTGGTTTGCTCAGGTCAGGGGATGCTGGAGGATGTGTGGGAGTGCTGGGATGGATGAATACTTGGGTGCTGGAGGGGGAAGGTGAATGCTGAGCAGTGAGTTCTAGGAGAGTAGCTGGATGCCTGGGGGTGCTGTCTTGGTTTGTAGGTGAGGGAAATCTGGGTGGGGAACATCTGAGGAAAGTAGCTGAGAGAGCTAGGGCCCGTATTGGTCTGCTCACTACCTGTCATTACAGCTGCTGTCTCCTGATTAAATCTGAGATCCTGCAGGGGGAGCAATGATGGGGGTGGCAGAGGAACTGCCTGCTGAGGTGATACCCCAGCAGTCCTGGTGGTTGGGAGGAGGCACTCCAGTACATCCTTGCAGCTCAGCTAGACCATTCAAATCCAAATCCAGCTGGGTTTAAGGGATACGACAGGGCTGCTCATCATGTGAGATACATTACATCTGTCAGCCCTGCACTGAAAGATGAGTTTGGTTAGCTCTCTAATCAGTACTGTATATGCAATCTTGCATGTTGTGATGTTGAAGAAGGTGGGTTATCTACAGGCTGGTGATGAGTTGTTAGCAAATAGGAAAAATACATGTGCCAGATTCCGTCACTCTTATTCCATGGAGTAGTATCTTACTCTCTGAGCAGTCCAGTCTGTCCTAGTCAACACACAGAAAAGAATAGCAGAATCTGGTCCTATATATTATTGTTTGATGGAATTCATTTTTTATTTTTGGGGACAGGCTTTTATTGCATCTTGAGCACTTCCTTTTCATCCCCTAAGATGAGAAAGGACATCATAAACTACCTCTGATTGTTCCCAGTGTTTACAATATAAATAGTCTCTTGTGATCTCTTTAATGGATTAATTGTATCTCATTTGTGGAGCACAGTAATGTCACTCTTGCTCAGATTTCCCAGTACACTAACGGAAGACTCTTTTATGCTACTATTTTGGGTTTTCTCATTTTATTTTTTTAATTCACTGCATGCAATGCCTTTGTGCCCCTTTTACACGAGGGCCCCTACTTTCAACAGGGAGACACATTGTTGCCAACTTTCATTATTTTATCATGAGTTTCATGATACTCATTTTTTCTTACTTCCTCAGCTCCTGGAGTCATATGATTACATCAGAATTCCAGCTTTCATTTAAAAAGCAACATAAGTATTTAGCCCTCATGGTTGTGAAGAAAAGCTTGAAAATGGGAGACCTAAAAGCTCAAAACCGCACAAGCTAATAAAAAGAACCCCACATTTTCTTATTATTTTTTTTTAATTTCCAGGTTTATTTTAGCATGTTTCATGGTTTTTGGGGGCCTCACTCATGATTTTCAAATGCTTGGGATTAGCTGTATTGAGGAGACTGCGTGTACAGAATGTGCCAATAGGGTTGTATGAGCTTTGCTAGATGTTTTAGATTGCTCTCATATATTGTGAGACCACACTAGGTAAATGCTTCTATAAAATACACTATAATACTGAATAAAAGAAAACCTCTAAATCCTATGCTTTGGTATATTTATATAGAAAGACTATATCCTCCATGACAAGTAATCCAAAAATATATTGTCAGTGTCCTGGCAAATAGGCAAGATTTGGCAGATGGTGTGCCTAAACACAGATTTCAGATATGGACAGAGGGAATCCTCTATATCATAGGAATGGGTGAAACAGTTGTTTTAAATAAGTGACCTGAACCAAAACTTTTCAGTTCTAAAAGTTTATCTTCTCTTTTAAATATGCTTTTCATGTTTGTGCACTTTTGCACTGTCTACTTCTATCTGGAGCAGAAATGGAAAAGGCAAAAGACTATGAGACAGCTTGTTCAGCCTGGGTATTTTTGGTTCATCTGAAATCAGAAACTCAGAAGAAAACCTTTTTTTCATTAGATTTCCAGTCCAATATTACAGACTTTACATCTGCCAATTGTCCCATTTTGGCCATTCCCCCGCACCCCAGATCCAGTGTTAACACTCCTTGCCAAAGTCTCGGCAACACTCTTAACTGACGTTTTCATTTGGTCTCACCAATAAAGGACTGTGTTAATATAGGAAAACTGTGCCTTTTTGCAAATGAGTCAATTATGAGTTACTGACCTATGTAATGTGGAGAAAATATTAGTTGGTAGTTCTGAGGTTAATATCATCAAAAGATCAATCTTGGGCTCTCTGATGTTTTTCTATTTGTCAAAATATTTTAATTGTTAATTGTCTGCATTGCTATGCACTTTAATTTCTTTTTGATTAATGGAATATTAAATAGATGCCTGCATTCCTCATATTAGTTGCTGTCTCTATGGAGACTTCTTTTGAATATCATTTGGGAAAAGGCATCAACAGTGGAGTTTAATGAAAATGAATAAGCAAAAATAATGCTCATTACTTTGTGATATTTAAACAATAACATAGATGTCTTCTCTTTATCACATTTATTCAGTGTAATTACATTGAGTACTTGAGATTTCAGGTTTCTGTTAGGGCTGTATTCATAAAACAAAAACGATCTGATGTATGCAGGTCCTGATTCCCATTATATAATCATACAGCAGAGAGCGTGCAACTTATTCCTGTTTTAACAAAAGAACACTTGGTTTATGTTTTGGGATTAGTCCAATCCCTACCACAGAATTACATGTCAAATGCATGAGTATTTGACTTTCCAAATAGATACCCATTTAAGAAAACATTTCATGTGAGATTCTAATCAGTTCTGAAGATACACATTCTTAATTTTCTTATGTTCATTGACAATAATGGAAGAAAGCTAGGACAAACAGGATAGATCCAACATTTTCAAACTTGGGCACTTAAAGTTTAGGCACCTGAATCCACAGTTGGACATGTAAATAAGTGATCTGGTTTTCAGAGATACTGAGCATCTATAGCTCCCATTCAGTTAAAAAAAACCCTGCAGTTTTTCAGTGCCTATGAATATGGACCACTTATTTTGGTGCTTGTCCCAAGGCTCCCAGCATTCAAACTTTTGGCCTAAATAAAATGTGTATTTTTACACTAGTACTAGTATTGGGTTAAATTTAAAAAGAAAAAAAAACATGTTCTATGTCTCCTTTTTTGGTTTTTGCCTCCCTTTCCTTTCCCTGATGCTGCATACTATGATGTTTGTTTCCTTGTGTCTTTTCAGTATCTATTTCCCCAATATGTGTTTTCTGTATTTTTATTACTTTTTTTTAAAAAAGTCACTTTCCTTTTTGTCTAAGACCAGTCTCTCTCTCTCTCAAAATCCTTTCTTTATAAAAAACTTGTCTTTATTCTGGTTCTCTCTTCATTTTACCATTCTTCCCCCCCCAGCATACTTCCACCTTCAGTATTTTCTCTCTATTTGCCTGTCCAATCAACCTCTTTCCTCCTTTCTCATCACCTCTTTCCTTCTTCCCCTTCCTTTCAAACTTCTTGCCAAGTATTTCCTTACTCCTGTTGTCCTCACCTATTTGCTCTATTCCCCCAATTATCATTCAGCAACGTACTCTGTTACTGTCCCGGACTTATTGACCTCCATTTCACTCTTTCCCGCATACTTTGTCCCATGCACATTCCCCTATGCCACAGTTTCTTTGACCAATCCAAGTGCTCTGTTATCTCTCCAAAGGTCCTCTTTTCCCTTCCCAAAAACTTCTTCCCCATGGATGCTCTATGATACCTCCACACTTCCTTCGGATCATTATCACTGTTTTTGATAGTTTATTAATTATTTAGTTTGGGTCTTCACTACATGGTCATTTTTGCAATTAAATGTCATCTTGGTACCAGTCTGGATGAGGGAATCCTTTAGCTTTACAGTACTTTGGCTGATGCTTTTACTTTGTTTCACTGAAGTTGTCCATAAGAAATACTTTAGTATGCAAAGAGGCAAGCACATATAAATATAAAAACCAGATTAATATGATGAAAATAAATTATTAAAGGATATTGTGTGATGTTTGTGCTTCTAGATCAGTGGTTCTCAAACTGTGGGTTGGGACCCCAAAGTGGGCTGCGACCCCATTTTAATGGGGTTGCCAGGGCTGGCTTAGACTTGCTGGGGTCTGAAGCTGAAGCCCCAGCACCTGGGGCCAAAGCTAAAGCCTGAGGGCTTCAGCCCTGGGCATCGGGGCTCTGGTTACAGGCCCCCTGCTTGGGGTTGTAGCCCTCGGGCTTCAGCTTTGGTCCCCCCTGGCCGGGGCCGTGGGGCTCGGGCTTTGGCCCCCTACCCAGAGCGGTGGGGCTCAGGCAAGCTCAGGCTTCGGTCCCCCCTCCTAGGGTCATGTAGTAATTTTTATTGTCAGAAGGGGATCACGGTGCAATGAACTTTAGAACCCCTGTTCTAGATGAAAATATTTAAATATTTTTTCTAAAGCATGTGTGTGAGTTATGTGTTTACTGTTTCAAGACAATCTGAGTGATTTCTGTAAATGGAATTAAAGAGCAAAGGACAAAGAAAGAGCTTTTAAAAGTGTATGGATCTCTGTAAATGTACCATAGATAGATGGTATCTATGGTACTTACAAGGCATCTGTTACCAAAGTATCTCCGTTTTCACAGTCTTGACTATATTTATCCTTTCAATACTGCTGTGTGAGCAGGTAAGTGCTATTGTCTCCATTTTACAGGTGGGGACTTGAGGCACAGAGACGCTAACAGTATTTAGGCATCTAAAGATGTAGATAGGTGCTCAGTGGCTTGAAAACAATTTCTAACTCCCATTGGGAGTTATGTGCCTAGGCACTTTTGACAATACTACTAGATACCTATCTGCATCTTTAGGTGTCTAAATACCTTGGAAAATCTGGCCCGAAGAGACTTGCTCAAGGTCACACAGGAAGGCTCTGATAGAGATGGGACTTGAACTCAGGTCTCTGGCTAGTGTCCCAACTACTGGACAATCCTTCTCTCCACTGAGTATAGTTACAGTATGTGCTGTTGGTTGATGAGCTTGTTCAGTCTGTATCCTTTTACTTTACTTTGATCCAAATGAGGTGTATTAGGGATGAAATTAGGATGTGATTGAGGCACATAGCTAGACTTCTGGAAACACTGTGTGAGTTTGACTTTCAGCTTCTAGGCTGAGTTTGTAAGTCTGGGAGGTAAACAAAACAAAATAAAACAACTTTTTATCTGCAAATTGATCTAACTCACCTTTGCACGAATTGCCCTCAGATTTATTGCTAAGTCAGTTATTCTGGAGGACAGAAGGAAGAGAAGAATAAATAAGAATATGAAGTTAGAAAGAGTTGTGTATTTTCCAAACTACCAGCAAATTAAGATATATGAATAACTTGAATTATTTATTCATAAAGAACAGTTAATCATAAAGGACAGCAAACCCCAAAGTTTAATGACCGCCTATACAGAATCACTTCAGCCACCACTGAAACTATTTAGCTTCCTGAGGAGTGGAGTGAAACTGTTGTTTAGAGTGAAGGTGAGATTTTAGGTAGGCAGAGTTCTTACAAATAATGCTATGGAGTCTTCATGACTGCATATGATCAGTACTTCAGTTTTCCATCTTGTCTGAAGTACAGTAATTCAAAATGAATCAATAAGAAAGTGGAATCAGTTTATACTGTAGCTTAAAATAACCAGAATCTATCCGTTTAATATGGTGCATTACTCAGTGCATTTCATCTACCACACTGGTACTCGAAACAGAAGAAATGTTTACAATATACAGAAAGGGGAGCAGTGTAATAACCAAACTCATCAAGGGAGTCAAAGGTACAAATCTGAGTCTTACAAAACACCCAAGGTTTTAGTTATATTACTGATTTCAGAGATTCTCTGTGTACTTACAATAAGGAACAATGCAAGAATTATAGTTTAATTTTTGTGTGCCCACTCTATCTAATAGAAAAGATATGAACAAAATACATTTACACAAATATTAATTTAAATAATTGGCACATTACTGTTGAATACAGCTTAGATATTTTTGTGAGGGAGGACATGGTTGCAGAAAGGGTGTCTGACAAAATAAAATGATGACCCAAAATTTTTTTTTAGAAAGAAAGCTATGACTTGATTTCACTTTCATTTTGCTCTTCAGTTGGAAGGATCAGCTCCCTCAGTGTTATCAACACTTTAAAAAATCATACATTTAAAAAGAATTCCATGCTGTCTTTACGGAATGTGGCTGAATCTATATTAATTGTCATATGCCAGCATGAGTTCCACATTATCTACCTGACAAGACCTCTGTGTGTGTGTGTGTGTGTGTGTGTGTGTGTGTGTGTATAATAAAATACAATAGGTCATATGTCAATGCTCAGAGTTTGGAGTTTATTCATGGCAATTTGTAACAAGCCATCTATCCCCCAAATATTGAACGGAATATATGTACATTTTTTTTCCAATGTAATGAACTCCAACTGAACCCACTTTGCAATGTTCAAATTGACCTCTGAGTAAGGATTAGTGAATGCAGTAACGTTATTCAGGCTAACTGTCGGAATGCCAAATAAACTCTCTATCAATCAAGCTAACAAAGTTAAAAGAAAGCGGGGCAATATGGGCAAGTGCCCATTTAGGAAAGTAATCAAAATTCACATTGTACTGTTTTGTTGGCAGAAGCTATAATAAGAAAAAAACAGCAAACTCATACTTTGAAGTAAAATATCAGGGTCCTTCTTAGCAATGGTACTTTAAGAGAAGCCAACCAAATAGACTGTTTTGTTAGTTATGCCTGTCAAACTGGTCTATCCAAGACCCTCATTGCAGTATCTGCGTGTCGTAGGGGCTTAAGATGCATTATCTCAGTCTGAACAGAAGGCATCTTCTCTGATTCTCTTTCAGCAGTCCTAGTTCTGGAGATCAGAATAGATGGGGGAAGTCTAGTGATGAATGAAAGATGCCAGTCCTCCTTGTATTGTTCTTTTAATTGGGAGAAGAGCGTCAAAAATTTTTAGATCTGTTCTGTATGTGCCAGCCAGGACTCCAAACACTTTTAATGTAAAAAGAAAAGGAGTTCTTGTGGTACCTTAGAGACTAACAATGCTCAAATAAATTTGTTAGTCTTTAAGGTGCCACAAGTACTCCTTTTCATTTTGCGGATACAGACTAACACGGCTGCTACTCTGAAACTTTTAAGGTAATTAATTAGATGGATTTCATCCTTTTCCCCTCTTCTTAAATGATCAGTGGACAGGTTTTGATTTTGACCTATATGATCATTATTCATAATTTGTTGAAAGATTTATGTAAACCTGTATTAATCTATGAATATGCTTGGGAATTACTCACCACAATACAGCTTAGAGTATTTGCTAGTTGTAATTTGCTATTTGATCCCTGAAGTCACATATGGTTATTTTTGCTCCCTAGTTGGATGACTGCCAAATCTGAAAAGAGCTTTCAAGATGGCCACAAAACCCTCTCTGGTTCAATTACTCATACACATGCGTATTCACCTCAGTGTTGGCAATCCTTATCCTTTCTGCAGACACCCAAGAGAACAATATTTTTTCTCACCTAAACATTCACTAGAAGAGACTAAAAGAAGTCAAAAGGTAATATTTATGTGATCATGAATCCTTTCTAGATTTTGCAGTATTTGCCTAGCTGTAGTAAGCTGTGACAAAATAGCATCTCAGCAGAGAATAAGAAGGTACTTTACAGACAGCTTTTATGCAGGGGACGGGAGAGTGTTTTGGACATTTATCAAAACATTTGCAGTTTTCATTTCAAGGCAAAAATAAATAATTGAGAAGAGAAAATAATACATCTGGATCTATTGAGTAAATAAAAATGCAAATAAAGGAAATGCTGTGGGCCTGCTGTCTTGTGCCCGATCTTGTTAACAAAGATTATTCTGCCTTTGGCAAGCCATTGCTAGACAGATCTATATAATTTTCTTGTTGTTTTGAACAAATGTGTTAAAGTCTAGCACATTTATTTTTTCCCCTGGGTTCTCAGGGAAATTCCTGTGGATTTTCTGAGGAGCCTGTTTCTAATTCAGATTCCTCTATGATTGAAAATAGAGGCAGATAACTTTTTTTCTTTTTGCATGTTGCTCAGAGATTATTAAAGGCTCCTCTCATTTTCATCAGTTTTACATACATCAATTAAGTTATTACTGATTCTCACTAAGTGAAAGGAGAGTCAGGCCCTAAGAATATAATGTTTTAAAGTTGGAGAGAGGCATGATTTGGTGATTTAAACATAGATCTTGAATCCAAGTTCTTTAGTTCTAATAATAGCTTTCATGCTGCCACATTCTATGGCATGGGGAAAGTCCCTTAATCGCTCTACCACCATTTCTCCTTTTGTAAAATGGGACTAATGATACTAATGTACCTATCTACGTTTCAGAGATGCTGTGAAGATTAATTGTCTAAAGCACTTAGAAGATTTTAAAAAGTAATAATAATAATAATAAATTATTAATTATTATTATTATTATTATTATTAAATATTATGACCCATGCCCTTCACTTGGGTTGTCAATGGGGTTTGAAACTGGGACTTTCCTTGTTAAAAACAGGGTTTCAACCAGTGGAGCATTAAGGGGTAACTCCTTCTGCTGGTAGCTATAGTAGAATCTTATCCTCTTCTGAGTACTCCCCACTAGCGGTTTCCAAAAAGGATCATTTCATTGCTTGCCATAGATCTTTACCTATTGTCAAGATGATACTTCAGGCCTGGATCCTCAAAGGTACTTAGGCTACTCACTTCCATTGAAATCAATATCAAAACACCTTTGATTAGGGTAACCACCTTTTCAAAAAGCAGAAGCGGAACACATGCACCTTCATGGCCTTGCCCCTACCCCACCTCTCCCCCTTGAGGCCCTGTCCCCTGACCAGGTCAGAAGGATTTATTTTCTATCTCGGCAGGTTAGCATCTGTTGAACTTGAGATCTTTTGGTTTCCAGCTAATGCAAATACACAGACAGGCTCCACAGGGAATAGCCTGTGTCAGATGGGATGCTAGAAAGTGGTCTACATTCACAGCTTGGAGTGAATCTGGTGGAGTTAAAGTGATAAAATTTATATTTTGCAAAGCAGGAATATCAGGTCAATCTGAAAACCTGAATCCTGCTTGAATCTACAGCTTTTAGAAAGTGCAGTAAATACCTCTCAACAATTCTCAGAGCATCACTGTGACCCTAACAGCATCCCAATGTAAGCGGACCAGCGGCTTGCTGGTATCTGGTCATGCATATCAGCTGGCCTGACCAGTTCAGTGTACCCTAACTCATTAATGTCATAACCTATATCTAAAAGGTGTCATGTAAGATATCAATGGAATGCTAATAACAGACTGATTGATAATATTATCGTGTGGTGTGTGTATGTACAGAGAAGAAATGCAAAATTACAAACATATTGGCAATTATGTTCTTAAAGTGTGTCTGCCAGGTAGGGTTATAGTTACACCACCCTAGACAAAGGAATGTGGTTCTGCCACCTTAAAGGTACTTCCAAGATGCATTGAGACAATCAGAATGAATTTACATAAAACTTAAACAAAACATCAAGCTACCAAGGGAAGGAGATGACCACCCAGCATCACAGCAGGGAGAGGAGATTGCAGGAACAGATCCATTTGCATTTTAGCAAACATCAGTGGGAAAATAAACCAGTATGTAACTTCCTTGATCACCAGACTCCATGTCCAGGGCCGGCTTTAGGCACCAGCAAAACAAGCAGGTGCTTGGGGTGGCATTCCAGTGCTGGCCATGCCGCCCCTAGAAATATGCCCCCCACCACCCCAGCTCGCCTCCGCTGCTCCCCTGAGCACACCGCCGCTGCTCCACTTCTCCCCCCTCCCTCTCAGGCTTGTTGCACGTGAAACAGCTGTTTGGCATGGCAAGCCTGGGAAGGAGGGAGGAGAAGCCGCGTGGCAGCATGTTCAGGGGAGCAGGCGGAGCGGAGGTGAGCTAGGGCAGGAGGTTGTGGTGGGGAGCCACAGGAAGCAATGGGGGGGGGGGAATGCAGCACGCCCAGGGGAGGAGGCGGAGCCGGGGATTTGGGGAAGGGCTTGGGAAGGGGGCAGAGTGGGGGGCATGAAAAAAAAGCAGGGGCAGCCAAAAATGTTTTTGCTTGGGGCGGCAAAAATCCTAGAGCCGGCCCTGTCCATGTCTCCTTCCTCACAGCCTGAATAAACTTTATTTTGGGCGTATCCTTAAAGAAAACATTTCAAAGGTTCACTGGACTATAAAAGATGGGCAAAGAATCCTCAGAAGAGAAAGGAACTGAGCACTTTGGATTTTGTGGGAGATCCTGACCAAAGGGGTGGTCAGCCAGATCGCTGGAAGATAGCATGGTGACTGTCTTCTTTGAACCAGGATTGTAGTTTTGTTACATCTTAGTCTCTAGAAAGCATTTTTCACTTGTATTTGCTTGTAGCCATTTCTAACTCTTTCCTTTATACTTGAACTCACTTAAAATCCTCTCTCCTTTTGTTAATCAACTTGTTTTACTTTTAATCTAAACCAGCCCAGTGCTTTGTTTGAATTGAAGAGATAGATAACTCCAATTAAAGTGATAAGCGGTGCAGTTTATCTCTTTAAAAGAGCAAATGGACTTTATTTCTCTGAATGGTCTAGGGAAAGGCTGGTCATTGCAGAACACTCTGTTCTGCAAAAATTTGGTATTGAGGGATGTTGGGGTCATCTTTCCCAAGTGTAACAAGGGCTGGCAGAGGCCAGTATGTAGCTGTAGTATAACAAGCAGGCTGCTGGAGTCAGAGGTGCTGGTCCAAAGCTGCTTATGACACTGACACTAAGTGTATGCTGGTATGCTGGCTGAGAGCGCATTTTAAGGTACCCAGAGTTACAAGGGAGGTGATGGCACAAGCTATCACTGATCTGGATTGCACTCCAGAGCGTGACAATCACATTCCATTTTTTTATTATACAGCGTAAAAGGGAAAATATGGGGGAATTCAGTTCAAATTCCTGGTCAATCAAAGGGAAGGCTCTTCCTCTCCCAGATTTAGAAGGGTGCCGCTCTTCCAGAATTCCTCTTCTCCCCATTTCCTCACTTTCTTATGAAGTTGAGGACTCACCTGGCAGGGGAATGTGAAGGAAACCTACCAGGAAGAGCTAGTGCCTGCCTGAATTGTTGCTGGCCTTCCTGCTGGCAGGTGGAGCAATGAGACACCCTCTATGTGTGTCTTCTATAGGAAGATCAGCTCCCTTGCTAGCTCTTCTTCCCCTAATTGGGGCTAGGGAATAAAGAAACACACAGCTCCTATTGATTTCTGGGGAAAGACTAGTCTGGACTAATCCTGGGGGCAGTAAAAGAGCCATATCATGTCCAGCTCCCTTCTTTACTCTCGTTAGCGAGAGGAGGAGGATGTGAATTTAAGAGAGAGAAGGAGATTGGGGGGACAATGGCACAAGTGGGTAGGGGAAGAATAGGGGTTTAGGAGAATGGACGCTGTGTAATTCAGCTGTGGCCAATGCGTTGCAATGGTACCAATGGAAGGAGAATTGGAAACAGCAGTGTTATGCTCCTTAGAAATATAGTACCTAAAATGGATTAATGGGTAGATAAAATTTGGCCCTTCAGCTGAGACAGCCAGGCTTTTTCTGTCCAATAACTGTTACATGATGTGATGAAATTTTTAAAAATACTATACAAATTAAGTGACTTGAATGCTCATGAAGATGCTGGGTTGACAGCCCTGTAGCCTGAACTCCTTTACCCACAGGACAGGTATAGCAGGATTAGCTGTCCCATTAAATGCTATGACTGCATTGGCAAAAAGATGTTGGTACATCAAGGTTGCTATCTTGTGTTAGTTACCAAAGAAGGACATTTCTGACTCAAGGAACCTCCCCCGAAATCACCTGGCAGAAGCTACCAGATTTTTTAATCTGGGGATTTAGGGCCTTGATTTAGAAAAGCACTGTGTATCTGCAAAACTTAAAACACATGGATAGTCTCACTGAAGTCAATTATTGCCACATGATTATTCACATGTTTAAAGTTATGTGAATGCTTAAGTACTTCCTGGATTGGGGCATACAGCATGTCAGCAAACCTCATCTCCTATGGCAGTGCCTAGGGAAGGAGGTGGGTAGTCTCTTAGGGAACTACTAAAAAGGTCAGTATCAATCCATTGAATCCTCCCCAGAAATAAATAGGGAGCCAGTCAGTGGGCAATATGCGCTTTATGGTGTTGATTTGACATAAAGCTATACACCCTTCTTATTGCAATGAACGATATAAATGGCAGTAATTTAAAGTGAGGCTGATTTTGTTCTCTTCATGTGGCCCTAGTCTAACAGAGATGACTGTTGAGTTTGTCCAACACACTGGGAAGAAGGGATATGTGGGGAAAAAAATTGGTATAATAAAACTATTTTTAGAGCCACCCAGCAGCTATAAAAGAAATTTTGGGCCTATTCTGTACTCTCACTAGTTTTGCACTGGTGATTTCAGTGGCGTTACTCCGTTCTCTAGTGGCTCTTGGAATATACAGCATTTCATGTTCCAGCTCAGAGGCTGGAAACACTGTTTTTAACATTTAATCCTTAGAGCCATTTAGCAACTGGAAAGCAACTTGTTAAAAACATAAAGCACATCTAATCCTGTGAGCTGCTCAGAGGCTGTAAAATAAGCTTTTTCCCTATAGCATGGTTTAAAGCTACAGCTGGGGAATCTACTGCTGAGACATTTAGGTTGAAGGTAGGCAGAGTTTTATACCAGGTTGTTAATGCAGAATGAAAAATTGCCTGCAGTTCCCCATCTTAAAATAAATAAATTTTATATATATATATATATATATATATATACTGGTGTATTGAATAGAACTATTAATAAAAAAAGACACCTCCCTCATTTTGCAGAATTTTGTTTATAATCTGCAGCTGACTGTATAATTTAAGATAGCCAAGTCATTTGCTAGCCAGCATGATACTCCTCACTTTCATTGCAGTAAATTGCTGGAGAAATCCAGGCCTTTTAATTTGGCTTTATTAAGCAAACTGAAATGGTGTTTCTCTTGAACAATGCTAATTATTGGTGAAAGGAAACCTCAAGGGATGTTTTGCTAAATTACTGACTCAGATGTATAAATGTGCTGTATTGAAGCACTAAGTGATAGCAACATATACATGAGATCAAAACACAAAATAAAACAAAAAATCCAACACCTGAAAACATTTCCTTGTACTGAGCATTGTTTCCATGTAATGTGATCCTTTATGTACGATCAGATAAAAAGGTTAATATAATTTATCCTTAAGGACCAAATCATAAAAGCTAAAATTTCCAAAAGTACCTATATGACTTTGGAGCCTAAGTTCCACTGAAAGTCGGAGCTTCTTCATGAATGAGACTTAGGGGCCTGATTTTCCAAGGAATTTAGCACCTAAAGATAAATAGTTTTGTCTGGAAAAACTTCACCCAGCTCTACTTAGACTCATAGACTTAAATGTCAGAATGGACCATTGTGATCATCTAATCTGACCTCCTGTATATTGCAGGGTACAGAACCTCACACAACTCCTGTAATAGACCCAAATCTCTGGCTAAGTTACTGAAGTCCTCAAATCATGACTTAAAGGCTTAAGAATTCACCATTTGCACTAGTTTAAACCTGCAAGTGATCCGAGCCTCATGCTGCAGAGGAAAGTGAAAACGCTCCAGGATCGCTGCCAATCTGGCAAAGGGGAAAATTCCTTCCTGACCCAAAATATGGCTCAGACCCTGAGCATGTGGGCAAGACCAGCGAGACACCTGAGAAAGCAATCTCTGTTGTTACTCAAAGCCAGCCTCATCTAGTTACAATCTAAGCATAAGACAAGAGATGATACATGGATACAGAGAGATGGAGTGCAAGAAACAGTGAGACCATATTGATCGGCATGATAGGCAGTGGTAGAAGTGGGCCAGTGGACTAACCTTTGGTTATCACAGAATTAGCAATGTTCTTATTCTTGTTGACATTTATTATAGGAAATACTTCAGATATTAGGGATTTTCTATAATTGAAAAGAAGAACAGGAAATATTGCAAATTCTGAGGCAACATTTTCTAATTACCGATATACAATTTCAAACTTTTAGCTCCAAAAACTCAGGCCTCTGTTAGCAAAGAACCATCTTGTAGAGAACCTATATGCACTAAGAAGATAACAGTTTCAGATATATGGGTTTATACTGTACTAAAAGTCTCAGGAAGATGATAAACTTTCTGATAACCTGAAGTTCAGTTGGCGATGAGCTCTGTCCCTGTGAGCTTTGAAACCTGTGCTCTTGCTCACATAAGCCAACAGTGCAGTGATTACAAACTCCTAGCCTTTTTTTTTTAACAGCTGGTCCATTTAGAACATGGAGGCAACAAGTGCTAGGTTCAGAGAAGATGGAGCCTAGTGAAAAGGTACAAGCCAGCATAGTACAGGTTCTGGGGACAAAACAGAATCTTGGTTACTTGAACATTTTGGGTAACTGGATTGTGTTCTTACTAGCTACTGTTAGAGTCAGATTCAGATTCATTTTCAAGATGTAATAAAACATCTCTTCTCTCTTATAAGGATTCTCCCCTGCTTGCTAGCAGCACCTTTGAGGTTATCATATTTTCATCTCTGCTTGCAGTAGTACTGATGGGATTAGAAAGTACATTAATGGCTGTTTCATTAAGCTGTGCAAATAAGATGTTAAATAGTGTGGTCTATTAAACCTAGTTATTATCAAAAGCTTGCTGTGGTACTAATCTAATCAGATCTGTTAGGAATTCATGTCCTCGTTTGTCCATACAGCCTGAGACAATTTGGTCAGAAAGTTAATTAGTGAGCATTCACGTCATTGGAGAGCCCTTATTCATTTTTTAAAATTAAAATAAATTAGTGTCAAATCAGTTTCTGAAGCATGATAGTGACCGTGTTCTCTAGCATTTGGAGCAGGGGACTAAGGTAGATGATTCTTGGATTCTCTTGCTGGTTTTGACAACAATGACTTGCTTTGCGACTCTCAGCAAGCCATTTATGGTTGTGTTCTACTGTGTAAAATATCTGTAAAAATGGTATTTTAGCCCTCCACATTTGTCTCAATGATTTAGATATCATATGGGGTCAATCTACAATCAAAAAAGGAGCTTTATTTGACAGTGAACCCTGGAAAGTGACCCTGGGCTCTGAAATTCAAGTTGGATCATGGATCATCATCAGTACTAAAGGCTCTGCAGGCTAAATTAAATCCTTCCTTCCTTCCTCTGTGGTCTTCAAAGACTTGCACAATGGATATCTGATAGGAATTTCATAGATCATTCTGTAGATGCTGGGGATAGAGAAGGAATAGAACCTAGCTCCTTCTCTCTTATCTGTGTTGGCTCAAGCCAGGGTTAAAATCAGTAACTATATTTATATACTGACAGGTTTCAGAGTAGCAGCCGTGTTAGTCTGTATTCGCAAAAAGAAAAGGAGTACTTGTGGCACCTTAAAGACTAACAAGTTTGAATGTCATAGGGTAAAGCTCTGGCCTCACTGAAGTCAATGGCAAAATTCCCATTGACTTCACTGGGGCCAGGGTTTCACCAATAGCTTTTTACTTCAGTATAAATATAAAAGGAGTACTTGTGGCACCTTAGAGACTAACAAATTTATTTGAGCATAAGCTTTCGTGAGCTACAGCTCACTTCATTGGATGCACTCCTTTTATATTTATATTAAAGTAAAAAGCTGTTGGTGAAACCCTGGCCCCAGTGAAGTCAATGGGAATTTTGCCATTGACTTCAGTGAGGCCAGAGCTTTACCCTATGACATTCAACATACAAAAGATACATAGAACTGCTCAGAAAGAAGATGCTATTTTTATATAGTCCCTCTTTAGAGGAGGAACACACTTTAATCCAACTGTTTCCCTAGTGGTGAAATGAATCTGAGAATAAGAATACAACAGGATGTTTTCATACTGAATGTTTGAAAAATGCTTTGTGGACTTGTAATGAACTGTTCTATGATTTATTACATGTAATAAAATAATGTTAATGCAATGTTAAGGGTAAGAAAAGAAATCAAGAGGCCAAGAACTTGGTGGGATCCAAAAAAAGAATTATCCATTCATACAAGTAATGGAAACATCCACAGTAATATAAGCGAGGGTTTTAAAAAATATAAATCATTGTGCTTTGGGAGATACACTCATTGTAAGGAAGTTATTTCCTGTATTACATAGTTGTCAACTAATGTCTGGTCTACACATCGGGTTTTGTACTGGTATAATTATTTTGGGTAGGGATGTGGATTTCTTTTAACAATATAGTAGTACTGGTCCAAACCCTAGTGTGGATGCAGTTATACCAGTGTAAAGGTGACTTATGGGTGTATAGTTTTATTCCCTTTCCTATGCAAGCTACACCAGTATAAACACCTTCTATACCAGTATAACTGCATCTGTATTAGAGGAATTGTACCACTTTAAATATATCTGTATAATTAAAGCACTACAACTTGTGTGTGTAGACAAGGCATAAGAGTTTCTTGCACGTCCTCTGAAGCATCTGACTACTGTTGAGGGACTGAGATCC
This sequence comes from Dermochelys coriacea, assembly GCF_009764565.3. Lineage (NCBI taxonomy): Eukaryota > Metazoa > Chordata > Testudines > Dermochelyidae > Dermochelys > Dermochelys coriacea. Next base: position 183,386,796 of record NC_050069.1, read on the forward strand.
TTTATGGCAATTTCTATATTCCCATAAAAGTCAGAACATTAAAAAGTTGAAATTTCTGTCATACTGTTCAATGGGCCCTACTGCAGTTTGTTTGTTTTATGGTACACATTTAACAACCTACGCCAAACTATATCAATACAACAGCATACAGTATAACATAAAATCCAATTATTGCACTTAAAAGAAAAATTGCAGAAATAGCTATAAAAAGTGAACACTGAAATACAGCACCATAACATACACTAGTGAGTACAACACGATTTGCAAAACCTTGTTCCTCTTTTAGTTATTTAACAATAGAATTCACAAACTGCTTTAGGTAGATCACTCTCTGCTGTTGTTCTGCAAGATCTATATCCAGATCCAAGTAGCTTGGGGCTAGTTCCTTTTACTCTTTATAGCCTGATTTGTCTTTTTATTTACTCTGGAGTAAAGCAGGAGTGTCACGGGGTGGTTGTCCTCTGTAACTGAAGTAAGTCCAGCTCCCCTGTGCAGGAGCAGATGCTCCCAGGGCCATCTGGGCCAGTTAAGGGAGCGGTGCTTCACCTGAGGCTATAAAAGGTGGGAGGAGAGGCAGTGAAAGCCTGAGATGAAAAGTGTGAGCTGTTTTTGTTGTGTCTGTGATTGTGGCAGAAAGTCCGTGGCAAGCTGGCGGAATGTGAGGAAGTATGTCACTTCAGTGGATCCAGTGATATTACACATATATAATATAATAGGCGGAAGTGAGAGTAGAATCAGGCCCACTCTTTCTGTGACTTGGTACAGCTCTTGAAGAGTTTTCAGAGTAGCAGCCGTGTTAGTCTGTATTTGCAAAAAAGAAAAGGAGTACTTGTGGCACCTTAGAGACTAACAGATTTATTTTGAAGAGTGTTAGATTGGCAACATTTGGGGTCAAGAATTGTTTCCTTAATATTTCATAGAGGACTAAAGGAAGCTTTTTATGACTGAATCCCAGAAATTGCATATAGAAAGACTCTTCCCGCATGTGTATTATAAGGGGAGCTGGTGGTGACCACCAGCATTACAATAGCCCATGCAACTTTAATTCAACCTTGTGCGTATATGAATTATGATCTTTAATTACATGATCAGAGTAGTTTTGCCATAGGCCCCTGCCTCATTCTATATGCAGCCTGGACACACAAGGGAACAAAAGAGTTCAAACAGAATGAAAATTGTTCATTTTCTTTCAATTTTTGTGTGTGCCCTCCCCCATTTTGACCATCTTTGCTCGCCTTGGACAATGAAAATAGACTTGTCAGTTTCACTTTGTTGTTCTGATCCATTAACATTGTGCTAAGGTGTTAGGGTTGCAAACATTGTAAAGGAAGTTTTAAATCCAAATGGAAAACTGTTTACAATTACATTGAAATACACAATGATACTTCTTATAACCTTGGATTGTATAAACACCCCCCTCCCAACCATTTAAAAAAATAGCCACACAAACTGTTGTTAGGGCCTAAAGTACCTGATGGTGTCTGTTTCATGTGAAATGTCAATGTTGATATAAGTTAGCATCTGAAGTTGTCACGCTCTCTGTAGTGGCTCACTACCATGAGTGCCTGCCTCAGGGTAGACAGTCAAAAAGAAGGGTGGTCCCCCTAAACTGGTGGTACGTTCTATAATCAGATTTCACTAAGCCAGTAACAAAGGTGAACTCCTGAAACACTATAACAACCTTATCATGGAGTTAGAGACTGTGTCCTTGGGCCCTCCATTCTATCTTGCCACTCAGCAAGCTGGACATAGTGATAAATCACAAAATATTCAGTTTGATCCCACTCCCAAGAGACAGTTACCCTAGGTCAATTTGTACCTTAGATCTCACACCAAAGACAGTATTTGTAGCTAATCCTATAGTAAACTAACTAAGGATTTATTAATTAGGAAAAAGAAATGAGAGTTTTTTATAGGTTGAAGTAGGCAACATATATAGACAAATGAGTTACAGTCTATGGTTCCAAAAGGTGACAGAGATGTTGTAATCTGTCAGCACTGAATGTCTTTTTGGGCTAGCCCAGGTTGACCCTGGGGATCTCTGCTTTTTTCTAGCTCCAGTCCCGTGAGAGTCCAAACAGTAGGGTGACCATATTTCCCAAAGTGAAAATGGGACACCACATGGAGCTGGCCTGAGTCCCCCTCCTCTTGCAGGGCTGTCCTGAGCTGCCTGGCATTGCTGCTCGCCCCCCTGAATGTTCCTCCCCACCCCCTTAAGGAGACTGCCCCACCCCCTTAAGGAGACTTTTTTTGGCAAAACTGGGCATTTATCCCATTTGCTCTTGCCAGATGTCCAGTTTTGCCAAAAACATCAGGGTCTTATAAAGGGGTCTGTCCTGGCCAAAATGGGACATGTGGTCACCCTAGAAAACAGCAAAGAGATGAAGAATTTTCATTTCAGCTATCTTCATTTTCTTCTTCCAGAATTCAAGCTGATGGGACGAGCTTCCTTGAACATAGCATCTTCACTGGTGTAAGAGGGCCATCAACTCAGTCTTTGTATCACACTGACCCACTTAGGTTTGATAGTCTTTCTTGATGGGTGGGGAACCACTGCTCCTGCCTGGGTTCACAAGTTCAGAGCTGGCATTTTTACAGTTATCAAACAAAACTTATATATTACCTTTATCATATGGGATACAGACATTACAAGTAAGATTAATGCATGCAGCAATTTACAAGCATTTTATACTAAACACTAGCGCACCTTACAAGTCTAACACCTATCTTGAGCAATGCTAACGTACAGATGAGCTGGTCCGGTTTCCAGCTATGAATTTGTCAGTACTCAGTTGAAGTCTACAGCCAGATGCAAGATCTACCAGCATCACAGAAATAACCATGGGTAAACCTTGAAAGAATCAGTGATACTGTAAACTTTGACTTGGCTAAGTTTCTTCTGCAGTGCTTATCCTGTCATCTTTAATCTGAAAATCAGGCCGGAAATCTCAAGTGCTCAGGATTTCTGGCGAGACTTCTGCTGCCTCCTGATTTCAGCGAGATCAGAAATAATGTGCGATTAGCTTCTCTCATGGTGCTTTAATATTTTCCACTTCGTATTTCATCTGAAACCTGTCAGAGCAGAAGGGAATGAAGACTAACTCAAGTTTTGGCATATGTTAAAGGATCCATTTGGACTTCAGGAAAATGTTTGCCTATTCCATTTGATGCAAGCTAACTCTAATATAGATGCATATTTTCTACCTCTGGACCGTTAGGAACTCAAGTCCTGCTTTCTTATAAAAAGAAAACTTAAAAATTCAGCGCCTAATAATATTTTTAGCAAGTGTGTTCAAATACTAAAAATTGCTCAGTAGCCTAAATGAAATGGATGTGGTGATCTAAATCCAGTTCCCAGAAGACTAATCAATGTCCACATACACCACCCCACACCTGGCATTAATTGGCACTTCAGTGAGCAATCTCATCAGAGGGGAAGGACTGAATACACATGGGTGATTGAGCTATCCATTTACCCCCAGAGTGGTTCTTCATTCTAAAGCATATTAGCTGTGTGTAGGCAGCTTTCACTGCTACTGTCTGTACAGTGTCTGTTCTGTGGATAACTATGACATCACTTTCCAGGACTGTGAGGCTGGCACTTTTTGCCAGCACTAAATTCAAACAAACTAAAAGAGAATGTAACGAACTTGTGACAATTTAGAATGGAGATAACTATAAATCTAGGGAGTCCATTTCTTGTCTCCTTGCAAGAATAATCTGTCTCACTTCTTCTGGCAAAGTCCAATATGCATGTTGTATGTCTAAAAAATGAAATATTGCCCTTAATTAACCAGTACTGAGGTAATTGGAAATTGCAACAGATAAAGTGAAAGGAAATATCAAAGTGAAATGCAGTTTTCTGCTGTTATAAGCATGTCTTTTAAGTGCAGTATTAATGAAAATTCTCCACTGTGAAAGTGAAGTCTCAGCAAAAATGGCAAATTAAGCACAGGTTTTTGGCTTACATTTTTAAAAGTAACTAATGATTTTTCAGAAGTGACTAATATTATTTTGTGGGTGCCTATCTTGAGACTGCTTAAAAGGGCCTAATTTTCAGAAATGACTGAGTACCCACCATTTGAAAATCAGCCCCTTTTTAGGGAAGTCAGATAGCACACCCTAAAATTGAGGCATCCCCTAATCACTTTCTATTGTTGCAAGTGAGGTCATCGTTTTGTTCTGTTTTTTAAAAAAATTAAGAATCTTTTTTTTTAAATGAGTAATTAGCATAGAAGAAATAAAGCCTTTCTAGGGAGGTTAGAGAGCATATTTCCATCTTATGAGCAAGCAAACAACCCTGCCCAACCAGTGTAATTTGATTCATTCCAAAGGTAAAGCTTCACCAGAAATAGGGGAACTTTTTCCTCATCATCCTCAGTGAATACTAATTTTTCTCCTATACTCTGCCCATATATAGTTTTTAAAAATGAAAACAACAAATGGCTGTGGGTGTATGACAATGTGTAGCCAAGAGAAATTATTTGGACCAAGATAATGACTTCAGGAAAAAATTGCAGGACTAGCCTGTACAGTTCTGTACAGTGGAAAGTTTGATTTGATACTTAAATCAGTAAGCGGCCACTGTAATATGGAAGCAGCTTTCCATATTCAGCCAAACATCTAGGCAAAAGGGAAGGCATTGGTCACATCTTAATGTATGAAGCAGGACCCAAAGCAAATACAACAACAGAGCAGCATTCTAGTCTGTGTCATCTTGATTAATAGTAAATTCTATAGCCTTCTGTGAGATTCCTCCAGAAACTTTGAAAACAACGTAATGTATTCACACTTTATTATAATGATGCATTGTACTAGTAGCTTCTGAATCCTGGCTTGACTCTCCACAGCCTTGCACTGTGTATAGTCATGTATAGCTTTACACAGCTATAATTGAAATAGTAACATTGTACATCCACTTTGCACAGATGTTACTGACTGTATCAGCTGCAAACTGCGGTGTGTCTTAATGTTACCACAGTGAAATTATCCTTTTAAGAACCACCACTTGAGCTTACTTGAAATCTTCATGCTATTTGGACACTTTTAAATATGCTGCTAAAGGTATAACATATTCCTTTCTGGTGTTACAGAAGCAAGAGTAATTGGATAAAACTACTCAACATTATTAAGTGGCCATATTTTATTATCATTAATTAGGGACTGAGTGACAATCTATATATAACATGACTCTTATGTGAGGGTTAATTTGTGGAGTGACAGTATACTATCTCAGTGCATCCAATTAAAAGAATAACAGTTTATTTTTGCAATTGTGGCCATATGTATGTCCCTCATCCTTATTTTTACTCTATACAGAATGCCCTATATGGGATATACTGTGTAGTTATCATACAGCAGAAACATTTGGCATTTATTTCCCTGTTCCACTGGCTGGGAAGGTGAAAAAGCAGCTAGTTTAATATCAGGGAAATTCTGTCTGAATGAGATTGATAAAGAAGAGTGTACTAGGAAAATGTGTGCAAAGATCTCGCACATGTGTTCCTTGCTGTGCTGAAGCTTATGGATGAAAGATTGACAATGAGCGTTTACTAGAGACAGCTCTGTAAAAGATTTGGGTACATACAAAAAATGTGGATTGCTCAGAATAACTTTTCCTGTGTGACATTATCCTTAAGGGAATGTGTAATGTAAAAAGCCAAGAGAAGGCTTATTTTTCTTAGGTTTTAATTTCATTGTATAGGATCAGTCCTCAAGGATCATGACAAACATGGAGATTAAGAGAGGATTTTCCTTGGCATGCAGTCACATTAGATTACGCTGCCTACATAGGTACCTTTCCTGTTGCTCTGCTAGCATACTTTGCCTTCACAATCCTTGCAGTGTTCATTTATGCTAAATGCTTCTGCTTTTGTCCCCCATCAAGAAGTTGCCAGCAAGGATTTTTGAATGGCCCAAAATGACCCTGTTTAATTCAAAACATGGATGAATTCAGCCTAAATCCTACATGATGCAAGAACAATATCCATGAGCCCAGCAGTAGTAGTCATATAAAATGCTATACCAATACTTTTTATCATCCAAACACTGTAGAAACATTAATTGTTTGAATATTTGTAATAAAAAGGATCTAATGCCCATAGGCCTTCAGTATGGACAACTAACATAGAATAACTGAAAAAATATTTGGCCCAGTACATATCAGATCCAAATAGCATTTCATCCAAAATGAAAACCTTTAAAACCCCAAATTCACAAAATAAATTAAACACTCAGCGGCACGTGCTCCCTGGCAAATTGCAGGTACTCATGTTGCTCCAGTTTAGAGGATCAGCAACTTAGGAAAGGAAGGACCATCTCAGTGGATGAGAGACTGGAGTAGAACTCAGTGGACTTGGATTCAATTACCAGCTCAGGCACAGATTTCCTGTTCTACTTTGGACAAATCGCTCAATCAACTCCTGTGCCTCAATGCTCCATCTGTAAAATGGGGATAATACTTCCTTACCTCACATGGGTATTGTGTGAATAAAGTGATTGTGAGAAGCTCAGAAACAATGATGTTGAAGGTCCTATCAGATTAGGTACCTGAACAGATAGATGGCAGCCTACTCCCAACAACTACCTGGCTGGCCCTTTATGGGGCTGGGCCAGGGGCGGAACTCCTCTTGCCAGCCGTGGCAGCTCCAGTGGGCCTGGGCCGAGGGAGGAGACCTGCGTGGTCCTAAGTAGCTTGCCGTGCTGCCGCGCAGCTTACAGGTGACCTAGGTACTGACTCCGGTGTCAGTTTGGTGACATGACTATTTGGGGGGGGGATGCCAGAAATAGCAAATAATTTCTCATGTGCCGAGTTAGGGACAGGGCTTCAGTGAAGAGCCATTTTCACTTGTTCACTGGGAATTCTGGAAATTTTCACAGGAGAATTTAAATAGCAAAATCATGTGAAAAGTGCATCCTCATACTGATTGGGGTCTTAAGGAAACACCTGGATTAAAAATAGTTTCTTGTGCTGGACTCTTTCAAAGGTGGTGCTCATGGTTTGCCAAGGCCCAAAGATCATTATTTCATCAAATGCCTTCAAGCGCTTTTCTGGTCTGAAGAGCATTGTAAATATGCTAAGCATATGTTTACAGTGGGGAAAGGGTGAATAAATCCCTTTCACCAAATTGTTTTGATTGAATATTTACACAAATGTGTCAGACTTTAAAAAAAAAACCCTTAAAAAATATAACAAAAATGATGTGCTGTTTTACATTAAGCAATCAAGGTATGCTCTAATGGAGTATATTTTGGTTTTTGTTTTTTCTCTCCATAAAAACATTGGAATTATTTTTTAAAACAATACAAGTAGGCCTTTAGAGATGTTAGCTGAATATTGATTTTGTTGATCTGAATTCTTAAAAGCATCCTTGTTCCTAAGCATAAATTTTAATGATCTTTGGTGTGCATTTAATCAGTGTGTTAGCACAGAAGTGTGCACATCCCATACAATAGTTACAGTGAAGTTTTAGTAATTGGTAATGCCCTGTTAAAACTCTATTTGGCTGACTGCTGTATTGTGTTTGCAAACTTGTATTAAGATTAATAAGAATAGCTTGTACTAGGCTAAAATGTAGATGAAACACCAAGGACAAAGTTGGAGTAAATTGAGCAAAATCCAACTAAAAGGGGTGTTTTGTTCCATAAAAAGATGTCACAGGGTCAAGGATTGGAATTGTCAGCCCCAACCAGACAGCTTGTTGGGAAATCTGGGCTATGAATTCTAGTACTAAAAATGGAAGAGGTTAGTGATTGATAAGCTCTTTCCTTCATGTGGCTTTGATCCAGTGAGTGTAGGTTGGGTACATTTCCACTGGATATGCACTAGTTCACCTACAATTCTCACTTTACAGTGAGCCGCCCTAAAGCTCTTCCCTGTTTCTAGTGCATTTTGGGTCTTGAGTACTTGCATAGATTGTCCCAGGATTTGGTCTTGGGTGCATGGGCAAGTCAAGGCAATTGTGGTTTTAGAGTTTTAAGTGAATTTTATCTAATAAAGTAATAAGTGGTGAGTAAGTAATGCAAAGAGCCTGGTGTAATCAACATGCAATAAGTCTTCTGCCAAGTGGTTCTCTTATTTTCCAATTTAGCGTCATTCTTGAGTTTCCCCAGAGAACACCATGGGGATTGTAAAATGTGGATGAAATGGTGAGTTGGTACTTATTGGGCAGGTGTTAAGTGGAACTGGTCAGAAAATGGTAAGTATCTTCCAGGCTAGCCTTGGATGAAATCAATTACTCTATCTACTGTGGATCACTGGGAATCAGAATGTTGCTTAGGGTGGACAGACTTGCCCGTATCCTAGGGCAAGAAGGAGAGGGTTTTGTACCTTGCTTCGGTTTATGCTTTGTTACATAAAATGTGTGTGGTTTGTGATGTGCAAATGGGCTAAGACTTTGCACCGTCCTAAAAAATGTGGTGGGTTCATGTTCTAGTTCTACTTGTGAACCATCAACCCGTGTCCACAAATCTTTAGAGACGTAGCTTTTCCACAGGCCTCCTTCACTTTACCTGACATGGTTTCTGAGGGAAGATGTGACCTGATTGTTTCAACCCTGCTCCCTTGGATGAGCCTAATCAGTGGAGGCTGAGCAGGGAGGAGAGGTATGTCCTGTGACGAGAGGCCTCTTCTTTGAAGATTCAGGTTCTGTAGAACCATCAGTGTTTGGTTAGTTTGCCTGCAGCACACATGAATCAAACCTTACAAAGGTCACCCACTACTAGTTTTATAACCTAATAGTAAAAAGTCCCAAATGAGACACTTAAATCACGTGAATGGAGCCAGCTAATACATGATAACTCATTCAAAGATGTTCTTGTCTTAAGTTTCAACGTACTTCTTTATTTCCTAGACATTTTAAGATTGTTCTTCAGCTAGTTTAGTGAATTGTTAGAACTCTGATCCAGGTTTATGGATCTGCTACTTTACAACGTAGCTCCTGTATGTTTTGATGATAGAAGGTGGGGCTGTAACCATGTTGCTATTGGTTTCTTACACTGTACCTAATATTCCACTGAATGTATATATTTATATTTATGGAAGATGCACCCCTCAGCTTAATAGAGATGTGTTCAGTGAAAATAACTCTAGTAACCTACATAACTGTTTAGATCCTTTCTACAGGTGTTTTGAGCCATCATATATAATTTTATAGCTCTTCTTATAGTACCTTTCTCTTCAGCCTGAAGGTAGGGTTGCCAGGCATCTGGTTTCAACTGGAACATCTAATCAAAAAGGGACCCTGGTGGCTCTGGTCAGCACTGCTGACCAAGCTGCTGAAAGTCTGGTTGGTGGCACAGCACGGATAAGGCAGGTTCTCTGGCTCCACGTGGCTCCTGGAAACGGCCAGCTTGTCTGGTGTCTAGGTGTAGGGGCAGCCATAGAGGCTCCGCACACTGCTCCCGCCATGAGTACCAGCTCCACAGCTCCCATTGGCCGGGAACTGCAGCCAATGGGAGCTGTGGGGTGGTGTCTGTGGGCCCAGGCAGCGCACAGGTCCCCTGGCCCCTCCACCTAAGAGCTGGACATGCCGGCTGCTTCCTGGAGCCTTGTGGTGCCAGGGTGGACAGGGAGCCTGACTTAGACCAGGTGCACCACTGACCAGAAGCCACCTGAGGTAAGTGCTGCCAGGCTGAAGCCTGCACCCCTCACCCCCTCCACATCTCAACCCCCTGCCCCAGGTCGGAAACCCCTCCCTCACCCTAACTCCCTCCAAGAGCCTGCACCCCTCACCCCCCCACACCCCAGCCCTGAGTTCCCTTCTGCACCCCAGTGCCCTGCCCTAGCCCTGAGCCCTCTCCCATACTCCGAACCCCTCATCCCCAGCCTGGAATCCTCTCCTACACCCTAAACCCCTCATCCCCAGCTGGAGCTCTCACCCCTTCCCTCAGAGAAAGGGTGGGGCAGGGGCAGGGCCAGGGACAGGGCAAGAGTGTTCATTTTTGTGCGATTCGAAAGTTAGCAACCCTAGTTTCTGGATAAGCAGAGCGGTTTTTATTGTCCCATCTGGTAGCAACTCTGGGGATCTTGAAACTGTCTTCCATCCACCCTGGTCATCATTGTTCTTTTAGTTTGAATCCTTTCCACTCAAAATCACCATTGTTCTTATCTGAAGTGGGAGAGAAACTGTATCTCCTGGAAAAAGTCAAGTGTTAGTTGAAAGGAGGTTAATTAAAGAGCATGTGTTTGTTTCTGCTTTAACTCACAGGCCTTCTCACCAAGACAGAGGGCTGGAGACCAACTGTAACCATAAACATTCCTTGTTATTGGATGTTTCCTGAAGGATAGTTTGGCATATAATTGTTCCTTGCTCACTGTTTCTTGTTAGCAAAAATTAACCATAACCCTGGGCTTCACATATTATGAAGTCAGATGTAAATAGCGTGGGACCAATTATCTGTGATGATGCTGTGTCCACTCAAATATTTTTGGACAAATTCTGGCATCAGTTATGTGCATAGAAATCCCATCTGTTTCATGCGGAGCAGGAGTACTAAAGGGACTGAGCAGCACACTTTTACAGCTGCGGGATGTTATTCACTAGAACTGGTCAAAAAGGTCCAAAATTTGCAGTTCTGATAATTTTTTCCAGACAAAATCATTGTATTTTGGTGGGGGAAAATGGTTCATAATTTTTGAGTGAACATTTCTCAGACTTTGTCTCGCTATTGACTAGTCTGCTATTCGTCTCCTGACATCATATGAACAACCTTCAGTGGCCTGGTACAGTGCATGGGAGAGAAGATTCAGAGCACTGGAAAGGAGAAATTACGCTGGAGAGAGAGAGGTGCTGGGCAGATGCTGGGACAAAGGCTTGGTGTTTGGGAGAAAATGATTAAACACAAACCCCCACTACCAACAAAACAAACAGAAAAATAGACAAGGGTTAAAAAACAAACCAGAAAGTAGAAAATAGAAAAAATACTTTAAAAATAAGTATAAAAGAGCCTGGGTAGCCGGGTTAAAATGCCAGAAGGAAATATGGCATAATTAAAAATGGAATTTACCTCTCTGCTGGGTAAGTTTGACACCCCTAAGCTACACCTCTGTCTTTTTGCTGGCATGAGTTGTTTCTGGCTGAGAATTTGTGACTGTTGCAACGTAGCCCTTTGTTGTTGATTTATTATGCACTAACAGCACCATCATAATAAAAGAACAAATATTATTTTGTAATGTTTGCTTCCCTCCATGTACTATACACATTTGGCATCTAAAAATTGCTCTCCTAATTTGTATCTGCTCTGTTTTTATATTGTGGAGAAGAGATACAAAAATCCATTTCATAAGTGTTCTAGTGTAACAGGCCTCATTCTGCTTCTGTATATTTTGATTGTATGTCCTTGCTTTCTTATTCTCTCTGTCTTGTGCTGCTGCTCTCAAAGAGAATCTGCCTTATTTCAGATGATTAAAGATTACTATTGTTTTAGAACAGTCTCAAATATGTGTGTCAATACTTTCTTGTCTTTGGGTTCAGTTAACGCATGTATTAGATTCAGAACTGCATTTTAGCACATGCCTACCTGAAACTTAAGCATGCACTTAAGTACATGCCTGAAATGGGGCCATAATGCATGCATCTGACAGAATAGCTGTTTCCATTCATGCTTGATTGATTGTTTTTCTGTTGTCTCTATCTCTCCTGATGTCTCCAGCACTAGCTTCCTTTAAACAACTTTGTCCATATTGACCTTTACAAACCACTTAAAATTTCTCTTAAAAATAAACCTGTAGTTTTTCAATGTGTCCTCAAGGCCAAACACACATTGATTCAATGAGGGGGGTTTTTATAGGGGGAAAGTTAGCAGTGTGAAATTTCAATGAAGTTCATGAATCACTGAGGGGAAAACATCATAGCTGGAGTATGAGGACGGGAAACCTTGCTTATGAGGTGCTTTACAGAAGCCATCCTGCCTTTAGCTTACATCGATTTTCATTATCAAAGTCACTTCTGAAATATGTTAAGGCAGGAGTCTATTGATGGCTGCTATACAGCCTAGAGGCACCATTTCGGTGAAAATATTCAAAATGAAAGGTTCTTGTGCTCATATTGGCTGGAGTGTAAAGGTAATTAGACTGAAGGAACATTCTTATCAGCTGCTGGCCATTTGAAAGGAATGTGCTAACCTACCATGCATGGACCATGCAGCTGAGCTTTGAATGCTCGTGAGCACTCAGAATTGGCTGTGTTGTTATAGTCCAGCTCAGAAATACAATGAGGTATTTTGTGTTTATGTCCTAAATTAAGACATTGGGGTATATTTCATCCAGGAAAGGAAACAACTTTCTTATTTGCTGGCACTTGCAAAACATACACCCAGGTTTTTTGCCCACAAAATAAATTGTTGGGCCTAAATCTGAGGAGTTGAGCCCATGGCTACTTGATTTATACCCATGCTCAGGTAGATAGGGACTCGGCTATTGAAATCTGTGCCTGAATTTGAATTTCAAGCAAAAATTCTGTAGTTAATTAACCCCTGCTGAAAATATACCCTTTAACATATTACAATAATATTCAACAGATAAACCTAGAAAGTTGGGCCTGGGTGAAGGGTAAAAGGCAATGCCAAAATGAAGCCATCATTAACTGTCCTTTTAAAGTTGTTCTTCCATTATTTTTATAGTATTCTGTGAATTAATACCTTCCTTGTTACCTTGCATTAGTATTCTTTCCTGACAAATTCAAAGCAAAGCTAGCAAATAAGAACCAGCACACACCTCAGTCTCTATCTCAGTTCTGAAGTGGAGACTTTTTTTACAGGGCTTTTGAAGTCAGTCGGTATCATGGTGATGAACTCTTTCAGCCACAGCATAGAAGTTAGTCAGAAGAGATGAAATTATATAGTGAATGCTCTACCGTTTCCTCTGTGGGCTGAAGGGCAATTAAACATGTTCGGTGGAATTTCCCTATGAGCTCAGCATTAGGCTACATCTGTTCCCATTGATGTGAACAGTAAAAGTCCTGTTGATTTCACTGGGGGAAGAATTTGGCCAGCTCCGAGCACTTTTGAAAATTTGACCCATTTTTGTAACCATAGTCTAAAGGCAAAACTATTCAGTCAGATTTTTAAAGGTACAGTTTTACTCAGTCTTGCACACTCACTTAAAGCTGGGTGAGCACAAATTGGGCTTTTATTTGGTTTGTAATTCTTTTATTTTCTGTAACAAATTTATGTAAAAAATTATCAAAAGTGATTGATTATCCAGATGGTTGAAGCCAATAGTCCAGTATATTTTGGTGAACCATACAATACCCTAGTATAACTACAGGGTCAGTGAATTATCTTGCATAACTATTCATAGATCATTTTTCTTTAAGCTTTTAATAGGGCACTCAAATAGATAAAATATGTAATGAACTGGAGAGAGTACATTTTGTAGCCCTTTCTATAAAGCATGCTCCTATGGTTTTGTGACTTTTATGCTGAGATAGCATGAGTCAAGCTGTAACCGGTTCATTGTTTTTTAAGATAGGTAAATAGATCTTTGATGCTGTGTGCTAACTACTTTTCAGCAATTTTCATGTGAGGCCCTTTATGGTAAATTTAAAAGTATCCACGCGAGTGATGCTGAATTGTTTTTACAAACATCGTGCTAATGTGTATTACACAATTGTCATTATCATTATTTTGTTATATTTTTGTAGCAAAAAATGTATGCTGAAGGTACATGCAGGGTTGGGGGCGGGCACTTTCAGCTCCATAGAAAGACACAGACTCTATCCCAAAGATCTTACCATCTAAAGTCCTGACCCTGCAAACAGTTGTGTGTGTGCACGTGGCTTTACTTATGTGAGTAAAGCTGTCCAGTTGCTTAAGTGTTTGCAAGGTCAGGTCCTAATTTAGGCATGATGTGATGAATGGGGTTAACAGGAGGAGGAAGAACAAAGGTTGTAGGAGAGTATATAATTGAAAGTAATTTTAGTTCAAGTATGTGCACTTTATGAAGAGCACTGTATGGTGCTACTTAATAGTTTGCTAACCCCTGCCCCCAGCTCTTATCACCTTACATTTTAAGACCTGATCCTGTGAGGCACTGAGAGCTCCCATCCCCTTGCTGAAGTCAGTGTTGATTGAGGGACCTTACAGGATCAGAACCTTATAGATTTTCCCTACTAATTTAGCCTCTTTAGTAGCTAATTCCTTAATATCCTCAGAGATATACTGTATTGTCTGGACCGGCTAATTTGTATATATTCATATTTTCCAAGTATTCCCTTCTCTGCTCTTTGTTAAGCAGTTATATTTACATTGTCGTCCTGCTTAACTAGTTGCTCAAACTTATTAAAATAGAGCCAACTTATTGGCCATTTTTGTGTCTTTATTAATTTTATTCTGTTTCTCATTTGTTGATGGAACTACTTCATTAGTTCTGCTTGCTCTCCCCACAATATACATTCCTTTTTATTCCTCATGGCGCATTAGCTAACATTATGACTTTATAGTTTTGTTTAGTTAAGCTCTCTCTCCTATTTTCACAGGTGCTCAAATTCCACATTTGAGGGTATACATGCAGTGTTGCCGTAGCCATGTTGGTACCAGGATATTGGAGAGAAGTTGGTCCAGTAAAAAATTTTACCTCACCCACCTTGTCACTTTAGAGGGTGGTATAGGCACTTACAAAGAACCAACAGGTTTCTTTTTACTTCAGCTCTTTGAGCTGCATTTCATGAAGCCACGTTGTCTGGTTCTCATTTCTTGGAATCTTGATTTACAGAGAAGCTGCTGTATAATCTTATGGCCCCTTGTTATAGTCAGAAAAAGCATGCTCTAAGGATAGGGCACTGAACGGGGAGTCAAGAGACCTGGTCAATGGTGCCAGGATTTCATGTGGATTTTAATTCCCAGCTTTGCCCAGATGCTCTGTGTGTCCTTAGGAAAATGTCTTCACCTCTCTTTGTCTGTTTTCCCTCCCAGCCTTTGTCTCTCGTTTCTTTAGTATGAAAACTCATCAGGGCAGGGACTATTTTTCTATCTGTTTGTACAGCACCTAGCACAATGGGGCCCCAATCACGATTGGAACCTCTAGAGACTACTGTAATATAAAGGATAATAATAAAGTACACATAATCTAGTGTACTGACACCATGTAAAGCAGATGTAAAATGCTAACTTTCTTTTTCTGTTATGACTGAACTAAAATTAATAAGGCTTATTTCTTTGACTGAGCATTAGCATCGCTGATGGTATCTTCAGGAAGATCCAAAATTTTCGTAATAACTAATTAATGTAATACCAGTACTGAGAATATATTTGTCCTTTTAAAAAATTCTTTGCTATTGGGTGTTGAAACTAAAACAAAATATCTTTAAACTTCAGAGACTTTTCCCACCAGATTACCTTTTCTTAAGATAGTTAAGGAAGAACTCAGTTTTGACCTAAGTTTTAAAACATCTGCAAATAATTTTAGTCTCTGTAGAGTTAACCCCATACAAATGTTTCAATTTTAAGTAAGATAGGTAAGTACAGCTTCTGTACATCAGTATTTGCAATGTTACCTAGATATCCCTTTACTTGAAAGAGAAAATACATAGAATACTGCAAATATATTAAAGATATTTAGCTATATAAGACATTATCTGGGGCAACTGACACGTTTTTAAGAGTTATCTCTGTATCTGAATGCTCTTTAAGATTTTTTACCTGTAGATTATTTTAGCCCTGGCAACATACCTCCACAACAAGATGTTTTTTGCTTTAATGAGACTATATTGCTGGTCAATGTAGCATATCTGGAATATTCTTGTCTAAGATTTCCACCTCATTTTAATGTGGGTTCGTTGAGAAGAAACAGTGGATCCAGTTGATCTCTGACGTAACTTCATAGATTTCACTGGCTATATTTGGCTCAATGGATATGTTAAAGATTGGACCATTAAGTTTGCCTGGTCTTTACTTTCATGCGTCTTCTATTTTAGAAGTTTGAAGGAGAGAAGCGTGACATTGAATTCCTTTGGATTTTTTTGCTTCATTTTAATTTAGTTATGAGATCAGAAAATAATGAATTCAAGAATATCCCAAGACAGTGTTCTGTATAATATTCCTCCAGCGGCTTCATTCATAGAGTCAGAACATAACAGTATATTCTAAAAAGCTCATTTTGTCAGTTAATGTGAAACTTAATGCTTATAGACTCATGGGTCTGACTCACTTACACTTATATTGACATTAATTTGCTTTAGAGAGAGAGAGACCTATCTGTGATTATTGCTTCTGGAATGTTGCAGTTTTCCTTTTCAGATAACTTTTAATCAAGAAAAAAAACTAATTTCTACTGGGCGTGGGTGGGAGGGGAATAATTTATCTGTAACAAGTCAAATAAGCCTTCTGTGTCTTGTGCTTTGACTGTTGACCTTTAAGTAGGAATAATCCAAGACTGACACAGGGTAGAGAAAAAATTAAAGACAAAACATCAAAATCAGATTTTAAAGCCCCAAGGGCTTGATTCAGTGGTGGTGGTGGAAAGTCTACCGGGAGGAAACTTGGAACAGTTTGAGGTACCTGCAATCACTGCTCATTTTTGCAGCTCTTAAATAGAGGGGGTGGAAGCAGTTGTGCAGCTGCAAAAAGGAGTGAAACAGAAGGGTGTGTGGCTGCGTTTCTACTGATTGAGCAGATCCCATAAGCAGCCATTGCTTGTGTGGCTAAAATCCTGGATAAAACTGAAAACTGTTACTCCTGGCACTACCTCCAGGGAAAGACTTCCAGGAAAACAAAGGCATTAATCCTTCAACCCTTACTTATGAGAGTATTTTAATTAAAGTCAGTGACTACTTTCACAGGATTACTCACATGCACCAGGGTTGCAGGATCAGACCTTCATGATATGACCTACACACACAAAGGAAGCTAATCATCTTAGAGACTACATATATCATGGCTGTACATTCTCTGAGATAGATACAAACTGACCTACTGAAAGATTTTTCTGGATACAAAATGATCTTTATTTATTTTTATTTATTGGGGATATTGCAATCTAAAGGCTCCAATCAGGATCAAGTTATCCTTGTGTAGGAGCTGTATAAATACATTATGACGGTTTCCGTCCCTACATTTTAAAGACTGTAATGAATAGGGTGAAAAAGATGAACAGATGGAACCATTCAGACTTACATTTAAGTCTTATCACCCTTTTCAAATACAGTAATAGTCTAAATAATTTTTGGTCTATCAGCTTTAAGGACTGAACTTCACTTCTTTCTTCCCCTACAACTCAGTGTCACTTAGCACTGAGGCACAGTATCAACCTCATCCCTCAGTAGTAGTTATAAATGGAAGTACAATAGCTGAGCAGGGAAACTCGTAATCAAAAGGGAAGAGTTGTTAAGGTGACCTCAGGCCCCTGTATGAGAAGAAATGCAAAACTTCTTCAGGAGAACAGGGAGTAGTGAGAGTTAGTGCGGTTAACTTCATGAGAATGGGCTGCTCCACTTAACTATAAATAGAAGAACTCTTTGGAGATAGTCTTAAAGGAGCAAGGACGCATGCCTAGAAGTTTGTAGCTCTAGAACTGCAACAGTATTTGCCTTGTTACTGTTAAAATTTTCAAGGGCCACATTTCCTTATGTTAAGCTGTCTAAAGTGGCTCATGATTGTGAGTGCCAACCTTGGGCAGTCTGCTCAGAAACAGGGCACAAACCCCAAACTGTTTATGTGTTCTATACTTATATTTCACCAACCAAATGTCAAGTATGAATTCCTCAAGCACTAGAGCAGCCTTAACGTGGAGTCACAGATAGTCGCCTTGGGTACCCTGGTCTATCTCGCCACTTAGGCAAGGTTGTCTTCCTGATATATGGTCCCTTTCACCAGAAATCGCAACAACATTCAGGTTACTTCCAGTCCCAAAGAACCAGTCACCTACCCCAGGCCAATTGTACCTTAGATCTCTCAACAAAGACAATACCTGTATCCAGTCCTGTAATAAACTAACGAAAGATTTACTAAGAAAAAGAAATGAGCGTTATTTAGCAGGTTAAAACAGGTAAACATATACACACAAGTTAGTTTTAGGTTTCAAAAGGTGATAGAAGCTGCTGTAATATGCGAACTCTGTATGTCCTTTAGGGCTAACTGAAGCTAAACAGCTTGGGGATCTCCTGCTTAAGCTTAGAAATCTTGTCCTCTCTAAATTCCAAGCAGCATAGTGATACAATTCCTTTTGTCGGGAATTTTTATTCCCTTCCCTCAGAGTTCAAACTAATGGAACAAGTGCTGGCACCTGTCTACTCTTCCTCTTTGTGTGGGCAGTTAACAAAGTCTTTGTCCTTTGATGTTTCACAATGGCTCATTTAGTCTCAATGATCCTTTTTGTGTGTAGGGCAAGCACTTTACATTAATTAATGCATACCTTTCCTCTTTGATGAGTTACACAATTAGAGATTTACAATGCAAATGCTCAATATAACTCTATACCATGGGCTACAGATGTTATATTTGAGATCAATACATGCAGCATCCTTTCATCAAGACTAAACACATTCTTATCAGCTTAAGATCTCTTTTAACAATACTAACACACAGGTAAGCCAGACTAGTTTCCAGCTATGCATTTGTCAGTGTACAGTGAGGCCTAGGGTCCTTGGCATGGGCTGGCACATGGTCTGCCAGCATCACACCTTAACTGATATTGTTAGCTACTTGATAGAATAAGTGTAGCCAGGAGGCAGGTCCCAGGGGGTCATAAGAGAGACTGCCTTCTGTGTCCCTCGACGCTCCGTCCTGCCCTCCAACCCCAAAAAGAGAGAGAAATTTAACTTTTTATCGTTGACATATCCACTTTCCTATAAAAGTGTATGAGTTTAATATGCAGTTTCTGTGTGCCAAAACACTCCTGTCCCAATATGGGAGGTTGGTTATGCAGATATATTTGTTTAAATTGAAATTAATTGATTTGCCATTTTACATAGGGAGTGTTTTAAAGTCTTATTTACCAATCGCTAATGGGATGGTTTTAATCATTTTAAAGCACTGCCTTCCCTGCACACAGCATGTGTGTGTGTGTATAACATTATGGAACCGTAAAGGATGGCACAACGGGGTGGTGTTTGCTGCGGTTGTGATGGAGGTAGAGAGGTGGAATATGGAGAAGGTTGTGGTAGGTATATACTGATGATAGCCTTAAGTTTTCATTTCCTAGCATTCTAGGTTTTGTATTTGGTATATATATATAGAGCAACCTTAACTGACATAAGTGTTTTTGTGAACTAATATAGTCTTAAATCTGGTAAATTATTTTTTAAATCCAGTGTTACCTGAACAACAGTTTACAATTAAACTAATTACTGTTCAATCTTAGCAATATCCCGGAGAGAAATAAGTTTTATTGTGAGTGCCTTGGCATATCTTTTTTTTTAATCCCCTTTGTATTTTGCTATAGAATTAGGAGATTAGGTGCTGGTTTGAATTGTTTTTAATTAAATATTAATTGTCAAAGATGATGCATAAATTCAGCTCTTTAACATTTGGATATAAAATATACTGTATGTTTTAAAACTTTTTATCAAAACAAGAAATATTTCTACTCAAAACCATATATTTCTTCAAAATTTCTTCATAAAATTGTTTGCACTGGTGTTGTAACTGTGTTGGTACAAGGATATTAGAGAGACAAGGTGGGTGAGGTGATATATTTTTTTTTGGACCAACTTCTGTGGATGAAAAAGACAAGCTTTTGAGCTTACACAGAGCTCTTTCACCCATATAAGTTAGTCCAATAAAAGATATTATCTCACCCATCTTGTCTCTTCATAAAACTATATAGTCATGAGTTCCATAATGGATAGTTTTTGATTGTTCACTGCTGAGGTGCCTTTAAGCTATATAACAATGTTTTAAAAGGCTGTAGAAATTTTTAATGGGAAGGTTGTTTACATTGCAGAGTTTATAACTTTTCTGCTTAAAAATCATTAAAGTATGATTCAATTGCTTGTTCAATTACTTTTTAGTGTTTTTTGGCTCTTGTGTATTATTTCTTGCAGTTCTTGTTCAGTTGTGGGCAAGGTGACTGCTTACTTTTCAAGGATACAAGGGAAAAATAAAGCATAACTCTATGTAAAGATTTTGGTAAAGGACAATGCATCATCCTGGAATAACAGATACACTTTTGTCCACATCAAAATTTATTCCCCAAAATTACTATTGGCCAAGGCCCAAGATGGGCAATTTGCAACTGTACTATGAATGAAAATGGAACCACGTTCAAATCTGCTTTTTTCATGGCCCCACTGACTTAAAAATGGAATTTTTTTTGCCACTGGAAGGGGGAGATTCCCAACTGTAGTGTCCATTACTTATTTCTGACTCTAGAATACCCTGAAATACTGGACTTTAAAACTATGGCATTCTAGGTGTAGTTATTTTAGGGGTTATAAAGGTTCCCTTTAAACTCTGCACAATTCATGACAAGGTAATTAAAGCACCTGACTTTACAGAGGAATGTATGTGAGAAACAGTCCCAATAAATTGCTTAAAAACTTTCCCATTTGAAACAACTTTTCAGTAATATATGTCTCTTATGCAAAATATTTGATGGTGTGGCATGCCATGGTATAAAGAGTTTATCAGCATGATTTTGAGTATGACCTGAATTTGTCATAAGAGGCATAACCAGATTCCCTTAATTGCCATAGGTCTGATCCATAGCCCACTGAAGTCAATGGAAAGATCCCAAGGGTGGGAAGTAGGTGACATAACATGTTTTTTTTCTGTCTCTCTTGACTTCTGTGCTTCATTTGATAGCCTGTATCCTGAAGCTGCAGATCAAATTCTCAGCCTAGTTTTAGAAAGTCAAGTGGTTCAGACAGCCTTCTGGCAAGCAGCAGAAGTATTGAGGCCTTATCTAAATGTGAACTGGAACTTTTTTGAGATTAATTCACCCATTACTACTAAATTGCCGTCTTTCACTGGCACTAACTGTTGATGGAAAGTGAGTGGAGCGATCCTGGTGACTGCATCCTAATCTAACTAATTGGTTAGCAGAGGAATTGTCTGTGCAAACTGTTACTGCTAGTTGAACCTAGAGAAAGAATTAGGGAATAAACCACCAGGTTTAGAAAACATGTGGTCAAACAGATTAGGGAAAAATGTGTAAAAGCTTCAGTTTAATGGGAAAGTTTTCATGGAAGGCCTGATCCTGCAAGGTGCTGAGCACCCTCAACTCCCATTAAAGTTGATGGGAATTGAAGGGACTCAGCACTTCCTTGTAACTTGCCATATCACGGCCCAGCCTGGCCGCCTCTGTACTGCCCAGCTAAAAAATTAATATTACAGTATATTGAAGGTGATAAGAAGGGGGAGAGGCACAATGCTGAGGGATTTAAAATATCATTGATTAAGGTAATTCCCAACTCACAAACTAAACAATCTGCCTATGAGCACAATGTAGTAAGTGGGAGTTTTCTTTCAGTGGACTCTATGTTATGAGATGCAGGTTTATGGAGAGAAATTTGGGGTCCCGGTACAACATGTTTGATGGGGTCCTATCCCCTCCCATTTCACTTTATTTATGCAGACATTACAGATGTTTAAGGGCCCTCTTAGCTCAGGGCCTTGGTATAATTGTCCCTTCTTCCCCCTCAACATCCTTGTCAGCCCTGTGATGCTGAGCTCCTTCAACTCCCATTAAAAAAATCAGTCGGCGTTGAGGACACCAGTGCTTGAGAGATGAGACTCAGCATGAAATCATGCAGTTAGACTTCAAAGTAACATCCATCCAATGTTGTGAAGGGAGTAAAACAAGGAGTAGAAAGATTCTGGAGACAACACAATTTCCCAAGCAGATAGGTCAGCTTCTCTCAGCTCTTTAAAACAATAAAAGTAAAGAAGCAAGTCCTTGCCATGCAAACATTTCAAGAACATTGTTCCCACATAGGACATAGGAAGTAATTAGGCACAAATGATGCTGAGTATTTCTGACTTTCATAAATAATGTATGACTTGAAATATGCAGTTGCTATGTCAGCTTGTGGAAAGGGTGTGGTCAAAGATGGGTGGAGATCTCTGTGCTGCTTCCCTTTATAAAGGACCTATAATCTACAGATGAAGGAAAGGGGAGATGAAGTAATTATGTAAACAGCAGATATGAGCTGGTCTTGGTTTTGTTCACTAACTGAAAGAGGCATATTTATCTTTTCCTTAATTAATACTGCCTGCAGACTTCCATTAAAATTAACGAAACCATGTATTCGTTCTATTAGCAGCTCTTCACGCTGAAGCCAAATCTCACTGGCATTGTTATATATTCTTATTACACACAATGCATCACCAAGGCTGTCCCCATACAGGAATATCAGGGAACATACCCCTGAGGTAGGTCAAATGTCTATTTATTCACTGCTTTTCTTTATACTGGATTTAATTTGTTTGTGGTTTTTTTGTTTGTTTGGTTTTTTTGGTTTTTAATTCTTAGTAAACCATGTGACTTAAATCCACATTTTGACAATGGTGTGGAAATGACACCAGCAAAACTATTACTTAAACTTTGGGAAGATATTAGCCCTAAAATTCTTAGCTGTTGGTTTTGTATGTTTTTGTATCACAATGGTCTAAAGGTCCTGATCCGAATAAGGGACCCATTGTACCAAGTGCTGTATAAACACAGTGTAGAAGGACAGATTCTTGACTCTTTTAAGCATGTTTAAAGCAGTAAATTTAGGATCAATAAGAGGTTTCTTAAATCTCTTTTCTGACATATCTACAATTCTGAAATATCTGACAGGCTTAATAAATGTTCAATAGAAATATATTTTTTTTAATAACCCGGGACACTGTCACTAAGTTACCCATTAAAAACTACTGCTCACATCAGCTAAATGCAGCCACCTCTCTGACCAATTAATACTCAGGAATATCCACTTTAGGCCATGTAACATCTGTGTACGCTCTCATTCTTTAACCTTCCCCCTCCTCGACTTAGAACAAAATGTTGGATCTGATAAGGTTCTGTATGAGCACCAAATTGAATATTAGGACATTGCACTTTCAATACTCCATCCTGTCAACCAGGGGTGGGTCATGACACATCAACGTTCTCCTCCAAATGCATGCATTATACCATACAGATGCAACACCTTCCTCATCACAAGGCAGTTGAATGAGTTATGGGAGTTGTGTGGCACAATGGAGAATACGGATGCTCTCTGAGACCCAAACCCAAGTTGCCAGTGTTAACTAGTGGAAGTTCGGTCTAGCTCCACAGCCAGGAAAGGCTGCAAGCTCTGTAAAAGTAGTGCACTCTTCCCCAGAAGGCAAGGTGGAGGATGTGCCTCTCATCATTCTCTGAAGATCCCTTTAGCTGACTGCTTTGGACAGAGCTATATGAAACTCCCACCATACTGAGTCTTTGAGATTGATGGTGAAGTGAAAAGGTTTGGTCGTCATCAGCACTCAGAGGACTCCCTGCAACCTTGTTTTGTGTGTTATTAACTAACATCTTCTAATGAATGCATTCTAAAACTCTAGTATAGACTGGCAGTGTAAACCTTAGCACATGCTAAGCTAGTGGTGTTGAAGCCTAGCTCCCCATTGGGTCTACCTTGACCAGCTAAATTGAGGTAAAAGGTATTGCCCTGAGTATAGACCAGGAAAAGGATTGAGGTTGGTTAAACTCTTAGGCTAATGAGCACCATTTTTTCTTGTCTAGATGTATCCTTGTATACTATGTTGTATGCCAGCTAGGTGACAGCCTGATGAGTTTGTCTTTTTGAAGGCTGAGTTAAGACTACAACTATCATACTTTCATTAGAAAATATTGTGTTGTCAAAATCTTTACTTGATCAGTTGCTGTATTTGCTGTGGAAGTGTCCTTGTTCCGAAGTCCAAATATGCATCTGATTTTTATATCTTTCTGTCTTCTTTCCTCTTCTCTGCAAACAGACCCCTCTTTTTGGATTCCAAGTCTTGACTTCCCTCCCTCATATTTCCCAACTCTCTCTCCCAAGAAAACTGGCAATGTTGCAAGTTTGAAACACGTAGGTTCTTTGAGTAAAGCTTCCAGTTGACAATAATGGGGAATTCCTTTTTGAACCAGAAAATCATTTATCAGGAAGGCTTTAAATGGAGGATCCAGCTTGTGGTACTGAATGTGCTATATAGATTCTTTTGCTTTCTTAGGTTCAGCATAGCATATGCAGCTACACACAGAGTGTTGATGGATTGGGGAGTTAGACTGCCCTCTAGCTGCTGGATCTCTTTATCATATTTATATACGTTTCTGGCACTCACTTTGCAGAGTGTAGGAGTTGATCTGTGAACACTGTATTGCCTGATGAGTGTTGAAGACAATGACCAGATAAACGTCCCTTGGTCTAGCACCTAGTGACTAGAGAATATTATGTAGTCCTGGGGGCATTCTGTGCCAAAAACATTAAAAATTCTGTGCACAATATTTTAAAACTCTGCAAATTTTATTTGTCAAAATAACACTATATAATCACGCCGTTTTCAATTATATTGGTAATTTATTTCAAAATACCTGTCAGCAAGTATGTCTGTAACAATACAGACACACACAAAAATTCCCCCAGGAGCAGAATGTTAAAGAAACCCCCTATGACAGCCCAGTTCCTGTTTCTCTGCCCCCTCCCACCCAGAGCCTAGCTGTGGGGGTCAGACATGCACACCATCTCCCCCGAAGAGCCCAGCCATGGGCCCTCCCTGGTCCAGACACTCTACCCCTCCTGCCCCCAGAGGCCATCTGTGGGGCCCCCGTTGGCCCAGATAATCCCTTCATTCATCTGAAGTGCCAATGTCTGCCTTATAGCTTCCAGATTTACCCTTGGGTCCTATACAACGCTTATCCCACCTTTAGCCCCTGTACATCAACACTCCTGACTCATTAAAAAATCTGTGTCTCAGTAGGTGGACCTAAAACTAGTGCATTTCCAAAATAACCACTGCTCCCAATCCACCTTTAGGAAAACCACTGGCCTGTGTTCTTTGCTTTATGTTCATTGTGCATTTTGATGCCATAGAATCAATGTAGCAAAATGTAAATAAAGTATGAAATTAAAATCCCCTGACCAATGGTGTGTAGAAAAGAGGCTTGCACTGCTGTGAAACCAGTATTGTGGAAAAACCTGCTCGTTGATTAACAGGGCCACCTATCTTCCAAGGGCAGAAAGAACAAGTGTATGAAAATGTGATCCAAGAACCTCTTAATGCCAGCTGGCAAGGGGATTACAGGAATATCTTGATTCTGATATGTACATTATGGGTCACTGAGAATGTCATGTGAGGTCTCAAATGAAAGCTGGTGTCACAGTGGTCATTAATATAATTGTGAAATGCATGTACAAATAGTATGTAAGGACTTTATATATAAAAATAGTGTATATACTGATAATATATTCTTAGTCTGCATTAAAGGATTAGTCACTAGCAGAGGTAAAAAACCGGTTTTCTGTCAGGCAAAAGACATTTATTCACCTGTGTCTCTGTCTGGATGTAAATTAAGGATTGTAAACTAACACAATGGCTGTCCATTTACATACGAAGTCAAATGTTAATAAAGAGATGTGAAATCAACAGAAAAGGAGCACACAGGAAAAAACAAGTGAGGGTGAGAGTTATCCTGTGTGAGTAAAGATAGTGCATGTGGAGGTATTTCTAGAAGGCAAAGATGATACCCTGTCATCCTGCACCTAAGAAGTAAACATATGGCATGTTTACATTCATGAAAATGGGATCCCAGCCAAACCTGGTTGAAAATACTGAAGAGGACTTTGGGTGAGATACACTCCTTTAGAAAGGAGGTTAACCTGCTAGTTAAGTTTACTCTCTAGAAAATGTATTATGATTTTGTTTTGTATGTAGCCTTTTGTTTCCAATATTCCTACTCACTATTTCCTGACTCTCTAGTCTTTAATAATAAACTTATTCTTGTTTTCACTATAAAAACACAGTGCTGTCGTGTTAAGCAAAATGGCGATCCTGAGTTGAATCTTACAAGCTGGTGTGTGTTCCTTTGGGAATCGCAGAATTGATAATTTTGTGAGTGTCCTAGTGGATAAGGGGTGGGTGCTGCAGGGAATGTTCGAGGACTTGGGCGTTGGTGTATGACTATTGCTACCTAAACAGAGACAGAGGCCTAGAAGGAATTGCTTGTGTTGCCAGAGGCTGTAAGTTTCAGGGAGCTGATCCACAGTAGGCACAGACAAAGCTCCTTCACACTATGGGCAGGAACAGGTGAGGTGCCTCACAACCCTGGGTACCTGTGGGGAGCATCACAGAAAAATACAAGTGAAAGCTTAATTTTAAAGGGCAACACTCAACAATAGTTTGTTCATGGCACAAAATTAGCTATAGACAAAATTATTCAGTAACCTGAGTGACTTCACTGGTGAAATATCAAACAGAGATCTTTATATTGACAGGTACTGAAGGTGAAACATTAGGCACCTAATAAAGATCCGTCACTCCACTGTATATCTGATATGATATTCAGTTATGATGTACCCAGAAAATCCAACCACTAAATATGACATTGAACCTCCTTGCTGTTCCCACATTATATTTTTCTTTTGTAATTATATTTTTGTTGAACTGTATTCTGCTTCTACAATACATTGGCTGGTGTATCTGGGCATCACTGGCTTTCGTTGGACTAAATCAGACCTGCTGAAGTATGTATCAGTATAATTAACGTCTCCTCCAGTAGTTGGGCTAAAAAGGGATTTGAGCCCTGTTTCTATAACTAAGAGACAGCTATTTTAATTATTTTACTCAGTGCCTAAAACTGATGTTTTTAACACTACTGTAAATTGGCAGTAACATCTCTGAAGGAATGGAGATGTAAAATTAATGTAACAAAGATAAGGCTCAAGCCCTTGTGCGTCTGGAGCAGGAAGTCCTGACTAGCACTGTCCAAATATTAATTAAATATTAATCTTTAATTCCTGGAGATTCCAGGACAATCCTGGAGGATTGGCATCCCTAATTCTGGGGGGTTTGAATCTGAAACTTGGAGAGTCAGAACCCATATGGATAATAAGAACCAAGGAACAGATTGGTTTAAAGCCTTACTGAACAAACACTGAGTTTCACATGGATTACACTGAGGTTGTCTATGCTGACAAATGAGTTATGAATTATATTCTACATCCCCTATAAATTTAATTAGTTGGTGGATAGAAACCTTGCAGTCTCTGTAGGTTTATGTAGAAAATGTAACAGGGCCAAGAAAATGCAACCACTAATCGTTCTTAATAGGCTTCAGTAATTCAGTTGTCTTTTTATACATTAAAAACTGGTTGTGGAAGAGCTTACCCTGTAAATGATGCTAGAGGAGAAGAAAGTTACACTGCTTTTTATAGAGTGCTTTTGTGAATAACAAAATCACTGTTTTTAGCAAACTTGTGACTAGCAAACTGGAGTGAATTAGTCTTTTAGAGCTTATTTTATATTTCTTACACCCACCTGCATTGTACTGAGCACAATGTAGGGCAAATATCTGTTGCCAAATCTTTCTTCAACCTCCCAGTAGCTTTTGAGAGATGACTCTCCTCACTTCCTCCTCCCTATCTGACGTAACTTTATCAGGATCTCACTGTAGGTCCCTCTGATTTTGGTAACCATACAAGGTAATGAATTCACAGAGAAGAAATTTTCTTAACCAATTACTCCATTGTGCAGACTTAAACACAAACAGGCTTTATTTCACATCAGACATTAAGCAATGCAGACATTTCGTTGTCTAATTGCTATGATGTTTTTCTTTCCATTTTATTCATTCAACAAATATTTAAAATTTGAGGATTTCATGAGTAACTCCTATTCTGCATTAGTGTTTAGGTTCTCTTCTCATATGCGACCCCCCAGAAGCATGGAAGACAAGAAATTATATTGTCACTTTAATATCTGATTGTCATAAATTTAAAAAATGCTATTTCCAGAACAAATTACAGAAACACACAAGGTTTGTTCAGCAAAATTCTAAGTTTTGCACTCCAGAAGAGTATCATATTAAATCCTATATCTCTGGTACACTTTGAGAACATCAGTTGAGACTAGACTTGTATGAAAACTGAGTCAAAACAACCTAGTGTTCAAAATTAGCTTCCCCAGTCCAACTGCAATGAATACCTGAATGTGCGTTTTTGTCAGTGATTTTTTGACAGCAAAACTTTTCTTCACATTTTATTTTTTTCTGCATTTTTTTAGTGTCAGTAACAATTTAGGGGCAGCTTTTCAAAGTGAATTTCCAAATTTGAGTTTCACTTTGAAATTGGTCATCTTGAAGAAATGACATGGTATTTCTTCTTTTTGGTTTTTGAATGGCTAAGCCAGTTTCACTTGTGGGGGAAGAGGGGCTAAGTTTGTTGTGCTCTTATTGCATCCTGTTAAAAAAACAAATACATCATTCAATCTAACCTCCCCACCCCAATGGTTTGTCTATGTGAATATTCACGGAAAGGTCTAGGGCTTTCAAGTTTTGCTATAACTCTCATAATTAATGGAAACTGTTGTCCCTAGTGGAAATTCAGGTGGAACGTTTTCAGTTGGATCCAACTCGTGGCAGCTGGCAAATGGAGGAGATTTTCAATAGCACAAATGATGGTTAGATTCCTAGCTCTCACTGAAAGGGAATGGGATGTCTAACTGCCATTTGGCCTTTGAAAATCTCCCCTTTTGATTTGAAACAGAGCAATGGATGTTTTGGACTACTGGCTCCCTGGGTCTACTGGCTCTTCAATAGAAACCATCAGAAACCAGTAGTCTTCCTGTCAAGGTTCCTTCCCCACTCTAAATTCTATAATACAGATGTGGGGACCTGCATGCAAGACCCCCTAAGATTATTCTTACCAGCTTAGGTTAAAACTTTCCCAAGGTACAAACTTTGCCTAGTCCTTGAACCGTATGCTGCCACCATCAAACGTTTTAAACAAAGAACAGGGAAAGAGCCCACTTGGAGACGTCTTCCCCAAAAATATCTTCCTAAGCCCTACATCCCCTTTCCTGGGGAAGGCTTGATAAGAATTCTCACCAGTTTGTACAGGTGAACACAGACCCAAACCCTTGGATCTTAAGAACAATGAAAAATCAATCAGGTTCTTAAAAGAAGAATTTTAATTAAAGAAAAAGTAAAAGAATCACCTCTGTAAAATCAGGATGGTAAATACCTTACAGGGTAATCAGATTCAAAACATAGAGAATCCCTCTAGGCAAAATCTTAAGTTACAAAAAGACACAAAAACAGGAATATACATTCCATCCAGCACAGCTTCTTTTACCAACCATTAAACAAAAGGAAATCTAACACATTTCTAGCTAGATTACTTACTAACTTAAAAGAAGTTCGGAGGCTGCCTTCCTGATCTGTTCCTGGCAAAAGCATCACACAA
Source organism: Dermochelys coriacea (assembly GCF_009764565.3). Taxonomy (NCBI): domain Eukaryota; kingdom Metazoa; phylum Chordata; order Testudines; family Dermochelyidae; genus Dermochelys; species Dermochelys coriacea. The sequence continues at coordinate 183,416,135 of NC_050069.1, forward strand.
ACAGAAAAACCCTTTATCTCTCTGTCCTCCCTCCACCCCACCCACTCCCCAGATTTGAAAGTATCTTGTCCTCTCATTGCTCATTTGGGTCTGGTGCCAGCTAGGTTACCGTAGCTTCTTAACCCTTTACAGGCGAAAGGGTTTTGCCTCTGGCCAGGAGGGATTTTATAGCACTGTATACAGAAAGGTGCTTACCCTTCCCTTTATATTTATGACACTTCCCCTTATTATCTCCTATCCAAAAGTGCCACAGTTAAGCTCCCAAATTTAAAAATATTTTTCCTCCATTACATCTTACTGTTGTACAAGTAAAATCAAATCAGATACACTCTGTATATTTCTGGTGGAGGCCAAGAAAAGAATCAGGAATTCCTTCAGTTATTACAGATTGCAAAGCCTTTACTTCTACATTATTTCATATGTCAAAGTCTGGGTTGTTAGGGTTTGTGTTACAAAGGGAACAGTGTAAAGTCCCCTGAGAAAGACCAGAATTTTAATGTTGCATTCCACACGGTTCTAATATCTGCGTGTTCCTGCCAGAGTTCTTCATCTTCTTAATTTAGTGCTATCACTACTTTCTTGATCACCTTTCACTTATTACTGCTAAACTCATGCAAAAAGTACCTAGTAAAATGCAAAACTACTTGGAGATTAATGTGTTTTCCCCCCTAGCTATCATTACAAACTCAAAAATGGACCCATTACTTAAGAATCCTTTCTTGTTGTTTTTGGATTTACATTTATATCCAGAAAAATCTTATTTGGAACCAGAAAATGTATCGCTGTCATTCATATATACTTCTTTTACAGAATTTAGTGCAACTTTGCTGAGATGGCCTATGTAGCTCAGAGTGTAGACCTAAATGTGAGGTCATATCTCTTTCACTTACACTGCTGGTGAAATTAATCCTATTAAAGTCAATATAGTTCCAGCAATATAAGAATTTGACCCTTAATTTGGGTAGATAAATAACTACTAGAGACACATTTTTAGGTCCTTCCATGATGTTTTTTAATCTTTCAGGGAGTTTAAAACAATTTCTGCAGTCTTGGGTGATTCAAAAGAGACAGAAATCAACATCATTACATTTGCTTAGGGCTTGAGTAATAATAATTTTTCCTCACTGACATAACATGATGCTTAATTAATATTTATTGAGGTTTAGTTCAGATAAGCACCCAAGAGTTCAGATGATGTGTGGAATCACTGTTCATAGTTATTTTGTATAATAAATGCTTCCTGACTAAGATGAAGTACAGGTGCACACCAGGAGCCTTCTACACAACTTTGAGTTCTAGCTTTGTCTGTGCTCTTTACAACACACCTCTCTGGACACATAGACTTCCAGTGGCTAAATCCTGTTACACATACACATATTATTCTAGATGCTCATCCAAAGCTTTATTCAAACCTCACAGTAACAGTCTTTCTTACAGCATTTTGATACTTTCTGTTCCAGCTGAAATGAGGAAGGAAAGAATTGTATATAAAAAAGAATAAGTTAACTGAGCAGGATTAGACTGGTTACATGATGAACATTAAAAAGTCTATATTTGCCAGAATAGTTATTTTCTATTCTGCTCTAAATATGGGGGAACTGTGTTGAGTCTTAAGCCACTCTGTGGCAACTGGCAAAAATGTTGAACTTCCAAAAGCAATAGCTGTATCTGAACTTTTTCTTTTGAACTTCAAACAAGGTTCCATAAGAGTTGTGAATGTTACGGTTTTGATGGGACTGACAGGCTGTATGTGTCATGAACAGTTTTGCTCAGTTAGGTGAAAAATTAAAGTGAATTTGATAATTCAATAACCATACAAGTTCTGTATTCACTGTAATTCCCAGCATGGCTGCTTCTGAATGACGCCCTCCCCTCACTGTACCTTCTTCCTATTCTTCTGCCACATGCATTCCATATGACCTGTTTCCATTTGGCACAGTATTTGTGAGGTGCAAAGTAAAGCCTCCACATTCTGTTACTAGATACAGGATTCTCAACAAGTTTTTGTTTGATTTTGTTTATCCACTATACTTTGTTTTATTTGGGGCGGGGATAAGCCAGAGCAAAAGCACCTGTCTTGGCTACAGCATGTATTTGCTCTCTGTTTTGCATTATTTATGCTGTTATCCATATTATTGACATAATACAGAAATTAGGCCATAGGAAGGTCAAGCAAAGTAATATGACTGAGATGCTGCTAATAAAATTGCAGCCAGGCATTGGGAGAAGGGGGGAACGGTGCTGGTGCCATGATTTCAAGCAAATATTTCAAGGATGGCAGCCAGTATTTCAGTGACTTTTATTGTGCTGGCCTAGTAGTATTTGCTTCAGGAAGGAAAACAAAACCAGGAGACTATGAAAGCATTAATCTGCAAAAGGGTCACCTGGGAGTTAATATTCCCTTCAGTTAGGGAATGTGATGGAAGGAAGATATTTGTAGTGTTGCACTGCTTGTGGAGCTGAAGCATTTGTCTAAGTAACAGCAAAGCAATTTGTAATTGGTTTACAAATGTCTGCGACTCATGATACTACTGAATGGCATTTAGAATCTAAATGTGCATGCCGAGAAAGGACGTGCCCATGTAAACACAATAATAAACTGTGTAAAGAGAGGTTTATTTTAATAAATAATCCTTACAGGTCTCCTCTCATTTATAGATTCATAGATACTAAGGTCAGAAGGAACCTTTATGATCATCTAGTCTGACCTCCTGCACAACGCAGCCACAGAATCTCACCCACCCCCTCCTGCAAAAAACCTCTCACTTATGTCTGAGCTATTGAAGTCCTCAAATCGTGGCTTAAAGACTTTAAGGAGCAGAAAATCCTCCAGCAAGTGACCCATGCCCCATGCTACAGAGGAAGGCACTTGTGTTGTCATTTCCAGGTGTGCATATGGCCAGTTTTTCCACTGAGGAGTGTTTGAAAGTTCTCTTGGTGCACTGAGGATTAAAGTCTTTGGATGTTGTATTGCTGTCTGTGAGATTTGGATTGCTTTCTATGTTTTGGTGCAATCCTGATGGACGTGACTGACCTCACCAGGAGGAAGTCAGTTCAGCAATCATCGGCTCCTCTCATGACGCGGGTGATTTGGACATCTCTTAGATCCTGTGTTTTTACAATGACATAGTCTAGGAGGTGCCCCTGTTTTGAGCGGGGGTGTTGCCAAATTACTTTGTACTTGTTGCTTTGTCTGAAGATTGTGTTTGTGATCACACAGTCATGCTCTGCACATTTGCTGAGTAGAAGGATGCCACTGGAATTGGCCTTGCCCACTTCTTCCTTCCCAATGGTGCTACTCCATACGTTAGAATCTCGGCCAATTCTTGCGTTAAAGTCCCCTATGAGGAATACCTTATCTGTTTTGGGAATGGATGACAAAATTCTATCAAGGTCAGTGTAGAAGGATTCAGCGTCAAGAGTTGGTGCATGTACACTGATGATAGTGGCAAACGATTTATTGACCAATTGGATGTGGAGGGTCATAAGGCGCTTGTTGATGCCGATGGGCAGCTCAGTCAGGTGATTGACTAGAAGGTTTTTGATTGCCTGTCACTTGCTGATTTTCCTTTCCAGAAGAATATGTAACTACTGCCCTCTTCCCCCAAGTGGCCTTCATCTGCACGTCTTGTTTTGCTGAAAGCAGCCATATTAATGTTGTACTTGAGAGTTCTTGGGCTACCATTGCTGTTCTGCATTTGGTCTTTTACTTTTTGATTTGTCTAGTAGGGTACAGACATTCCAAGTTGCATGAAACATTTTTTTGTTTTTCAACAGCATTGGAAATGATCCCTCTGGACACGGTTATCCAATCAGGTATGGTGGGACAGCCTATGTTTGGGGCATCTTTTCTAGTCCCTTCCCCATATGGGTGAGCAGAGGGGTTCCTAAACAGGCCTGCTCAGTCATGACTGCTCCTGCCGAAAATGCCCCCCATCCCAGACCAGGAAAACATGACAACAATCTTGTGGTCACCACCTGTGTGTGGGTCTGTGACTAAGGATTCCTGGTGATCACTTCACCTATCCCCATCACCACTCGTCCATCACCGCATGACATTCATGGGTAGACGTGGGGAAAAATTCTTCCTGTGAAAGAAGCCTGCGTGACAGTAGTTTAATGTGCGGGAGCTGATGCACGCCATCAGCCACACAAATCTTGGCAGAAGAGGCACCTGTGTTCAGTGGCGTGGAAGTGCAAGATGACTGGGGTTTCTTCTCCATTGCAGCCTTCAGCTGCTTTCGCAGCCATTGAGATGTGATCCTGCTTCAACTGCCTGTTCTGCCATTGAGGTCTTATCCTGGGTTGTGTTGTGCTGGGCTGCACTTTGTCTGGTATCTCTCCTTCAACCTCACCACCACTGGTGACCCTACCAGGAGTATAGAACTTCAGATGGCATCACTCTTAGGTTCTTAAGTATATGCAAGCTTCTCAACCACATCAAGGTGGCAGGCCAAAGAAAAGTACTGAAAGTGGGGGGAGAAACACGGACTAAACAAGTTTCACTTACTGCTCCTCAAAATCTGGCACACTGAAGAAATCCCTGCTGACTTACGTAATGCTAACATCTTCGCCATTTTCACTTGTCATATCTTTTTCTTATTACCAGTCTTCAAAGACACATTTAGTGTTGTTCCTCTGTTTAACTGTGGCTCATTTCAAACAGATGTTTTTGAAGTGCCTTGTTTGTGTTGCCTTGAGTGAGTGTTGGAAATCATAGGCAATTTTTTTCTTACATGAACAACCACAAATGAAAAATGTCTCCCATACTTTACCTTTTCGTTGGATAGCAATGTTCTTTCTCTGGAGATTCTCAGTGTAAAGTCTTCATGTTTTGTAGCTACTTACTGATCTGCTATGTTCTGTGATAATGACTAGTAATGTAGATTGTTTGTAGTTTCTCTGAATTTCAATAGGTTCTTTCCCTTAGAAAACGTATTTTCAGAACCTGTATTCCAATTTTGATTAGCTTAAACCTATTTTTGACCCAATGAGTATTTTAAAGTAAGATTCCTTAGAAATGTTTTTCCATAACAATTTCAATTTAATAATCTGAGTCCGGTAAGCTAACCGTTGGGCCAGTGGGAGAGAGGTTGGTCTTGTAATTAAGGCAAAGAACTGGGGGTTAGGCCTTTGCTACTGGTCTGAATTGCTATATGTTATTGGACAGTTAACTTGATCGCTCTATGCCTCACTTTCCCCATCTATAAAATGGGTGTAATATTATTTCCCTTAATTAGTATTTGTGAAGTGCTGTGAGATCCTATGATGTAAAGAGCCATATAAGTGCAAGAGGATTTTTCTTACTGCAGGCCAAAAACCTGAGCACTTGATTCAGTGTTTTTAGTCAAGCAAACCCCTGCTGGATTCAATGGGAAACTGAGTAAGACCCATAGGATATGTCCCTCTGTATGTCCACTTATTTGTAACATCATAAATCCAAGGTTACCCGAGCTTTTCAAGCAGTTCTACTAGTTTCCGATCCAATTAAAGGTCTGTCTACTCTGAAAATCCTTTATTCTTTGCTCACATGTTATTGACTTCACAGGGACTAGGATGGTAGACAGTACTTCAATTACTTTTATTTTGCTGGCCTTGTAATATTTGCTTCAGGAATGAAAACAAAAGCAGGAGAATAAGTATAGAGTATTGGGCTAGAGTAGGGCTTTGCAGAGCCAAAGAAATTGGCTGTTCCAGCCATTGCTCACCAGCTCTCTTTCAACTGAACTTACACTAATCGTTAGTGAAGCATGGGCCGGATTGTGAGGTTGGATTTGGAATAGCTCCAATTCCCACACACATCAAGCATATAAGTTTGAATGGTTAGTGGTCAATGGCAGTACAGGGCTTAGCAGTCAGGCTGACAATTAAGTTAGACCAAAGCACCAGCCAGTAGCAATGCCCAGACCACTGGTTGAAGAACAATTTTGTATGTTTATTTGATGTGAAGGCTAAAAGATTATTCAAGCTGTAATCAAACTATATTTGTTGTCATTTTATGGCTTGGCAATTCCCATAATGTATTTTTTCAATTGCCTGTTGCTGTTGCTTTCCAGAGCATATGATTCTATTGCTAGTTGTCCAGGTAGTCAGAAATTCCTGCCTTGATGACTTACCCAGCAAACATGTAACTTCTATGTCTACAGTATGTGCATACTGAGAAGTGGACAGCACCTTGATTTCCAGCCCTTTGCAAGTGAAGGTAGAATGTTTGCTGGTGATTTTTAGAATACATCCCTCCAAAATAAAGATTAAGGACATGGCCAGTGAAGAAACAGAACTGGCCAAGTCACAAACACCCATTGGGAATTTAGTGCTATTGAACATTAGCACCAATCCTGCAGTTTGCAGGGAGAATTCATATTTAGATATGTTTGTTTGCATTTTAGTACAAAGAGTAAAATTAAACTTATATATTGAAAAGTGCTGCACAAGTGCCTTAGCTAACAAGTGCTCATACTGCGGTTAGCAAATAAGTGTGGTGAACACCTGTAAACAGTTGGAAGTTGTTCATCAGACTCTAAAAGGTGCTTAGCCAAGCTTATTAACCACATAGAGCACCTTCATAGTTGATTTCTCTTCCAAGTGTTTTATTAGTACTAATTGGTTACTCTTAGAACATTTCTGAGGTATAGATAATTGTTACGCAGATTGGAAAACTGAGACAGAAAAACTTTAAGTGCATCCACTAATCTGAATGCCTCAATTTTGGGTGCCCTATGTGAGATATAATGAGCTTAATTTTCAAATATTCTTAGTAGCTGTCGCTCCCACTAACTTCAGTTGGAGTTTGTACATTGAAAATCTGGTCTAAGATAGCTTGAGGTGGGCACTCAGGCTCCCAAAACTAATGGGCACTTTTGAAAATTTAGGCCTAAATACTTCAACCAAGGCTCTAAGGGAATCAGGCCAGGATTAGAAATCAGGGAGGAGAAGATCTTCAGCTGATGTAAATTGTCATTAAAGTAAATAGAGCTCTGACAACTTACATCAGCCAAGGATCTGCTTCCAAGGGTCCCTGACTTCTAGAGGTGTGTGTTTAGACCATGGATTGTCCAGTTCTACAAGAAGTCTTCAAAAATCCCTCCAAGTCCTTCAGATGCTGCCTTCCTGAGGTCTGAGATGTTCTTGAAGATGCCTTTCTTTGTATCTTTTTTTCTTAATATTCTATTCTAGTTCTTATACTATGCTCATCATCTTGATTTTAGAGCACATAAATATACTGCAGGCATTTTTTCAAAGGCAATGAACATTAAAAAGCTATAAAAGATCTAAAGTAGATTATCATAATGAGGGCTATCCAAGACAGAAGGCGTAAAACCAGTTGGTTGGATCTTACTTTTGTAGCTCTCTTATAAAACAAAAAACAAAGAACAACAAAAAATCCAGCAGAGTTTATTCATCACATACATTGGTTATAATATGAAGTTCTGCCTTAAAAATGCCCACAGCTCCCACTGACCTCATTGCCCGTTTGTACCTGGAGGAATACTTTGGCCCTTTAGTTGTCAGGTACTGCAACATATAAACTCTACAAATACAAGACAATACAGATTACCTCAAATATCTTTGTCAGGTAGTGGTACATGCATTTAAATATCAGGAAGGTGGCTGAATCTTTTGATCTCCAATCTGAGAGTTGAGTTCCTGAGTAAATTGAAAGCAACCTCTATCATCTACCTTTGCGTGGATGAGAAATTTGCAAAAATATAACATCAATTAAAAAACTGGTTTATAAGAAAGTGTAAAGTATATAAGTCTACAGCCACATCCTCAGTTGGGATAAATCAGCCGAGCCCCACTGAAATCAATGGGGTTAACTTCAATGGTGCTAGTCCAGTTAATGCCAGTTGAAGATCTGGGGAGAAATCCAGGCCCCAATGGAATCAGCAGGAGCTTAGCCATTGACTTCAGTGGAGCTGGGATTTCACCCTGGTCCATACAATATAAACATGAAAAAAGTAATATTGTACTAAAAAAAATTCCCATGGTGCTATACTGGAGTTGACCATTTGGCTGTGTTACTGGTGTAGGGGACTCATCTGACTCTGGAGACTGGAGCAGAGGGCCACCTGTGAAGAATGAGATTCCAAAAACACTCAGTCTCTTGTGGTTGGAGCAAGGAATCAGGGCCCAGGCAGGAAAATGTTCTTGTTTGAATTTCACACTTTGTGTGCACACACTGTTACAATTGCCTAAGCAGCCTGCGGGTTCCAAAAAGCTGGTCTGGAACATAATTGATTTTAGAAACTGGAAAGGAGAAGATAATTACAGACTTTCTGCCAGCGGATATTTTAACGGTAACAGATGGGGGGAAACTAAGGTTACAATGATTTTTTTTTAAATTATCTGTTGGACTTCTTCCTGATCTCTGCAGCAAGCGTTAAATAAAGAGCCAGTATGTATATGCGCTGACTTTCAGAGCTGCACAAAGCAATCTGCTAGAATCGTGCAGATGAATGACCTTACTAAAGGACTCAGAAATGTGATAACTATGGATTCAAAGAAAATAAAACCAGTCTTTACAAAACAAAAGGTTTAACTTCCTCTGATGCACCTAACCTGAATAAATATGTGCTATTGGCTAAAATGGACTTACGCCAGAATTCTCAGTTGTGGGTGCCTAAATATGGATTTATATGCCTACTTTTAGACGTGCGTGTGAAATTATTGACCATCATGTCTTGGAATCAATGCTAACCTTTTAACCTAAACGGAGGCAGTAGAGACTGACATTTGTAAAAGTGGCTATTTAGTTGGGGGGCTCTCAGTTTTGGGGTTCCCAGATTGAGGGACTTTGGTCTTTTTTTCAGTGATTCTGAGTCGGGCTGGCTGGAAAACAAGAATTTGAAGGCTGTTAAATTTTAAAGACAGAGAGAGACTAAAACTCACCCTATACCAGCTAATAGAGCAGTGACTAGGGCACTTACCTGGGAGGGGGGAGATCCAGGTTCAAGTTCCAGCTCCAAAACAGGCAGAACTTGACCCAGGATCTCCCACATCCCGGGTGAGAGTCCTAACTACCAGGCTATTGGTGTGCATGTATCTCTCTCCCCCAGAACCTTCTTGATGAATTGGCATTTTTCTGACAAACATTTTGTTGACAGATCCCGAGCTAGCTTTAATTCTGAGCATTCCACAATTCTCATCTATTTCAATTGGAGGTGGGAGTGTTGAGTACCCCTAGAAACCAGACCTAGAGTGTCTCAAGCCAGGGTCCCATCAATTGAGCCAGCCAAAGTTAGCGATCTCATTTGTAGGTCAGAATGACTTGTTGTTGCAGGCTGTTAGTTTGGTGGTGTCTCCGTTTCCCACAACAAAAACTTGACCTGATCCCACACCCATGAAGTCAGAGGAAAGTCTCCTATTGCCTTTAATAGAAATTAGAAAGGATCCATGAGCAGCAGTTGTAATGCTCAGCAAGAGATGTTTATGTCTCTCTATTACATGATAATTTTCCATACATTTAACAGGTATGAGCCTTTGATTGTTTTGTCCCTGGTGTTTCTGTACCTGTGTAACCAAAGTAAACACAAGTGTTTGTTTGAACATGTAAGAAGGGAGGTTAAGACCAAGAGGGACAAGTTATGGTTTAGAAATTTTCTGCTGAGTCCTGTGTGTTTCTTCAGAACACAAAACCAGTTAGGACTTGCTTGGTCTGTTGTTATGAACTCCACATTCAGCCTAAGCTTATTAATAATTTCAGGCATAGCCCATCCCTTCCTGCAGGTGTCAGTGAGGGACTTATTGTTCTGGCCCAGAGAACGTGAACTCTGGGACAGTGAGTTCGGCTGAGATCTGCATACATGATTCGAGGTTCGGTTGGTTCCGCAGCCAACCAGACTTCGCTGTGGCAAGGCCATTACATTTATCACAGCTCCACTGTCCTATTTCTCAATAATACAAAAGAATTGTGTACTAAAAAAAGGTATTTTGAAGATCCATCAGGAAGAAAGGTGTCTCCTTCTTGCATCTTGAAACAAAACAATGCCTGTAATTCCTGCTGATGAATGAACCTCCGTGTAATAGCACTATGTTTTTCAGTGATTGCTCCTTGTAAATCGGGTTGCCACCTCTGAGGTACAAAAAACAGGACATTCAAATCATTTCCATGGAAGTATGAAACAGCAAATGAGAGGAGGCAGCTACAGCGCCTCCTGTGTATCATCTATCCTTGGCAAAGGATACAAATCTTTCCAGGTGACTTAATTCAGCTTTCAATATTCTACACTGAATCTAGTGCTGCCATCCTTTTTCTTTACCAATACCATGAGCAAGGCCCAAGGGCTGACTGAGGATCCAGTTATATCTTCCTGTTGCGGTTCTTCAATAACCCCTAAAACTTCTTCCCTTTTTCAACTGGCAACCAATAGGGTGTCTGTTTTAGTGGTCTGGCTTCCCCAGTGTCAATTATGTGTGTTGTCCCAGCAGAGTTTCCCTATATCATTACTGGACCAGGAAAACAACCCATGATTTTTCCACAGAAAGTGTTTTAAACTTCCCTGCTGTTCCATCTTTAAATGGACAGCACTGCTCTGGAACTTTTCCAGAAGGAATTCTAGGAACTCTGCTTCATTCTCTCCCTCCCGAGTCCTTTTCTCTGCCAGCTGCTACCAAACTCACTGTCTCACATTGTGCTATTGTAAAGCTCCTTTTGATAACCTGAGGTTTATCTGAGACTTCCAGAAATATGACAGAAAAAATCCTGACTCAGGTCAAGTAAAACTTTTGCAGTGAGAACCCCCTTTTGACTTTCTTTGCCCAAGCAAGTGTCAATAATTTCACATCTCTTATCTGGTGGGATGCCTTATCACATCTCCCATACATTTAGTTTGGCAGAATAATTCCAGTTGCAGGAGTTAATACAACTTTTTTACAGCACACCAACCTCCTGCAAGGCATCGGTTTAGTCTGGGTTACATTTTCAAAGGAAATTTCCACTGGTCGCATCTTCAGAAAGCCTTGGTTGGCATCAATAATATATTTATTAGATGTGACAAAGTCTAACCTGAAGACAAACTCATCCTCTATTTCTGCAACCCTGACTTCTTGTTCAACTCTAGGGGCCAACTTTTGAGACCAGTGTCCCCAATTTTTGGACTGGTGCTTGGTCCCCAGTTACGGTCTTCAGTTGGCACCAATTCAACTGTTTATTTTTAGAACCCGCAATCCCAGCAAGTCTGGTCTAATAACAGTTAAATTTGAACCACTGTCTACAACCCCCATGCATTTTACACTCCCAAGTTCATATGCAATTGTCAGAATTTCAGTGTGGTTATTTAATTGCCCAGATTTGCACAAGAACAGTGGGGCTATGCCATTTACCCCAAAGCTTTGCTCCTTTAGCTTGATGACAGCCCATTTTCCAAACTGCATAAGGGAACCTCTCTGTGTCTCTCTCTGCTGGCTTGCTTTATACTTACAGCAATCGGTCTTTCTGTGGCCAGTTTTGCTTTAAGAAAAACACCAAATATTATGATTCTGGTGATAAAGTGGTGAGAGTTGTCAACAGCATGAAAGGAAATATGATGGGAACTGCCTTATTCCACTAGTCATAACTGCATAATTTCTGCCTTTATAAATCCATTCTTATGCACAGTATTCTTTCCTCTCCATATTGCATATCTCCATTGCTTACTCTGTACTCATTTTGTGCATGTATTTCCTATTGACATCAATGGACGCTCTGCACAGAATGAGAGGGGGTTTGGAATGCAGGTCAGAAAGACTTTTGCCCTTAGTTCAATAGATCTTTGTAACTTGTAACAGCTCCAGTTTGCTTTCCACTCATCCCCTCTGAAGTTTGCATTCATAAAATAAGGCCCAGTAAGTAATTCTTCAGACTGCTATTCTGTTTGTGTTTAAAGGTTATTTTTATAATTTCTAAAAAAGCAATTGGGGTTGGGTATCAAAAGATGATGTTCATCACAGATGAGTGGTCTTCGAAATCATTCCATTGAGTTTTCATTACATAAATGTAATTTGACTAATAAAAGCTTCATAAACACAGACTGATAGCAGGAGGTGCTTCTGGTTCATTCCTCCAGAGTTAATTAGTGACAAGGATTTGCCAGAGTCAAGTGCACCATACTGGTGCCTAGTTGGAATGACATTCTTTTTTGCCCGTATTTATGAAGAACCTTACTGTAACCAGGGGTGGGTCTAATTATATGTCTCTTTTACTGACGAATCACTGTGATGAATCACTGTACACAATTGCCCCATATTGGAGTTAATGGTAATAATGTTGAATTGTATTTGTTCTGGAGAAAAAATGTATTAAATATGTATTGCTGCAGTGGGTGAACTATGGAAACATTATTAGTAATTATAATCATATCTTATATTACTACATCACCTTTTATTCCAAAGTGTTATACTGCTGTAAAGGATTTTTATTTGAAGTTTTATTATTATTTATTTTACAAATATATACATCCCCATTGAAATGTGGCCATATGTGACAGAAGGATGCACCAACCAGCACAACGGAACATTTCATGAGAGTGGGGAGAGGGGAAACTTGACAAAGAGTATGAGGACAAACCCCATCTCTTACAAAATGAGTTCTAGGATCTCTAACGTCCTCAAGGGCAGGTCTTCAGATGGTGTAAATTGACAAAGTCCTAATTAATTCAAATTCATGTTTGACAGTTTACATCAGATGAAGATCAGGTCCTGACTTTTTAAAAGTTTTGTCCCAAAGTCCCAATCCTTAATAAACTTCAGAAACATAAAGAGCTGATTTCAGAGTAGCAGCCCTGTTAGTCTGTATCCACAAAAAGAACAGGAGTACTTGTGGCACCTTAGGGACTAACAAATTTATTAGAGCATAAGCTTTCATAGGCTACAGCCCACTTCATCGGATGCATATCATGGAACATATAGTAAGAAGATATATATATATATATATATATATATATATATATATATATATATATATATGCAAAGAAGGTGGAAGTTGCCATACAAACTGTAAGAGACTAATTAATTAAGATGAGCTATTATCAGCAGGAGAAAAAAACTTTTGTAATGATAATCAAGATGGCCCATTTAGACAGTTGACAAGAAGGGGTGAGGATACTTAACATGGAGAAATAGATTCGGAAAAAGAGCTGAGCCACTCCTGCTGGAATTTGAAACTGTTATTTGAAACTTTGCAGCCTGATGTTTTGTTTTCACTCTCATTTTCTTTTGTCAGCCCACTATACCATTCTGTTCTCTAAACCAGTGGTTCACAATCCTTTTTTATACTGTGACCTCATGTTACAATGGAAAATTTGCCACCTAGTCATAAAGAAGGGGAGGGTGGTCATCAAGTATTTTGGGCTTGTTTGCAACTCCCAGCAGAGTTGCAACCTCCAGATTTAGAAACCATGTTCTGAACCACAAATATTGGCTCACCAGAAGAGTTTTCTAAGATTGTTTGACCGTATCTGACCAAAGGGGGTGCCTTGAAATCATTGCATTTTTTCACTAACAGTATTTTTTGCTTGGGAAGCTATAATGCACATTCCAAACTGAGTCAAGAAACAGCTCAGGGCCTGATGTTAACAATGAGCTACTGCTATTTCATTCATGTTTAGTTGCAACTCTGGAACCATTTCATGGGGATGAATGGTTTCATAGATTTGTTTATTATCCAACTATACATTTATTTGCAATGAAGGAGTAAAGTAATACATCTCTCTTGGGTTTACTATGTTTGGAAAGAGGCCATTGACCCCACTGGTTGTGTTGTTGGTGTGTTGACATTGTTAGTATCACATTTACATTATAGTACTGTACTAGCTCTTTCAGTTCGGGACTATGACTTCTTGGAAAGTGCAGAGTATATATAATGGTAGCCAGGACAATTGATGGAGCATGAGAATTAGAAGATATTCCCAGCTCTTCTACTGACATATTGTGCCACCACTCTGCACTTAATTTAGTCCATATTTAAAAATGAGACACTGGTGCTTATCTGCCTTTGTAAAACTCTTGGGAAATTTACATATGAAAAATCTATATAATTTAATATATTTATTTTGTTAAAAAGAATCAAATGATAAAAATATCAAGGCTGTTGGATCACAGAGTATATTTTTTGATTTTCCTACATGATGCACAGATGACAGAGCACTGGACTTGCAACTTCAGAGATTCGTGTTCTATTCCTGGCTCTGCTGCTGGGTGACCTTGGACAAATCATGTTGCCTCTCTCTGCCTCAGTTTCCCCATTTGTAAAACTGAGATGATAATATTGACCTCTTTTGTAAAGCACTATGAAATCTACATTGAGAAGCACTGAATAAGAGCTATGCAAATGATAATTATATTTTATAAATAGGAAAACAGACAAATAATATGTGAGCTGTCCACAACTGCTAGCGCTTTACTGAGAAGAGGGGTGAAACCACAAAAGTTTTTTCATGTGATTTGTTGAGTTTGAGGATGAGCAAAACAAGGATTAGCAAAAGCAAAGTCAAAAAGAGCCTTTCGTCTTTCCATATGGTGTCATGAATGGTTGGTGAATGAGCTGATTAGCTGTTGCATATAAATTGTAAAGGACCACATTCTGAGGTTGCTTATGCTGGTATAAATTCAGAATAGCTTTATTTACTTGATAATTTCATTTACTCTTTACAGTCAATACCAAGAGAGGAGTAGGGGGATACACACTGATCAACTCTAATAATTCACGTCTTTGTAGTTCTCAACATGCTTGTCAGAAGGAACATCCCAAATACCAAAATAAATGGATCCCAAATACCAAAATGTCAGATGGAGAAATGGTGTTGTATGGCTGGAAACGTGGTGAATTGGAGAAGTTGCATTTAAAATAAAACTGAGGATCAGCAATAGATTTAAGCAGATTTACACTAGATGAGGAGCTGGTTCTGAGTATTCAGGCAATGCTTGTGCTTTGCACATTAATTAAAGTTGACTGGTATCCAGACTCCGGCAGTGTTAATCTGCTCTGCAGTAATATGCAATGCTATTTAAAAAAACCCACCACCACAAAAGCAGGCCCTCTGTCTAAGGAGATAAATATTTTACCCAGATATCACTTTATTTATAACAATAGGAGAAGGGAATACTTGGAACACGGTTATTCATAAAGGCTGACTTTTAACAATATATTGAAAACAATTGCACTGTCTGCTACTACCCACACTCTGTTTAAACGGGCAGGCTAGGTTTGTTTCTTAAGATCTGTCACTTCCAGATGAATTTAGGTTTTGTCCAGAATTTTTAATCTCCAAGATAATGCGCTAATGAAAAGTAGAACAGAATAGGAATGATGCTTTGGGGTTTGTGTGAGCCTTTGGTACCATCTGACTTTCCCAGAGCACCAAATCCTGCAGGCCCTACAACATGCTATTAGTCTTATTGAAGAGCAACATTCACATTTAGCTTCAGTGCCCTTTAGAGGTGCTTGGAGTATAGATATTCTTTCCTTACATTGGAAGGAATAGGGGGACACTCAACAAGTAATAGGTTTCAGAGTAGCAGCCGTGTTAGTCTGTATTCGCAAAAAGAAAAGGAGTACTTGTGGCACCTTAGAGACTAACAAATTTATTAGAGCATAAGCTTTCGTGAGCTACAGCTCACTTCATCGGATGCATCTCTAAGTCTCTAAGGTGCCACAGTACTCCTTTTCTTTCAACAAGTAACATTAGCTCCACTCAATGGAAGTTGAGAATGCTCAGTACTGCATAGGACCGGGCTCTTTATATATTTTATTATATTATTCTTTGGTCTGAAATGTGAAATAACCCCTTGTGTGGTAATATGCCATTTAGAATGAGGGTCTTCAAGCTTTTCCCATAGGTGCACCACACCTTAACAGAGAAGTTGCCAACCACAGCATATTCTTCTACATAAAAGTGTTGTTAGTAAAATATTTTGTGTTTTAGCTGCCTTTTTAAGGCAATTTAGCAGTTGGAATAAGGAGGAGGAGCCAGTATCATGTCATCAACCAGCTCTTTGCAGATCACCACCAAGTGTTCTGCAAACAATCATACTTTGATCTACAATCTGGCTTCAGTTATGATGTCAGAAACTGTGTGTGGCCATGGTCATGTGACATGATACTTAGGTGAAATGCTGTTAGAGTTGTCATTACCTACAGACCAGATTTGATCACCTTACTAACGGTGAGTAGCAGCTTCTTCCACAAGTAGCCCTGTAGACTTCAGGGGGACTGTTGTAGTGTCAGGTGCCATTCAGTGAGAGTGAGGGTAGTTCAGTCTGGCTCTACATTTAAGATTTGTTCAGAACTGTTTCAACCAAATATTGTATAGATGCATTTAGCACATTAAGGATAATGTCACTGGACTCACATTTAGTAAAGGTAACAGGCAGCAGCAGCTGCTGCTAGATAAATCAAAAGTATTTGTAGATAATGAATGGTGAGGCAAAGACAGTGTAATTTTTTACATGCGAGAAACATTGATTGTGAGACACCATTCCATCATAGCAATGTTACTTCTGGTTTGCCAGATGATTGATGCTCAGTATACTCCATGTAATCTTCTTGTATGATGGATGTGGGTGCCATAAACTAATAGCTACTCATTGTACTAGTATTGAGTACAAATTTTTGAAGGTCTTGTGGATTTGAGTTGCTGGGTGCTTCAGCCAAAGAAATAAAAGGCAAGAAATGCAAAACTTAATGTTACTGTTGCAATGTTAACTCATCAGCCTACCAACAGGTGGTATTAATGATAACTAGTTAAGGGCCACACTTTGCATGCCAACACAAAGGAGAAAGAGGATGTATGGGAAGGGAAGCTGTAGTTTAGTTTATTAATATAGTATCTTAGCCATAGGCAATTGCACCCAATACAATAAATACAAATTTTAAATTGATGCCACTCCAAAAAAAATACAAATTTTAAAAATACAAATTAACGATGCAAGTTTAGCCCATGTAACTGAAATATTTTCACAACACAGCAAATATTCTAATTTCTGAGGTGATGGGGTTCAAGGCATATGGGCCAGGAATGGAGACAGCCATTTATTTCTGAGATGACAATACTGGTTACAAGACAATAAACAGAACAGTAAGTCTTCAACCTGGCCAGACCTGCAAATACAAACAGAATTGTCTTTTGTTACTAGAATACTTCCTTTCCAGATAGGCAGTCTGCATAGTCTGGAAACAGAGACCTCTAAAAGCTCTCCTTATAGGGTGACCAGCTAGCAATGTGAAAAATCAGGACAGAGGGTAGGGGGTAATAGGAGCCCATATTTAAAAAAGCCCCAAATATCAGGACTATCCCTATAAAATCAGGACATCTGGTCACCCTACCTCCTTAACATATTGAGAAGGGAAGCAAACACTGAGGAACCCAAACATTTCTTCCCACACCCTCTGTTGAGCAAGAAGGGGCAAGAATTGGTGAGGAATTGAGAGGAGGCTTGGCCTTGTCTCCATCCTCATTACACTGAGCAGCATAACTGTGCAGGTGCATCAGCAGACATGTGCTGCACTAGGAAGGAGTTGAGTTGGTGGTGGGGGGAGGGGAAAAAGTGGTGGCACTCTTCTAAGCTCTGCCCATGTGAGTCACCGCTCACAGTAGATTGCACAACTGTTCAAAATCATGTGTGCTGCTTGGCTCCTTGAGCTGGGTTCCTCCTCAGTGGGGCTGTGTAGACTATGCCTAAATGTATAATGATCTCTCAAGAAGGAAAGCATTTTGTGACCTTTACATGGACAGGGGTCCTCAGACTGTCAAAAGTGTATTTGTTTTCTTGTGAACATAGTACTAAAGAATTTTGCAAAGTTCAAAGGATCTTAATTTGATAATATTTGAGGTTATGTTTTATGTCGGATTGTATTTTGAACTGCTACTCAAACTCAAACCCATTTCTCTCAGTGCTAACCAGGTTCTTCTTTTCTCTTAGGTTGCGGTCTTTGGTAAAGCAATTAGAGAGAGGAGAGGCTTCGGTTGTAGACCTAAAAAAGAATTTGGAATATGCAGCTACCGTTCTTGAATCAGTGTACATTGATGAAACTAGGTGAGTGAACTACACCTGTGTATTGATATTTTGTACCACTCAAATGAAGTTGTAATTTACATATCAGTTGGGAAGCTGGTGGTCTAATGGTGTCCAAAATAGGCACAGTTGCTGTCATTCTCAGATGAGAGTCCAAGATCTGAACTATCCTCTTAAGGTAACCATTCATGTCAGGATTGAGGCAAATTGGTGGGGTGTTATTCACACTTCTGCTTCTACCCGTTGACATGTGCATTAATAGGTGACTTAAATTTGCCAAACCTATCACGTCAATCTGTTTCACTAGAACTAAATGTACTTCTACAGAAGCGTCTTGGGCAAAATTTCCAAAACTTAAAAGGAAGTGATTATCTGCTTGTTATTTGGAAATGTTATAAATCTCAACCAGCTAAAAAGGATCATAAAATGGGGACTGTGAATACTGGAAAGCTGAAGATGAGAAATCATGGGAGAGTAATGGAGTTTCAGTGTGCTGATTCTCTTGTTTATCTGCCTGGGAGTGAGCTCCACAATCTGGCATGTGGCTTTCAAGAAAATAAACAAGCTGTTATAGATTGTCAAAAATGTGTTCCATTAGGATTACCAAAAAAAGAGTGAATTTTTAACAACTGCTTTAATTAGAGTGTGTATGAGATGTTATAAACCTGTGTTAAGAGCCCTCTATTTACCCATGTTTCCACTCCCCTTCAGGCGTTTATTGGACACAGAAGATGAGCTCAGTGATATTCAGTCAGACTCCGTGCCCTCTGAGGTCCGGGATTGGTTGGCCTCCACCTTCACACGGCAGATGGGGATGATGCTTAAAAGGACCGAGGAAAAGCCCCGGTTCAGGAGCATCGTCCATGCAGTGCAAGCTGGGATATTTGTGGAGAGGTAAAGGAAGATGTAATTATTCTGCTCCAGTGGCTGGTCAGGCATCACAGATTGTATTTTTAATATTGAATGAAGACTATTTTATTTTGCTTTTATTGTTACATAGAGCTGAGCAGGGACTGGAAAACTGGGACTAAATAATTGATCATAAATGGAATCTTCACGTATTCATTTGCTATTAGCATAATACAGATCTAATATTATAATTGGAGCCATTTTGGTTTTTCCTCTTTTTTTTTATGTATGCTTTCAGGGGTCAAAGGGAGGAAAAGGAATATATGGCTTCAAATATTCCTATGATAGGAATAAGAGGTTAACCAAAGGCAGCTAATTCGGTCCCTGGAGTAACTCTACCTCTGTGGTCCAGTAAAATGTATAAAGGGATGGACAGGTGACTAATGTAAACCAAACCTGTATCTCATCATTCTCGGCTTGAATTACATGAGTCACTGAGAACATCCAGACCAAAATCAGTTTAAAGGTTCAGAACTCAGAGGAGCCCACTAAACCAGTGAAACTCCCTCAGTGTTCTCCACTGTTGATTCCTTCAGCTTGCACCAAATCACACCTCTAGAGCTAGATCAAACCTAATTTCAAACATCTGAACCTTTTAAAACTTCTTGCTGTTTGAATTAGGACTGCCCTGTATCCAACTTTCAGTGTTTCATCTGTCTTTAGCAAGGAATCTCCCTTCCCTGACATTTTGTTTTTTGAAATTTGTATTAAAATATTATTGGTTATTGAAATATTTCATTTACCAAAAGCCTGGGAAATCATGTATGGTATACTTGTCACTGCTAATAACTGTATAAATGTATTTCCATTAGGTCTTATGTTGTTTACATGTAGAGAAGGGTGCAGTCAGCACCTATGGCCTTATTCAGCAAAGCACTTAAGCCTGTGTTTAATTTTGAGCACTTGTACAAACCCATTAACGTCAATGGTACTTGAACACACACTTCAAGTTTAACACATGCCCAAGTGCTTTGCTGAATCCGGGCATAGGTGCTAATTACTAGAGCTGGGCAAAATCTTTTGTCCTAAACTTTTTTCAGTGAAAAATGTAGGATTGATAATACTTAATTTTTTTGTGATTTTGTGTTGGTTTCACCAAGTTGTTTGTTTAGAGAGAAAAAACAACATATTCAGAAGCATTCTGATTTTTTTGATTCAAAATGACTTTTTGCTTCACAATTTCCTTTAATTTTATTTTTAAAAAATTCAAAAACATTAAATATGCTCAAAACTGAACTGACACATTTAGTTTTCTGTTGAACAGAGTATTTAATTTGACCCAAATTTACATTTTTTTCGATATTTTAATTCACTGTTTTTTTTTAATTCACTTTTGGTTCAACCCAAAGCAAATATTTATTTTGAGGTTTTGGACTTGCCAACAAGCCAAAAACAAAAATCAAATTATTTACCCAGCTTTTCTGATTATACCTTTGCGCACACCTACACACACAAACAACACAAGACTGTTTTAAAAAACAAA
Organism: Dermochelys coriacea; assembly: GCF_009764565.3. Taxonomy (NCBI): domain Eukaryota; kingdom Metazoa; phylum Chordata; order Testudines; family Dermochelyidae; genus Dermochelys; species Dermochelys coriacea. The sequence continues at coordinate 183,436,518 of NC_050069.1, forward strand.
GTGATCAGCAGGAAAAGCTGTACCATACAGGAGCTGAATAAGTCCAGTCAACAGACTTGATATGTTTACTGAAGCTCTATCTTGAAATGCATTCTGCCCTGGACCAGCAAGGACTGAGAGGGTGGAAGACACAGTGTGGTCAGTTGCTGTGGGAGAATAGGAAAGTCTTGCATTGCTGAAGAGCAGCCCCTCTGCTAGATCAAGATGAGGCAGATGCTGAGTGAAATCCAATCTAGTCCTACTTGTCCAGGAAGACTGTGGCCCTAGTATGTGTCATGGACTGGGAAGGATGTAAAATGAGGAAAATTGAGGTCATCCTTAGGACTCTATTAAAGATACGGAGGATATGTGCAGGGAAGGATGAAAGAAGAATTGCAGTCTGTTTTTCTTGAATAAATTGTGTCTCCTGAAAAGAACTCAAATTAATCCTTGGTTTTCTATTTTGTTTCTCTGTTCATTTACTTATTTTATTTTGGTAGAATGTACAGACGGACATCAAATATGGTTGGCCTGAGCTACCCACCAGCTGTAATTGGAGTGCTAAAGGTAATACCAACGAAAATGTCTTTTAACAAATGTTGGTAAGGCACTGTGATATTTTGATGGGAGGCCTTTGTACTCTCCCTTTCATCCTCTCTGAAGTTTAATATAGTTCACAAACATTAATCATTTACTGACCTAAGGGAAAATCCTTCCTGTTGAGAAAAAACAGATCAAGGTTCTGGCCATTTTCAAGTGGCGAAGATGACCAGGAGGATGAGGTCATAGCTCTGTGGGAGGTTACAATACTCAGGGCAACTGAGAACTGAATGGGATGCTGAAATCAACTTGAGACTTTGATAGTAAATAAAGAAAACTACAATGCACGAGTTTAACTGAGGAGTAACCTGTTCCCAGTTGTGTGCTTTTAAATGGGAAGATTGAGCTGTTATTGTGGTGATGTGTTACATTTGTGATTCCTGTTCATGTCAACAAGGACCATGGAGATAATGAACCCACTGGCAGTTTATGTGAACTATTGAGAAAAACCAGGCATGATGGATAATGCCTTTATACAAGTATTTGCTATATTAGGGATGAGTGAGTCAGCACAAACCTTTGTCTTTTTCTGTGTTGAACTGAAATATGCTTTGAAGAGATTCTGCCACTTCAGCACTGTAGTTTAGCCTGTCTGTAGATTGGATACCCAGCCCTTCACAACGAGGCTCAACAAGGTTAGGGCTGAACAGTGGCCTTGTGTTTAAGGCATTGGATTATGAGTCAGAAGACCTGAATTTGTTTTCCAGCTCTACCACAGACATGAGATATGTGGCACAGGCAACCTGTTCTACTCCAGTTGAAATTAATAGGATAACTCCCTTTGAAGTAAATGGAGCAGGATTTAGCCCAGAATCTTTCTGTGCTTCAACTTCTTTATATGTAAAATAGAGGAACACTATTTCCCTGCATCACAGGAGAGCAGTGAAGCCCAGGCACTTTGAAATCGTCCCTCAATGTAGGGCATTATGGTCCTGTCTTGCTTCTTTGGGTGAAATCCTGTCCCCATGAGAGTCAATGCCAAAACTCCCAACTTTAACAGGGCCAGGATTTCACCCTTAGTGTTCTGAATTATTTTATCATGAAACACTGAACAAGCATGGTTAACCTTCACTTTGGGCTTGTCCACATGAACCATTAGTTTGCATCAAGCTGGGGTGTGAATCTACCTGCACTATACTGCCACGGTCTAACTGTTCATGTGCACCCTGCTGATCCGCATTAACAGTTTGATCTAGTCTCTTTGAAACTGGACTAGATCAAAGTGCATTAGCGGACTGTTAATGTGCATCAGCAGGGTATATATGAATAGTTAGACCGTGATAGGTTAGCGCAGGGTAGATTCACACCACAGCTTGCTGGGAACTATGTGTTTGTGTAAAAAGTGCTCAGAGCAACAGAACAGCTCTGAGAGGGTCTACACTCATTCAGCTGTCCTCTTCCCTCCAAAAACTGTTTCTCATGCTGAATCCTCATTCCATTAGTCTGTTTGTTTCTTGTAAACACAGAGCAAATTCTCTTTGCTGTAATGATACATTTTGAACTATAATTCTATAGTTATAAAAAAACCCAAAGCCTATGTTTTGATTGCTGACTTTAAAAACTGGGACATTTCAGGTGTTCTCAAAGAAGTTCCTGGGATATAGACCATCATATGAAAAAGTAGGACTGACCGGGTAAAAATGGGACACAATCACTTTACCATTTGAAATCTGTGTCAAAACTCTCATTGAATTCACAATCAGGCCGTATATTATTTTTATTATTATGATTTTTTATTTTAATTTTAAAAATTCGAGTATTTGAATAAATTATGGATGTCTATACGTACAAATACATATTATTGTTATTATGAACTCATTTGCTTCCCTGACTGGTGTCAGTGACTTATAAAACAAAATAAACACCTAAAACGAGTGAAACTTTTAAAAGGACTATGTGGATGTTTTGTGCAGTTTCCCCCATCTCTCCTATTCCCCACCCATTTTCTTGAATAGCTTAAAGAGTTTGGACTTAGTCTTTTGCATGGGGTGGTGGTGTCCCCATTTTATTTGCTTCTCTCGCCTATTCCCACTGATAGTGTTTGAAAACCAAAAGCACAATTTATGATTTCTCTTCTAAAGCTCAGTCCACAACTCACCTCCCTAAGAGCTTGACCTTGTCCTCAGAGCTTGTAAAATCAGTTGCTGTGTAGAAGATGATTTACCAAGATATGTGAAAATGACGCTCTGAGATCAGGACTGAGACCCCAGAGTCCCCTGTTGCTCTCTGACTCTTTCTGGGACCTTCACCAGGCTCTGTGTGTTTTTTTCACTCTGAGGCACAAGCTTGATCCTTCAAGGACTCTATATCCAATGCCATTCACTGCAGGAGGAATTCTGCATGTTGGAGGTTGTAGGGATCAGGCCCAAATTATGGTCAGATGTAATCACAGTACTTTGGTCTTATTTAACTATTCTGCTAGGTGGATAACGGCTGCATGGTACTTAAAGCTTATAAGCCTTGTTTGCATCTTTTCCTTCAGGGCTGATCTTAAGGGGCGGATGCTCAGCTGGTGTAAATTCTCATCGCTCCATGGCTTCAATGCAGTGATGACAGTTTATACCAGCTTAGGATCTGCCTCTACGTCTCTTACACAAATGAAATTTCCAATGAGATTTTAGTCTTGCTAAAAGAGAAGGAATATTCCACACAGAGTCTGTTGTTTAATAGCACTCAGCATAACGTTATGTCTAGCTGATCCCCTTCCTCGACCCAGGGACGCAGCGCCAAAGCCATCCGTACACATGCATAAATAAAATGCAATCATTTTTCTTTTTCGATTAAAGTGCCTTGGGAAATTGGGAGCCAACCTGCAACAGAGATTAAGTGTGGAGGATAACGTCCAATTTAAAGATGTAAATCTTTAATGCACAGTTAAAGGAGTGTAAATCAGCTAGGCATGAATATGCTCATGCTGGCAGCACCACAAAGTTCTCAGCAATCAGGAATGCTGGTCTCAGGCCAAAGATGGCTGCACTGCTGATCTGTATAGAATTCTCCCAGCTATACCTTCTCTAGCACCTTTTCTTATTTTGCTAGGAAGAGGAGGGCATATGACATTTCAAAAACACCTTCCTCTTGGACAAAACGTAACTATGGGCTATATCCCACTTGGTGCTATATCCCACTGAGTGCTCTTAGTTCCCACTGACTTCAATAGGTGACGATGGCTTTGCAGGAGTGTTCAGAATCTTGCTGAATTGAGTCTTATAAACTAAGCTTAACGCTTTCTCCTACTGTACCCACCATCTCGCCACCCTCAGCTCTGCTATATAATTTATAGTTCAGTAGAAGGCATAGGGGGAACTGAATGTGGATATCTACCTCTCTTAACAACGTTGGCAGTTAACACTACTATGATTTTTCTCCTACTCTGTAGTTTTCCGGAGACCCCGAGGGAATATATTTAGTATATAAAAAAAAAGTTGAAGAAAATTAGGGTCATGTTAACTCTTGGATATACAATAACATGTGTGACGTAGGAGTGGTATTAAAACCAGCATGAACTGAACACCACTTGGATCTGGTTTTCAGCATTACTGGAGGGAGAGGGTGTCTAATTGTTTCCCCACTATTCCTTACATTTTTATATTTTTATATTTATTTTATGTCTTTAAATTGTAATTGAAATAAAAACCCACCCATTTAAAAAGTTGTAGGCTCCCTGATGCTAAACTTTTACTAGCGTAATGATGGGCATTCAGCATAATTAAATATACAGGTAACAAATTTATTGAGTGTTTGACTTTTGATACTGTTCTCTAATTCGATGAATAAAACTATTGAAAAGATAAAGGTACTTTTTTGTTCAGATAGAGACTCAGTGCTGGAAAGAGTCCCCCCAGTTGTATTTGAAATTGGCTATATTAATAGGTCAGTGTTAAATAGCAGGATGGGGAAGAAAGATTTGGGAGATGTTGCAGGACTACATATAGCTTAAAGGTAAGCATACATCCCTTGAAAAATATTCCAGATGTATTTGGGTATTATACCTGATGAATATGTACAAATTTGTCAATAAATACTTTGTGCTTTGTGGGCTTGGTCTGTTGTATTAATTTAGATGGAATGTATGGCCCCAAAGAGTCAAAGGTGTTAATGTGACACAGTCACATGTGCGGTTTGGTACACAGAGACCGCAGCCTGCTTAGTATCAAGGCAAACACACCATTACAAATCCATTTAACCTTTTATTAAAGATAGAGGAATAAAAGGAAAAACTGTTAAAACATTTGAAATGTAAAGTATTAAATAAGGTTTTCATTTTAACAGCATCCCAGGTTCCCTTTCCTTTTATCTGTAGAGTCTTTATAATGAATATCCCCCTGTTTGACAGTCTTTTAGATAATATTAAATATGGCACTAACTGGCCTTTTTGGGGAAAAGAGATAGTTAGTTGAGAGAAGCTGGAACTGTTGTTAAAGTCCGATCCTATATCTTAGAAAGCAAAACAACGCAAATATATGCAAGAGGGGAGAGAAAAGAACTTCAAAAATAGAAAATGCAACTTCCATCTCTGGTATTAACTTTAGTTGCAACCTCGCTGGAGATATACAGGTAGGGTACACGGTCTTACTTGCCACTCTGAGACCTGGTAAACTCGTACCAGCATCGAGTCATTTAGGGCACTGCTTGTATCTGCCACTCTGGTCATAGGTTTACAGGAGTGTTGCAAAATATACAGTCTTGGCCAGCTAAGCCAAACCCTTATTAGACAAGGCAAAAGGCGAGAGATAGGAAAGATAAGAAACAAGGTGTGGAAGGAAAAGGACTCACTCTGTGTGTGTGTGTGTGTGTGTGTGTGTGTGTGTGTGTGAGAGAGAGAGAGAGAGAGAGACACTCACATCCCAGTTGGGATTGAGCTGTTGGAAATAGCGATATCATCTGACTCCCGCTCTCTGGCCTGGTTAGGACATCTCTCAAGATCAGAATGATGAGGGCCCAGTAGTATTATGGTAGGTCACAGGAGGTACCACAGGAGGTCACAAGCAGGAGTAGCAGCCATCATGGTAAAACTTGCTCCTTAGCTGTTCTCCTGTCTCTGTCAGTGGTGGTTTGCAATCAGGTTCCGCTAATTTCCCCCAAGTCTTTTTCTTTTTAAGAATCCTAAAAAGGAGTAATGGGTGGAATGGCCTATCCCCTCATTAATTTGTTCACTGGTTAGGCCTAATTTCTGACACACCAATTTTGGTCCATTGATTTTCAGTCCCACACTTTTTTTTTAATTTGGCATGATCTTAACACAGTCCATGAGCTTTACCAATAGGCCTTTTTTGTTTGGATTAATTCAGTCTTTCTGCCTTCCTTTTACACCTTTTCCCATCAACATTTGTTGTTATAGGTTATTGTGACCTTTTATAAACTTTCAGTTTTACAGATGTGGTCATTCAAAGGTTAGTTCTACATCCTTTCCATCCCTTGCCCAGTGGAAATGTAATGATTCCTCTGCCAGGGGTGCCTTTACATCCTCAGAGGTAGGGACCAGAACTGGTTCTGTGTGCTTGGGGTTTGACAGTTTGCCAATTAAAACAATCCCAGTTTGCACTCAGACTCTCTGGCAAGCTCCTTCAGTGGGTGTTTGCCTAATGAATTAGTAAAAACTGAGTAACAGCCAGTGGAAATTGGACCTCAGGCATCAGATATTTCTTCTGTTATTGTGCAACAAGAGAAACTGCTCTTTCTGTGTTTCTAAGTCAGACTGAAGCATGAAATGTATTTCATGCTTCGGGGAGTCTCTTCTTGTGAGAACTGCAGAGAGACACTGCAGACTTGGGAGGTTCTGACACAACAGGTGCCTTTAAAATCTCAACATTCACCATTCTAAGTTGGCTCAGTACCCACAGTCTTTTCCTAGACTTAGGAGAAAGCACAGAACTGCAACCAATGCAAAGAGATAGCAGATGCTGAATATGCAACAGTGCCAACTGTAGACTGTATAGACATCATAATGGTGGGGTGCTTACCCAAGCCAGGATTCCAAATCTTTTGACATTCAGCCTTTGCTGATCGTAGTTAGATATCAGGAGTGACCATAATTTAAAAAATCATTTTTGAATGCACATTTTTTGTTAAACTCCTGCCAGATCTTCCATGATCATAACACATTGCAGGGGTTCTCAAACTTCATTGCACTGTGACCCCATTCTAACAACAAAAATTACTACACAACCCCAGGAGGGGGAGGGGAATGAAGCCTGAACCTGCCTGAGCCCCGCCGCCCTGGGCAGGGAGCCCAAAGCTGAAGCCCAAGGGCTTCAGCCACAGATGGGGGGCTTTTAACCTGAGCCTCACCAACCACAGGTGAAGCCCTCAGGCTTGGGCTTCGTCCTGGGGTGGTGAGGCTTGGGCTTCGTCCCCAGACTGCAGCAAGTCTAATGCCAGCCCTGGCGACCCATTCAAATGGGGCCGTGACCCACTTTGGGGTCCCGACCCACAGTTTGAGAACTGCTGAAATAGAACATGCTCTGATTAAATGAAATTAGAGGAATCCAGAAGCAGTGATGAATTTTTTTCATATTCCGCAAAGTGATGCTTTCCTGATTGTTAAAGTTTTAAAGCAGGCAGAAATTATATAATTGTATAATTATAAAATAAATGACTGTATTAACACCTTTTTTCACACTTTGCAGAATGTAGACAAGTGGTCCTTTGATGTATTTGCACTAAATGATGCTAGCGGGGATCATGCGCTGAAATTCATTTTCTATGAACTTCTCACACGCTACGATCTGATCAGCCGTTTCAAGGTTAGTAAATCTGAGATGAGACTTTTCTTCCCAACTCCCCAGAAGGTCATTGAAGGAAAAACTCAAACTTTATTCAAACTGTATTCCACCCATACTTTTACTGTAACTTTTATTATGTTGGAGCATTAGTTCCCCAAATATGATTAAAATACTTTCCTGCGCGCTACAAATGTCTGCTAAACCATGCATTTTATTGGACTGGAGCCCAAATATGTTCCCTTCAAAGTCGTCAAGAAACTTTTTTGGACTTTTGCGGGGCTGCATTACAGTCCTGAAATATAATTCAGTCACATTTCCTCTTCAAGAATGAGCTGTGTTTTCACCATTTCAAGAGATTGCCGTGTTATACTTGAGTCTCTCATCATGGTAGAAATTACACCTTAGATGAGTCCATCACTAAATAACTGTAATTTTTAAGAGAGATCCTGGCTAAACTATACCTGGAACATTGGGAATACCCAACTGTACTCCTGTGTGCTGTGAAATCTGCAGATTTAGTCACTGTGCAAACAAGCATTGTTGATGCACTACTGATAGTTGATTGAACAACTTGTACTGGCTATAGGTTCATGTTTAGTGTTATCGAATTACTGATATAATGAATGCATTTTAAAAGAGTTTTCAATGGGGGATACTGTGGGTTTAAAATTTCAGGATACATTTAATCTTGGCCATTCTTCAGAGCTGGGACTGTGTCATCTTTAGTATGGATGATGCCACAATCTAAATAGTAACTGTAACCCCTTCTTGTCTTCCCTCAAAATTAAATAGTGCTATTTCTCTTGCTTCCTATCAAGTATGCCATGTTCATGACTGTGATGGGTTGGACCCCCTTTCTGGGGTGCCACCTGATGTGTTGGGGTCCCACTGAACCTACCTGTCCCAACAGCCTGGGTTCCCCTTACTCTATGTTGCTCTGACAGGTTCTCTGGCCCCTTTCCAGCACACACACAGGTAGGGACACACGCAGCTGTAGAATCACACAGAGTTTGCAATCAGCTCTCTGTGGGAGGACTGAGCTCGGGGAATTGTCCAGCACTCTGGTGCACACACCCTCTGGAGTGTAAACCCAAAATTATATGGTCTTGCATTCTATAGAGATCTATACAGCATAAGCTCATGAAATTTGCTCCCTCCCTCAGTGTGGAGGAAAATATGCACAGCTTCCCCCGCCATCCCCCAGTTATGAATTGCACAAACTGGGTTTTGGAATAAACAAAAAACAAGTTTGTTAATTACAAAAGATAAATTTTAAGTGATTATAAGGGACAGCAAACAGATCAAAGCAGATTACTGAGCAAATAAAACAAAACATGTAAACTAAGCTTAATACACTAAGGGTATGTCTACACTACGAAATTAGGTCGAATTTATAGAAGTCGGTTTTGTAGAAAGCGTTTTTATACAGTCGAGTGTGTGTGTCCCCACACGAATGCTCTAAGTGCATGTAGTTGGCGGACTGTGTCCATAGTACTGAGGCAACCGTCGACTTCCGGAGCTTTGCACTGTGGGTAGCTATTCCACAGTTCCCGCACTCTCCACCGCCCATTTAAATTCTGGGTAGAAATCACAGTGCTGATGGGGCTAAAACATTGTCGCGGTGGTTCTGGGTACATATCGTCAGGCCCCCGTTCCCTCCCTCCCTCCGTAAAAGCAAGGGCAGACAAGCATTTTGTGCCTTTTTTCTTGAGTTACCTGTGCAGACCCCATACCACGGCAAGCATGGAGGCCGCTCAGCTAACCGTCACTGTATGTCTCCTGGGTGCTGGTGGATGTGGGACTGCATTGCTACACAGCAGCAGTTTATTGCTTTTTGGCAGCAGACAGTGCAGTATGACTGGTAGCCGTCGTCGATGTAGTCCTGGGTGCTCTTTTAACTGGGCGCCTGGGCAAACATGGGAGTGTCTCAGCCAGGTCATTTCCCTTGTTTTGTCCCATTGCAATTGAGTCCTACCGGCAGTGCATTGTCTTTTAATCTGCAGCCAGCAGAAGATGATGGCCAGCAGTCATACTGCACCGTCTTCTGCCGAGCACTCAGGAGGTGACAATGGCTAGCGGTTGTATTGCACGGTCTGCTGCCAGCAAGATGTATAAAGATAGAGGAAGTGGCTCAAAACAAGAAATAGACCAGATTTGTTTCGTATTCATTTTCTCCTCCCTCACTCCCTCTGTAAAATCGATGGCCTGCTAAACCCAGTTTTGAGTTGTATCCTTGAGGTTTTGAGTTCTATCCTTGAGACGGCCATTCAGTTTCTCGCAAAGCCACCCCCTTTGTTGATTTTGATTCCCTGTAAGTCAATCCTGTAAGCCCTCCCTCCATCAGGGCAACAGCAGACAATCGTTCCGCACCTTTTTTCTGTGCAGACGCCATACCATGGCAAGCATGGAGCCCGCTCAGATCACTTTGGCAATTAGGAGCACATTAAACACCACACACATTATCCAGTAGTATATGCAGCACCAGAACCTAGCAAAGCGAAACCGGGCGAGTAGGCGATGTCAGCGCGGTGACAAGAGTGATGAGGACATGGACACAGACTTCTCTCAAAGCACATGCCCTGGCAATGTGGGCATCATGGTGCTAATGGGGCAGGCTCATGAGGTGGAATGCCGATTCTGGGCCGGGGAAACAAGCACAGACTGGTGGGACCGCATAGTGTTGCCAGTCTGGGATGATTCCCAGTAGCTGCGAAACTTTCGCATGCGTAAGGGCACTTTTATGGAACTTTGTGACTTGCTTTCCCCTTCCCTGAGGCACAAGAATACCAAGATGAGAGCAGTCCTCACAGTTGAGAAGCGAGTGGCAATAGCTCTGTGGAAGCTTGCAATGCCAGACAGCTACTGGTCAGTCAGGAATCCATTTGGAGTGGGCAAATCTACTGTGAGGGCTGCTTTCAATGCAATCAAAGATCTGCTGATATCAAGGGTAGTGACCCTGGGAAATGTGCAGGTCTTAGTGGATGGCTTTGCTGCAATGGGATTCCCAACTGTGGTGGGGCCATAGACAGAACTCATATCCCTATCTTGGCATGGGAGCACCAAGCCGGCGAGTACATAAACCGCAAGGGATACTTTTCAATAGTGCTGCAAGCACTGGTGGATCACAAGGGGCGTTTCATCAACATCAACGTGGGATGGCTGGGAAAGGTACATGATGCTCGCATCTTCAGGAACTCTGGTCTGTTTCAAAAGCTGCAGGAAGGAACTTTCTTCCCAGACCAGAAAATAACCATTGGGGATGTTGAAATACCTATAGTTATCCTTGGGGACCCAGCCTACCCCTTAATGCCATGGCTTATGAAGCCATACACAGGCAGCCTGGAGAGTAGTCAGGAGCTGTTCAACTACAGGCTGAGCAAGTGCAAAATGGTGGTAGAATGTGAATTTGGACGTTTAAAAGCGCGATGGCGCAGTTTACTGACTCGGTTAGACCTCAGCGAAACCAATATTCCCACTGTTATTACTGTCTGCTGTGCACTTCATAATATCTGTGAGAGTAAGGGGGAGCTGTTTATGGTGGGGTGGGAGACTGAGGCAAATCGCCTGGCTGCTGGTTACGCACAGCCAGACACCAGGGCGGTTAGAAGAGCACAGGAGGGTGCGGTGCGCATGAGAGAACCTTTGAAAATCAGTTTCATGACTGGCCAGGCTATGGTGTGAGAGTTCTCTTTGTTTCTCCTTGATGAAACCTGCCGCCCCTTGGTTCACTCTACTTCCCTGTAAGCTAACCACCCTCCCCACCTCCCTTCAATCACCGCTTGCAGAGGCAATAAAGTCATTGTTGCTTCACATTCATGCATTCTTTATTAATTCATCACACAAATAGGGGGATAATTACCAAGGTAGCCCAAGAGGGGTGGTGGAGGAGGGAAGGACAAGGCCACACACCACTTTAAAAGTTTAAAACTTATTGAATGCCAGCCTTCTGTTACTTGGGCAATCCTCTGGGGTAGAGTGGCTGGGTGGCTGAAGGTCCCCCCACCGCATTCTTGGGCATCTGGGTGAGGAGGCTATGGAACTTGGGGAGGAGGGCGGTTGGTTACACAGGGGCTGTAGCGGCGGTCTGTGCTCCTGCTGCCTTTCCTGCAGCTCAACCATATGTTGGAGCATATTGGTTTGATCCTCCAGCAGCCTCAGCGTTGAATCCTGCCTCCTCTCATCACGCTGGTGTCACCTTTCAGCTTCAGCCCTCTCTTCAGCCCGCCACTTACTCTCTTCAGCCCGCCACCTGTCCTCCTGGTCATTTTGTGCTTTCCTGCACTCTGACATTGTCTGCCTCCATGCATTCGTCTGTGCTCTGTCAGTGTGGGAGGACAGCATGAGCTCAGAGAACATTTCATCGCGAGTGCGTTTTTTTCACCTTCTAATCTTCGCTAGCCTCTGGGAAGGAGAAGATCCTGTGATCTTTGAAACACATGCAGCTGGTGGAGAAAAAAAAAGGGACAGTGGTATTTGAAAAGACACATTTTATAGAACAATGGGTAAACTCTTTCACGGTAAACCTTGCTGTTAACATTACATACATAGCACATGTGCTTTCGTTCCAAGGTCACATTTTGCCTCCCCCCACTGCGTGGCTAACAACGGGGAACATTTCTATTCATCCATAGGCAAACAGCCCAGCAGGAACGGGCACCTCTGAATGTCCCCTTAAGAAAAGCACCCTATTTCAACCAGGTGACCATGAATGATATCACTCTCCTGAGGATAATACAGAGAGATAAAGAACGGATGTTGTTTGAACACCAGCAAACGTACACTGCAATGCTTTGTTCTATAATGATTCCCGAGTACGTGCTACTGGCCTGGAGTGGTAAAGTGTCCTACCGTGGTGGATGGAATAAGGCTGCCCTCCCCAGAAACCTTTTGCAAAGGCTTTGGGAGTATATCCAAGAGAGCCACGAATGCCAGGGCAAATTAATCATTAAACATGCTGGCTTTTAAACCTTGTATAGTATTTTAAAAGGTACACTCACCAGAGGTCCCTTCTCCACCTGGTGGGTCCGGGAGGCAGCCTTGGGTGGGTTCGGGGGGTACTGGCTCCAGGTCCAAGGTGAGAAACAGTTTCTGGGTGTCGGGAAGACTGATTTCTCTGCTTGTTTACTATGAGCTATCTACAACCTCCTCCTCATCGTCTTCCTCGTCCCCAAAACCTGCTTCCATGTTGCCTCCATCTCCATTGAAGGAGTCAAACAACACGGCTGGGGTAGTGGTGGCTGAACCCTCTAAAATGGCATGCAGTTCATCATAGAAGCGGCATGTTTGGGGCTTTGACCTGGAGTGACCGTTCGCCTCTCCGGTTTTCTGGTAGGCTTGCCTCAGCTCCTTATGTTTCACGCAGCACTGCTTCGGGTGCCTGTTATGGCCTCTGTCCTTCATGCCCTGGGAGATTTTGACAAATGTTTTGGCATTTCGAAAACTGGAACGTAGTTCTTATAGCACAGATTCCTCTCCCCATACAGCGATCAGATCCTGTACCTCCCGTTCGGTCCATGCTGGAGCTCTTTTGCGATTCTGGGACTCCATCATGGTCACCTCTACTGATGAGCTCTGCATAGTCACCTCTGCTGATGAGCTCTGCATGGTCACCAGCAGCTTGCCACACTGGCCAAACAGGAAATTGAAATTCAAAAGTTTGCGGGCCTTTTCCTGTCTACCTGGTCAGTGCATCTGAGTTGAGAGTGCTGTCCAGAGCGGTCACAATGGAGCACTCTGGGATAGCTCTCGGAGGTCAATACCATCTAATTGCGTCCACAGTACCCCAAATTTGTCCCAGCAAAACCGATTTCAGCGCTAATCCCCTTGTTGGGGGTGGAGTAAGGAATTGATTTTAAGAGCCCTTTAAGTCGAAAAAAGGGCTTTGTCATGTGGACGTGTGCAGGGTTACATCGATTTAACGCTGCTAAATTCGACCTCAATGCCTAGTGTAGACCAGGTCTAAGGAATACTGGCTACAAATAATTTCTCACCCTAAATGTTGTTTCAAGCAGTTTGCAGAGTTTCTTGAAGGTAAACTGCACCACATTCATCTTAAATCTTCAGGCATTCCTGTCAGGGTTCCTTCCCCACTCTGAACTCTGGGGCACAGATGTGGGGACCCGCATGAAAGATCCCCTAAGCTTATTTTTACCAGCTTAGGTTAAAAACTTTCCCAAGGCACAAACTTTGCCTTGTTCTTGAACAGTATACTGCCACAACCAAGTGATTTAGAAAAAGAACAGGGAAAGGACAACTTGGAGTTCCTATTTCCCCAAAATATCCCCCCAAGCCCTTACACACCCTTTCCTGGGAAGGCTTGAAAATAAACAATATGAGCACGAACCAGCCTTGGATTTTTAAAACCCAAAAAACCCAATCAGGATTCATAAAAATCAGAATTTTATTAGAAAAACAAAAAAGATAAGAGAACAACACTGTAAGATCAGAATGGAAGATAATCTTACAGGCAATCAGATTCAAAACATAGAGAATCCCTCTAGGCAAAACCTTAAGTTACAAAAAGACACAAAAACAGGAATACACATTTCCTCCAGCACAGCGAATTTACCCGCCAAAACAAAGAAAACCTAACGTATTTTCTAGTTCGATTACTTACTGACTTTACAGGAATTGGAGGGCTTGCATCCTTGATCTGTTCCCAGCAAAGGTATCACACAGACAAAAGCCTTTTTCCAGCCCTCCAGATCTGAAAGTATCTTGTCCCCTCATTGGTCATTTTGGGTCAGGTGCCAGCGAGGTTCCCTTTACTTCTTAATCCTTTACAGGTGAAAGGATTTTGTCTCTGGCCAGGAGGGATTTTATAGCAGTGTATACAGAAAGGTGCTTACCCTTCCCTTTATATTTATGACAATTCCTTTTACAGACTGACCTTTCTTGCCTGGGCTCAGCCCCTGCCTCCCCCAGCTCAGTTCCTTTGTTTCTTCCAGTGTTTTCAGCAGTCTTCCTTCTTGGGCAGGGTGGTTGTAGAGAAAAGCCTAGATTAACTCACTCCCCAGCCTCAAATAGGATTTGCATATGGCGGGAATGCTTTGCTTCCTAGTTTGAACCCCATCCCCTTCCCATGGAAAAGTACCAGCATTTCAAGATGCTATCCTGTACCAGGTGACATGATCACATGACGCTGCAGTGTCTAAGCAGCATCTTAGGAAACTTCTCAGGAAGGAGAGAGATTAGTATCTTCACAGTCCTACTGTCCTTCCTAATGGCCCATCCAGGCTGATTGCATACTGTCTGGTGGGCATTCCCCAAATACACACACAGTTGTAATTGTTACATGGTCAATATTCCTAACTTCAGATACAGAAATTATGCATGCATACAAATTGGATAATCACATTCAGTAGATCATAACGTTTCCAAAGATACCTCACATGACCCATCTTGTATAATACATATCTTAGTTATGCCATATTCAGATCATATCAATGTTTCTATGAAGAATATGGAGCATAATGTTACAATGGTACATCTATTCTGACTAGAATTTGTACTTTTCAGAAAGAAGCTCTATGAATAATTAGTCTTTTACCAATACTTGTTATTTTGTAAGCACTGTGATCAAGTCCTTGAACTAGAACACAGAAAACATTGTATCACTTTCCCCACATAAATTTCATTCACAGAGCCAACTACTGATGTCTGCTTCATCCAGCCTTTCAGATCTGTACTGTTCAAGTTTCACTTCTGCACAGTTGTGTCCTATTGACCAGAGCTATCAACAGGACAGTAATAGAAATATACTGTATGTCTGAGGGCCTACTTACCAAGCTCTCTCTCTCTCTCTCTTCATTCAGGCAAATACTTTACTCTTATCTTCCTTGACAGATCTTTGCTTGTCCTGCCACCACTCAAGCTTTACATTACTTCTTCAGCTGTATGCAGAGCATAAATCATTTCAAGCCTTCAGTTCTGTTGAGGTCTTGAGGCTGTTGCAAAAATGGAAGGAGTAGGTGCACCATACATACTATTTCTAAATTCACCTACCCTTATTTTCTCTCACACTTTTTCGAGGACACCTCATTCCAGTGTGCCATGTACGCTGAATGTTTTCACTGACCTCATTCTCTAGAGCCTTGAGTTTCATAGCTTGGGAAAGGAATTAAACAGTCAAGCGTAAAACAAAATTTGAGATTGGTGACCTAGTGGTATCCAGTTCCAAATGCTGCTGAAGCTGGGTTTTATATTCCAACCTTGGATAGTATTCTCAATTAAATCTGGAACATGAACAAAAATGGTGGAAACCTCACAAGGAAAAAATAACTGTGCTCATGACATTTTCAGCCTTTTGCCTTGGCCAAATTCTTTCTCTGACCCGTACTTTCCTGGCACCTGTCTTGCCCTGAGGTTCCCATTCACTATTGTTGTCTTCTGAGAAGAGCCCCACAAGTCTCCCACTCTTTGGATTTCTTCAGGGACTGCCCCATATCTAAAGAGGATGTTCCCAGGTGGTCAGATTCTGCCTCCCCTTTCCCCCCACACACATACACTCCCACCATGCACACACAAGGCAGAGTTGTATACAGTTTGTTTCTGGCTGGTAATGCCACTGAAAGTACAGATCCAGATAGCTACCACACAAGAACTTCTGAAATTGGTTTGAGCATGTGGTACTAACATTGGAGAGCAGATGTTGCCATTCCCTTGAACGTGTGGTTGGACTAGTAACACTTTCCTCCCCAGGAAATCGCTTAATTTTGCCCTCACCTATCTGTATAGTACTACTATTGAAGTGAGTGAGTGTTGCAAACCTATACTGGGTCTGAGGGCAGAATTTGGGAAATAGTTACTAAGCAGAGACTTGGGTAAATAATGCTTCTCTTATGGAATGTTTTAGTCTACCTCTAATATGTACCATTAAAAATCTAAGCCATGAATTCTGAAGCAATGATGTATAACAATGGGTCATGAGAGAACAGACAAACACCTTGTGACCTATATTGAGATATTTCTTCAGGGGCAATCAATCAAGGGCTGTCTGTTGTTTTTTATTCTGCATTATGTATTCAAACAGGGGTACATAGTAGTGTACTGTCTTGTTCATGTGTATGTGTGTGTGATTCAGCCCTGACGTGATTAGGAATGGGTAAATTTCTTGATTTACTGTCAGTTTCTGCAGGGTCTGCTAAGGTGTTTTAGGTGATTTATTTATGTATAGACCACATTTTGGGGCACTAGATGAAAGTTACTCATAAAAATGCTAATAATTGAAGATAATTCTGTCTTCAGTGCATTTAACTTCATGTTTCCTTTTTTAGATTCCCATTTCTGCTCTTGTCTCCTTTGTGGAAGCACTGGAAGTTGGATACAGCAAACATAAAAATCCTTATCACAATCTAATGCACGCAGCAGATGTTACACAGACTGTACATTATCTCCTTTTTAAGACAGGCATAGCGGTAAGTACGTGAATACCAGAACAATGAGACTGCAGCATTTCCACTCATTAAAGAGATTATATACAGTGGAACATATTCCTACTGTAGATGAACTTGGTGTTTCTAAGTGCTATGAAAATGAAAAGTGCTCTGTAGGTGCTCAGTATTATTGGAGAACTTGGATATAGTGAAATGCCTTTGATAGTGATTTTGGATATAGTGAAATTCTGTTGTTAATGATCATGGAGTGGAAGTATGGTCTTGTGGTTGGAGTGCTAATCTTGGGAAACCTGCGATCAATTCCCTGCTCAGCCACAGACTCCCTGTATGATCTTGGGCAAGTCATTTAGTCTCTTTGTGCCTCAGTTCCCCATCTTCAAAATGGGGATAATATTATTTGCAAGAGTGTCATGAAGATAAACACATTAAAGACTGTGAGAATCTCAGATGGTATGGTGATGGGAGCTATACAGGTATCTGTGATAGATTGGTTATACTGAAACTCTAGTAAAGTAGAATGGCACTATCCCTCCTTGATAGAACTGATTCAGTCCTTACCTCCTTTTGTCTCCTTTGAGGTGATGCATGCCCCTACAGTAACTAGAGGGGGTGCAGATCCTGCATTTAAGAATGATTAGAAGTCAGGAAAACCTACAGCAAGAGAGACTAAAGAGCTCAATCTGTTTAGATTAACAAAGAGAATGTTAAAAGGTGACTTAATTGTGGCCTATAAATACTTATTCAGGGAAAAAGATTTCTGATTACAGAGGGTTCTTTAATGTATCAGACAAAGACATAGCAAAATTAAGTGACTAGAAGCTGAAGCAAGACAAATTCAAACTGAAAGTGTATAACAATGTACTTTGGAACAATGTACTTAGTAACGTGGTGAATCCTCCATTGTTTGAAGTCATTAAATCAAGACTGGATATCTTTCTAAAATATCTGATCTAGCTCAACCAGAAGTTATAGGCATGGTGAAATTCTATAGTTTAGGTTATGCAGAAGGTCAGACTAGATGATCATAATGTTCCCTTCTGGCCTTAAAGTCTATGAGTCTTTGACAAAGAGGTTTATAGAAAATAGCATTAAACTCCTTACAACATTTTCCATTGTTATTAGAGCTGGTCAATTGAAACAATTTTCTGTCAGAACATGTTATTTTGAGGAAACTGAATTTTTTTGTTGTGAAGTTGTACTGATTTTGGTAAAATTTTGTTTCAGAAAAAAATTGGAAAAAAGGGAATTATAAAATATCAAAAATGGGATGTTTTGATATTTTCAGAAAGGAAACTTGATTTTTTTTTAATGAGTCTATTTTAAGTTTACTTTTATTTATATGAAAATGCTTGAAATTGAAAGAAACATTTCAAATTTATCAAAACAAAGTGCTTCAGTTGACCCAAAACAAAAACACAAATTAAAATTTCTTTCAGCAAAATAGACATTTTGGTTTTTCTTCCCAGTTTGGGATGAAACTGTTTTTTCTGAAAGCTTGACATTTTTCATGGAAGGAAAAAATTCCATTTTCCAACCCACACTAATTGGTATACAATTGAATGAATTGGTTGCTGTTGCTGTGGCTGGTATGTTGTTAAATAAAATTGTGCTGTGCTTTATTTTTATTGAAATACGGTTCATTTACTGTAGAAACAGCCTACTTAAGCACATACAATTGTGTTCTGCATTGACTCCTCCCATTGCAAGTATCCATGTACTACTTTCGAACAGAAACCAAAAAAGCCTTAGATTTCAACTGAAAAGTATTTTTACATAACATCCTTTGATTCTTCAGAGTTTATTATTAAACTTGTAATATTAGGACAAAGATAAAGAAACTCCCAATTGCAAATGACTCAGCATTGTTAGCCTGTTCTACATGAAAAGGTTAAGTGGACCCAGTTATGTCACTCAGGGGTGTGAAAACTCCACACCCCTGAGCGACATAGTTAAGCTGATCTAACCTCCAATGTATACAACAGTAGGTAGGTGGAAGAATTCTTTTGTCAGCCAAGCTACCACCTCTCAGGAAAAACTCCTCCCATCAGCGTAAGTAGTGTTTACACTGAAGCCCTATGGTGGCACAGCTGTCTTTGTTCTGTTGTAGCTTTTCAAGTGTAGACAAGCCTATAGTAATGCTTGCATTTTCCTCTTCTCTTGTTGGTAAGACTTTAGTCCTCCTTTTCCCCAGCTGATAAATCTTGGAGATGATGATAGTTTCTGAGACTGCAACAGAGAGACATAAAGAAATAGTAAATCTGCTGTGCTGACTGTTAATAAAAGTTTCAGTAGAGACATAATGCTGGATTCCAGTCTCACTCCTACCAGTTACTTCTGATTTCACTAAAGTAAGTGAGATAAGATTCAGACCCACAACTAACTACTACAAACCAGTCTAATATTCCTAACTGTTTCACTGCAGATATTTAGCATGTAGGTTAAAGAAAACCCACTGAAGGGCATAATTACTAAGGATATTAAAACCATGTGTAATGTGAATTGCATTATGATGGTGAACCAACTGATTCCTTTCCTTTCCTCAAACAGCATAAAGGTGGCACTCTTCCTACTTCCTACAGTGCAGTTCTGCTCAGAAAAGTGACTGTGTAAAAATGGCTCCTACTTATTCAACAGACCTACTGCCCGTGTGTTTTCAGGGTCATATTTGTTACTTTATTATTTTTGGCATGTTAGTGCTGTAGCACCATCACAGCTGTGGGAGAGTGAGCTGTGTTCTTTTCTAGCTCATGCATCACCAACAGAACTCTGTAAGTTCCATATTCTGCTCTCTGTTACACTTGTTTGACCCCATTGAAGACAGCAGGGCTATGCAGGTGTGGTAAAGGCAGAATTTGAAGGATATGGTATAACCACAGAATCTGACCTGTTGAATCCTCATACTGATGACTGGGACCATCACCTTGTATGGTGAAGGGGCTTGCGTGTTCCAATGATCCTCAGAGCTAAGTTATCAGAAGCTTCATGTTCCTGGTAGGGTCTCCCAAGGCGTACAGGTCTGAGGAGAGGTCATAAACAAAGCACGGTCCAATCCCCCAAGTCCTCAACAGTGGATCAGGCATAAGAGGGTCCTCGGAACTCAACGGCTGTGAAAGCAGATGAAGGTTGCAGCAAGTGGAGACTTCCAGTTGTCTTGGACCTTCCCTGCCACTGGGCCCCAGACTTCCAACTTGTCATGATCGTGTGGTCGCTGTAGGCACACCAGCTTCCCCACATTAAAAGAAATCACGCGCAAGCTTCTATCATGGGAAATAACATCTTTCCAACCTTCCAAGCCCTGTGGTAACAGACTAGTGGTGATGGGGACAGGATTAGTGGATCTGGCAGTCCCTAGCCATGAATCTGCACATAGGTGGTTGTAATTAGATGGTTGTCTGGCACCAGGACTGAGACGGGGTTCAATTCGGCAGCTCCTATTATGACTGAGCAGTCCTCTTTAGGATCCCCTCTGTTCACCCCGCATTGGGAGGTGCCTTAAACCTAGGCTGTCTCATACATTCCTGGCTGGATTACCGCATCCAATGGGATCACTGCCTGCAATCAAAGCTATAAAAAGACAGTGACTTTTGCTACATGGAGTGTTCACACCCTGATGGGTAACAAAGATAATGTAGGTTTCAGAGTAGCAGCCGTGTTAGTCTGTATTCGCAAAAAGATTATGCATTTTAAGATTATCTTTTAAAGATAATGTACAGCTGGAAAAAAAACTGCTGTCATTGTCAGGGAACTTGAAAGATATAACATCGACGTCACTGCCCTGAGTGAGACAAGGTGCCCAGATGAAGGTCAACTGAGAGAAGAAGGTGGTGGTTTCACCTTTTTCTGGCAAGAAAAATCTGTAAAGGACAGGCGCATTCATGGTGTCAGTTTTGCAATTAGGAATAAGTTTGTCAATCAGCTTACAGAATTTCCTGTAGGAATCAATGAACGTCTTATGACTCTTTGTCTTGAGCTCAGCAACAACCAGTCTGCTGCTGTCGTCTGCGTGTATGCCCCAACGCTTGATTCTGTTGAGAATAACAAAGAACAATTCTATACAGATCTTGACAGAGTCTTGATCAACATTCCCAAGGAGCACAATATCATTCTCCTCAGAGATTTTAATGCTAGAGTTGGGCGGGAGTCAGATCTCTGGAATGGCACTATTGGAAAAGAAGGAATAGGAAAGGCTAATTCTAATGCCATCCTCCTCCTGAGCAAATGTGTAGAACATGACCTGATCATCACAAACACCCTCTTTAGACAAAGTGAGAAGTATAAGACCACCTGAAGACACGCTTACTCCAGGCATTGGCACCTTCTCGACTATGTTATTGTTAGAGGAGAAACGCATTGCCCTAGAAGCTGAAAAGAGAAAGAAGGAAGGAAAAAGAAATAACTTTTTCCCAGCAGGCCACTGGCCTGCCACAAAATGTCTGTACCTACTGCAGGCGGATTTGCGGTTCCAGGATCGGACTCCTGAGTCATCTCAAGACCCATATGTAAATCTGTGGCAGAGATCGTCCTCGAAAATGAGGGATTGCCATTTACTGATGACGATACATGATACAGCACAACTTGGATTTTAAATCCAAGGATGAGACATGGCAGCTAGTAAAAAGTATCTTTTTATTTTTGCACTGAACAAACTGGATGTGAAGTCCGCTGAGAGAAAATAATTCTGGAACCCCACAATGACATTTTTTCCAGGCAGTTTTCAGAGTGTAATTGCACTTTAACAATTTGTTACTGATACCGTTAAGTTAAAATCCATTCTCCCACATCTTAACTAATGGCTTGATCCCGCTTCAGGGGACATCAGTGGGAAAACTTCTGTTGTCTTGGATGGAGTTAAGATCTGACCTTTTTAGTTCTTGTTCCTGCTCTCCTGAGAGTAGGTCATGAGCCAGCTAATAATAGATTTTTTTACAGGTTTTTATCAGCATGTGATAGTCTGTTAAATTCAGCATTGTTAGCTGGTGCTCCTAGTCATCTTTTGTTTTTAGAAGAAATATTTATGCTACTTATAGGAACAGAGAATGGATTTGGGTCAGCTATTAAACAGAATGGTGCATAGAGATTTATACTGAGCTCCTGAATTGCATCTTCATATTTTTGGTACCTTTGTTTTTGGCTTAAAGATTTTTGTGTTTGTTTTACAGTAAATTGTTCAATGTCCAGATCAATTTATTTTAAATGTTTTGCTTGAGTAGCCTCAACCCCCATGAGGTTGTTGACTTGCCTTTGAAAATAACACTAATAGTAAGGCTGCAAGCCACTCCTTTGGGGGAAGGCAGAGGGGAAACAGACATACATAACAGATGTACAGTGACCCAATAAAAATATATATAGGATCTATTTCCTTCCTCATGTTATCATCCAGCTCAGAATCTAAAAATAATTTTCTGAATGAGCTTTAGTGA
The DNA here is from genome assembly GCF_009764565.3 of Dermochelys coriacea. Classification (NCBI taxonomy): domain Eukaryota; kingdom Metazoa; phylum Chordata; order Testudines; family Dermochelyidae; genus Dermochelys; species Dermochelys coriacea. The sequence goes on from NC_050069.1 coordinate 183,458,637, forward strand.
TTACAAATTAGATTATAACAAATTAGTGCCAACTGCTGACCTTGGGAATGTGCACGTGAGCAGTGTTTATTTCAATGGGAGTCCTATGTGTGCACCCTAGGGCAGTTTGGTATTATTTATTTTGATGGCTGCTAATAATATACAGTGCTGCCAAATCCTGCAATCTTTGCTGAGTTTTTTGTCTTTAGTCAAATTCCCTTGGATTTCAATGACTATGATTGGTTTCAGTGGAAGTCTTGCAGTGCAGAGGCGGGGCAAGGGTGGGGCTAGGAACAGGGGGAGGAGGTTGAGCACCCACCGGCCAGAGGGGAAGTTGGCGCCTATGTAGGAACTCCAAGTGAAGCCTGTAGGGCTTTCTGGTGAGCAAAGAATAAAAGGTCAAGCTTATACCTACTGAATAATGACTGGTTCTTCACTAATATAATCCAAATAAAATGATAAGGCCTTGCCATGCTGGGTCAGTAATCCAGTATCCTGTCTTTGACAGTGGCCAGCTCCAGTTGCCGAACAGGAATGTGCAAATTTCTGTAATAGGCAGTTTTAATAGGCACTTCTGCACTGGCATAGTGGAAGCTTGTGCTTAGTCCAGGCACTTAGTAGTTGATATGATGGTTTATGCCCCTTAATGTCATTATTCTGTTTAGTTCTACTGAGAATGTTTTTGTTGTTCACATTAGTATCTAAATATTTTTAAAATCTGGTCATGACCTTAGTAATATCCCGCGGAAGTATTATTCATTGCATAAAAAAGTATTATAATCAGTTTTAAATGTGAGCCTTTAGTTTCATCTGGTGACCTCTGTCCTAATATTATGGGGGGAAAGTAAAAAGGAGCCTCTGATTCATCTTCTCTATCCCATTCATTATTTCAGAGACCTCCATCATGACCCCTGTTGTTTATTTTCTCTTTAAACTATGTAGTCCTAATCTCTCCAGCTCCCCTCAGGCAAAGATCTTTTCATACCTCTAATCATTCTCCTTGCACTTCTCGAGACCTTTTATATATCTTTATTAGGTGGTGCGACCAGAAACCATCACAGTATTCTAGGTGAAGAACTGCCACCAGTATATATAAAGGCAGTATAATATTTTCAGTATTATCCTAATTTTGACGTACAAAGTTAATACTGGATTTTTTTAATGTTTATATTTCAGGGAATAAATACTCAAGCACACAACTTAGAAACATTTTTAAGAGTTGCACTGCATAGATATCTGTAAAACATTTTTCTTTTGTTCTTCCTTTCTTTAATTAACTCTCTTGTTCAAGTGTGACTCAATTATTTTTCCCCTTTATGAATATTATCTGATTAATCTTGATAATTATTGGGAATTACTGTGCAATCTCTTTGTGCAACCACATAGTTATATGCAAACCGTAAACGATGAGAGCGCTTCCTCTACTTTTGTAATTCTTGATAATGGCACATTTCATAGAGCAGAGCTGTAAAACTGCTGAAGCATAGGATTTCTCTGACACTTGTGTTTGAACCAAATGGGGGGAAAAAACCTGCTGGCTTTTATGGTTAATAAGCAGATCATCATGACTATATGCAATCTGAAACTGATAACTTCTTTGGAATGAATGAACATAAACTCTGAGAAAAGGAATAAGCTAATTATCTCCATCCTTCTCTTCTTTGTGTCATTTTCCTGTGTTTCCTGGCAATGCATTCCACTCACTTTTGCACTGGGAAGCTCATCTTGTCTTTTCTTGTTCTCACTCCTATGCACACAGTGAGTCTTTTGTTTAGACTCTAGTGGCTCTTCTTAGTAGTTAATTCTTCATGTTTATTATGCCTTTGTGAACTACAGCTATGCCTCATTTCCCTTTCTTTGTTCCCCATTTGGGATCCAATGCTCATTCTTTGATTCATTTCCTTCTTTCCATCATCTTTGAAGAGTTTGTTCTGGATCATTTTTTGTCACCCCTTCAGAAATGAAAAACATTCACATTTCCTTGCTCTCCCCCCCCCTGCTTTCCCCCACATGGGTGATCCCTGCTGCTTTCTCAATCATTCTTAACGGCTTTGTTCTTTAAAGCTAGCCCCATTCTGCAAGATGAAGTCCACTAGTAAAAGGTAATATTCCCACTTGGATGGAGATTGCATCTGTTAAATGTTGGCTGCCTGGCATCATCTTTATTTTCTTTATTATGGTTGTAGTTGAAGTGGGGACTGAAAACTTTTGATCATTTACTAGAGGTTTCATTTTTTCCCCTTTATTCACAGAGCTATTTTAACTATACGTTATTTACACTGAATTTTATTTGTCATCCACTGTTCTTCTGTAGTAACCCTAGGCTGTGTTTTCTGTGGGTGTTCTCAATAAATGGCATTTTACTCCTGTCCTCAGTAGCCTTCCTCTCCATTTCAAGACCCTGCATTGAGCTGATCTTGTTTGACCATGGAGGGCCTGATGGGACTTAAAGCCTGCTTAATGACTCTCCAGTTACATCAGAGTAGTAAAGAGCTGAGAGAAGGAACTCCAGGAGCTGAGCAAACTGCCTCCATTTGGGAAATGAAAGACCACGTCTGAAGAATTAAAGTGTGGGTCTATTGCATGCTACTTCCTAGAGAACCAGCAGTCTGGCTATCCTGATGTAACTTAACATAATTCTGCCATACTGGGTCAGACCGAGGGTCCATCTAGCCCAGTATCCTGTCTTCCGAAAGTAGCCAATGCCAGGTGCTTAAGAAGGAATGAACAGAACAGGAAATCATCAAGTGATCCATCCTCTGTTGTCCATTCCCAGCTTCTGGCAAACAGGGCTAGGGACACCATCCCTGGCTAATAACCATTGATGGACCTATCCTCCATGTTGCTTGAAGTCATCTTCTTTGTCAATAGTAAATGCTGTTTATCTTCAGGACAGACAAGCAACATACAGACAATGAAAGCTTCACAAACCCCAGCATTCTCCAACTCTGTTCTAATTCTGGAGGGAATGGGGGGGGAGGTAATAAGAGAGTAGTTCAATCTCCATGCCTATTCACACCTTGTCCATCCGAATAAAACTGCCAACAAGAACTACTGGGATGATCAGGGGAACAGACTGCCTATCTTATTAGAGAAGACTGGAAGAACTTGGAAGACTGGATGAGAAGGCTGAGAAGGGATATGATTACTCTTTGTAAATACCAGAGAGACTGAAGAGCTATTCAAGCAAAAGGACAATATTGGCATAAGTACTAATGGATATAAACTGGTTATGAACAAATTCAGGCTGGAAAATTAGAATGTTTCTAACTATCATAGGGGTGAAGTTCTGGAACAGCCTTCCAGTAGTTGTGGGGGGCAAACAACTTAATTAGCTTTAAGCAGAACCTGGACACATTTATGAATATAATTGTATGATGGTATTGCTTGTGATGTTAGGGGGCAGGGCTCAGCAGCCCTGGGACTCACTTCTGGTTTATATCTTATCTTCCTAAAGCTCATGCTTCAGGGTTTCAGCCAGCCACCTGCAGGAGTCAGGAAAGGATACCCCCCCCTCCCCAATGTATATTTTAAATCTTCTTCCTGTGAAGCATCAGGGATGGCCACAACTGGAGATGGGACATTGAGTGGGGAGGGCCAGGGCTCTCTCTGAGGTGACACCAATATTTTCTCTCTCAAGTGCTTGGCTGGCTGGTTCCTTCTCAGAAGGTTGGGGTCTAACTGATTGCCATATGTGGGGTTGGGAAGGAATTTTTTCCCCAGTCAAATTGGCAGTGACCTTGGGGTTTTTTGCCTTTTTCAGCAGTATGTGGGTACCGGTCACTTGCCAGGAATATCTGGGTGTATCTCGTTTAATCATTTCCCTGTCATTGCAGTGACCTTGGACACTGGAGCACCTCAGTCCCTTCTAGTCTCTGCCTGTGGCATATCATAGTCTAATTTCTCATTGGTTGTAATACTTTGGTCTAATTTGGATGGTTAGGTTTAGTCTGCGGGTGCTGGTGGCCAGTGATATACAGGAGATCAGACTAGATGATCTGGTGGTCCCTTCTAATCTTAATCTCTATGAACAAAGAGGGCCAGTTCTGATGATGATTTTTAGAGCTGGGCAAAATATTTTACTGCTGACATCTGATATTGTTTTTAGGATGAAATCTGACTTTGTATGCCAGCTTTAGGGCAATAGAGGCTGTAGAACTTCGCCAGTGGGGGAGGGTCAGGATTACCACAGAAGGGGAGTGGTATTACAGGCACACAGGAGATGGCCAGCAGTGGGGGTGCTGTAAGTATGCAGAGGTTGAGGGATCACCCAACTTGTAGGGCACTCAAAATCTAGGGTTATCCTTGCTTCCAAGCTGCAGATTCATCTAATTATATTAGTAGTTTTGACAATATCTAGTGTTTTGTTTTCACTATATTATGCAAACATTAACTACTTTAATCCTAATGGCACTCCTGGAGGTAGGTGCATGTTGTTAGGTGGGGAAACTGAGGCACAGAATGATTAATTGATTTAAGCACTTCGAAAAATGGGACTTGGGCTCCTATGTCATTTAGGTGCTTTTGAAAATGTTATCCCATGACTTTCTGAATATTTTTTAATTAATTATAAATAAACAACTAGAATTACATTTTTGTGATGCTATATTCTTGCTTTAATATTGCATGTGTTTGCCTTTTAGTCAATACACACAATTCAGTAATTCGCAAAGGGTCTCCTAGTCATTGGGAATTAGCAAAGTTCTAGTGTATTTGAGGCTTGTAACATCACTATTCTAGGCTAACATAGCTGATTGCATGTGTATTTTATATTGTGTGTATATTTGCACATGCATCATTAGATTTTGTGTTTCTCTCAGAATAGCAAACGCTCCCTTTCTTGAGCTTGCATCTTTTTTTTTTTTGCTCGTATTCCTTTTAAAGAAAGTAAATGTTCTCCTCCCCTTGCTTCAACCTTTTTAGTGTCCAAAAAATTTAAAATATTTTGCCAGGATTTAATTTATTTAGATCCACCTTGAGGAAAAACAGTGGTTCAGCTTTCATGTAGGAGCTGGAGAACTTTGCTTTGGAACAGCTGACAGGCTGTAGGGAAAAGTCAATAATGTGCCGTGTGTATTGTCAGTAAGAGAAAGCTTGCCTTAACAGATGAAAGCCTTAATGCCTGAGAAAATGACAGCTTATCTGATTGCTCTATAATCTCCTTTTCAGCACTGGCTGACAGAGCTGGAGATCTTTGCTATGATCTTTGCAGCTGCCGTCCATGACTATGAACACACTGGAACCACCAACAACTTTCACATTCAGACACGGTGAGGCCTTTGTAAATTACTTAAGGAAGGGAGGGAAGAATGCTAATTTTGTCTATACCCGACTTTTCTGGGACTCTTTTTTGTTTTGTGTTTTCTTTTAATATATACATAGGTAGAATGGTTAAAGAATTGTAAGTGGAAGAAACTGAGATATACTATATTTTGTGATCATGAATGTCTTCCATTCATTGGGACAAATTCCTCTGTTACACCAGCATAAAGTTGGAGTAACTCTGCTGACTTCAAATAGAGTAATCTCAGATTTACACTGAAGCCACTTAGAAGAGAATTTGGAGGAATAACTTATATTTCATAAAGCTGCCAGTTGCTAAATAAATGGCCGGCCATGCTGGAATGGTTTGGAGCTATTTTGGTTATGTTTCTTCTTCTTCTGTTTGTTTCAACTTGAAGAAGCCAACATTTCATTGAATGAATCAAACAGAAAATAGATATTCATCAATAAACCTCAAAGAACTGGAAACTATACATCAGCAGCCTTCTCCAGTACCTCTCCCTGCCGAATGCCATGCCTGCAGCAATAGAATGTGTTCATAATCCTTCAGTGATTGTTGTGGTAACCATATTTGAAAACACTGGAGAGCACTGCAGGACATTTAGGTGGGCAAGGACTTGGATAGACCAGTGCCATTTCTGAAGCAGACAACTCTTTTGGGGGAGATTTTCAAAGGCACAAAAGGTAGTTAGGCATCTAACTTCTACTGACTTGCAGTGAGAGTTGGGCACCAAACTGCTCTTTGTGCCTTTGGAAATGTTCCCCTTTGTGTCAAAGGTCAGGTGTTCTCAGCAAGAGGTCTGTTGGTGTCAATGGTTGCCCTATAAATTCCTTGTATAAAATAATCAATTCAGAAAATAATACTGGGACCAATCTTGCAATCCCTAACTCATACAACATAAGAGTTTTACTTTAGTAAGAACTGAGGAAAAGCCTCATTGTTTCACCCAATGACTGATATTTATGAAATAGTTAGCAGCCAAATGTCTCTCAGCACTCCTTTTAAATCTTTAACACAGTATTTGGGTGTATCTTAAGCAGTGAATGGGGTTTTGTGAAAGGCTTTTTCCCTGAGGTGAATTTCAACCATTGGTCTTAATGTTTCCCCCAGCTACCATAGCAATGAATACAGCAAAAAGAAAAGGAGTACTTGTGGCACCTTAGAGACTAACAAATTTATTAAATGCATCCGATGAAGTGAGCTGTAGCTCACGAAAGCTTATGCTCTAATAAATTTGTTAGTCTCTAAGGTGCCACAAGTACTCCTTTTCTTTTTGCGAATACAGACTAACACGGCTGCTACTCTGAAATGAATACAGCATTACACTTAATTTAAAAATACCAATATATAGTCTGTAATTGTGAATCATGGTAATATTTTGAATGTGAGACTGACACATAATGGAAAGAAACATAACTTTTTCAACATTCTTTTAAATACTAGGTCGGATTCAGCCATTCTGTACAATGACCGATCTGTGCTCGAAAATCACCATGTTAGCGCAGCCTATCGCCTTTTGCAAGATGACGAGGAGATGAACATTTTGTCTAACCTCTCAAAAGATGATTGGAGGTAAGAACAAGCAGTAGGGCCATTTGAGGAAGTTTCAGCCAGGCCAATTGTAGTTACTACATTTCTTTGAATAATAGTATCCATCAAAATATAATATACAGCTGTATTTTTATTACTAAGAGAAAGGATATTTAAAAATCTTTATCCTATTTTCACCCCTCTCATTTTCATCTGCTGTACTCTTAGGACTAAATTCATAAGTGATGTGTGAAGTTATTTAACTTATAATGGAATCTATTCATTAGTCTCTCATAGATCTCCCTGCATCCACTTATCACTGTGTAGGTGAATATACTGGTGGCCTGATTTTCATTTACACAAAAACATAAATTACAATTAAGACCACTCCAAGGTCCCTTTATCCTGCCAGAACATTATAAATGAGCTTTAGTGTAAATGAGAATCAGGTCCAGAGCATATAAGTGGGTGTAAAAGACATGCCAAAAAGCCAGAAGAAGGTGTAATTTAAAATGGGCACTCCTGATGGAAATAATTTATTTGCAAAAATCGGCATTTTAAAATAACAGATTATTCAGACTGAAAGAGGGCTTTTTATCTAGTTTTTAAATGAAATATCTGACTCTTTAAAAATAGCAATTATGCATAAAACATATATAGTTACCTGGACAGAAGAATCTTAAATGAATTGTATTAATCAGAGTTTTTTCTCACTGGAGTGAAAGCATCCTATCGTGTGTTATTGCAGACAAACATATACTGGTTCATGTATGCATTCAAACTGAACAAAGTGCTGAACACATTCAACTCTTAATGACTTCAGTAGAAATTGAGGGCACTCAGCAGTACTTCTCCAGGCCTTGGTAAGCTGGGTCAGGGAGGAAAAGTTCACCCTCTTCCTCCTTCCTTGGGTCTGCGTTCCATATTCACCTAGTCTTCCCAGCACAGAAACCCTCATGACAGGCGGAGCCAGGGATGGCTCCTGGCCTAAACCCCAGAACCACATGTGGTTGGTTTCATTCAAAAGTCAGCACTCTGGATCACAGTTGCCAACTTTCACGTGGTAAATAAGTACCCTGACTTTCACAATAAGCCAAAAATCAAGGTAATCCAATTTCAAAACAAGGCCAAAACAAGCCAATCCCGAAGAACCCCAACATCTATATGACTAGATCCTCCTGGTGTGCAGTCTGGGACTGTGGTGGGCCGCTGTGCACCCCTGTCTCTCTCTCCCCCTTGCCCCTGTTTGCTGGGAACTGATTAAAAAAAAAGAAGCAACAAGCTACAACAAGCAACAAGTTACAGGCCAAACAAGCAAAAATCTACAACCCAAAAACAAGTCAACAAGCAACTCATAAGCCAATTAAGCCAAAAACAAACCCAATTTCTGTTGTTTTTTTCACGGGTTTGGCATGTCTGCTATGGATGACTGGCTAAGTATGACAAGCCACTCAGAGCTCTAGCTTACGAAAGCTTATGCTCAAATAAATTTGTTAGTCTCTAAGGTGCCACAAGTACTCCTTTTCAACATCTTGTGGATTCATAAACAGACGAACTCTTAGGAAAAAACACAGTAACACTCAGAAAGTGTCACAAGAATCTTGAAAAAGGAATAAACCTCACTCTCTGGGTCATGGTATTAAAATCTAATTTACTTTTCTAGGTTGTCTATTTACTTTTTGCATTTCATTCATCTTGCACAGTGAAAAGGAGCTGAATGATATCAGTTAACAGGCTGTTGTATTTAAATTCAGTATTCTAAGGGATTTTTTAAAATTTAAATACAACTTGTTTTGACTCAAATTAGATATATAAGATATCAAGGAAAACAGATTTTTTTTTAAATTGTAAACATTCCCCGACAGTATATAAAATATAAACATAATTTCCTACAAACAAATCTGTTCACACTGGGCCTATTTTTTCCTTGGCATAACCCAAGTGGTCATGGCACCTCGGTAGTGTTGGATTCATGCAGGTTGTGAAGTGCTTTGGCATGGAAGTTTCTATACCTATGATGATATTTCAAGGAAGAGGGAAATGAAGGTCCCAGTTCAGCAAAGTACTAAAGCATGTATCTACATTGGAGTTAATGGACTACTTGGTGTTCAGCATTAAGCCCGTGCTTAAGTACCTTGCTGAAATTTAATGGGAGTTGATGAGGGAGGAGAAGAGAAAGTGAAAAAAAATTAAAGGAAGTTGTCCAAGCAGATTGAGGTCAAAATTTAAATTTTGTCTTAACTGCCCCACCCCCATTTTGGGATGTACAAATCACAATGGAACAAATTCATCCCTGCTGTAACTACGTTGTCCTCAAACTCAAATATGGGCCTATGGTACATGACAGCTTCCTTGATTCTCTTCATTTCTTCCATTCTCCTCTCTCTCTTACCATCTTAATACCCTCCTTCTTCCTCATAATATAAATGTGGGGACCACATTTTTCATCCCAATGCAGTTTACAACATGCAGTCATTGAAATGCTACAACTTTTTGGATGGAGGCCATCAGCTAACCACACAAGCAGAGCAAACTGTACAATATTGTATTTGTGGGAGAGATAGTTTTGGCCAAAGAAGAGTGTCATGGAAAGTCTTATATTAAAGACAAACACAGTAGAAAACATGGAAACTGGATTTATCTCTCTTAGAAAGATGAAGCACTGGTGAGACCTCACCTGAAATAGTGTGTGCAGTTCTGGTCTCCCATGTTTAAGAAGGATGAATTCAAACTGGAACAGGTACAGAGAAGGGCTACTAGGATGATCCGAGGAATGGAAAACCTGTCTTATGAAAGGAGACTCAGAAGCTTGGCTTGTTTAGCCTAACTAAAAGAAAGTTGAAGGGAGATGTGATTGCTCTCTATAAATATATCAGAGGATAAATACAGGAGAGGGAGATAAATTATTTAAGCTCAGTACCAATGTGGACACAAGAACAAATGGATATAAACTGGTCATTGGGAAGTTTAGACCTGAAATTAGACAAAGGTTTCTAACCATCAGAGGAGTGAAGTTTTGGAATAGCCTTCCAAGGGAAGCAGTGGGGGCAAAAGACCTATCTGGCTTTAAGATTAAACTCGATAAGTTAATAGAGGAGATGGTATGATGGGATAATATGATTTTGGCAATTAATTGATCTTTAAATATTCATGGCAAATAGGCTCAATGGCCTGTGATGGATGTTAGATGTCATGGGATCTGAGTTACTACAGAGAATTCTTTCCTGGGTATCTGGCTGGTGAATCTTGCCCATATGTTCAGGGTTCAGCTGATCGCCATATTTGGGATCGGGGAGGAATTTTCCTCCAGGGCAGATTGGAAGAGGCTCTGGAGGTTTTTCGCCTTCCTCTGTAGCATGGGGTACGGGTCACTTGCTGGAGGATTCTCTGCTCCTTGAAGTCTTTAAACCACGAGTTGAGGACTTCAATAGCTCAGACATAGGTGAGAGGTTTTTCGCAGGAGTGGGTGGGTGAGATTCTGTGGCCTGCGTTATGCAGGAGGTCAGACTGGATGATCATAATGGTCCCTTCTGACCTTAATATCTATGAATCTATGAATCACTGAATCAACAATGGGAAATAACTCAGTCTCTAAACTGTTTGTGATAATAAATAAATAAAAATTCTACCTAGAGAACAAAATTAAATAAATAGCACTGTGATGCCCCTACCGCCGCTTCCTACACTCTTAATTTTGATGGGGAACTGTGCATTGCTTTGTCCATTAAATGAAAAGCAGTAATTCATTCTGGGCTACAGTAAAAGGTCATGTGTTGTTGGCTACAAGTAGATTTTTAGCAGCTGCTTTTGACCATATTCATGGTAGTTTGAGCACAATCTTCCTAAAAATAGTCTGAGTCTTGAAACTTTAAAACATTGTTGTTTGAGGAAAAAACTACCCCCTTTTCTTCATAGGGTCAGAACTAGAACAGGGCAAAAAAAATTGGGTGAACAGTTTATTCACTGGAAAAAAGCTATTTTGGTTGACCTGAAACTATTGATACATTTGGTAGAAATTTGCCTAATCACTGGGCTAAAAGTTATAAGAAGGGTACCACCAGCACCACCTGCTCTGTGAACCTTGGCCTTTAAAAACACCTGGAAACAAAACATTTCAGGTCAAACACGTTTTGTTTGTCCCAATGTGAACGCTCCCCTAGAGTACCCACAGTTATGAGGCACCTCACCGCCACCTGCTTTTATTGTAAAGGAGTCTCGTCTCTGCTTGCTGTGGATCAGGTCAGATTGGTAGAGATGCTGGTGGGTTTTCATCTTCCTCTGCAGCATAGGGTACTGGTCACTTGCAGGTTTAAACTAGTGTAAATGGTGGATTCTCTGTAACTTGAAGTCTTTAAATCATGATTTGAGGTCTTCTGTAACTTAGCCAGAGGTTTAGGTCTATTACTGGAGTTGGGTGGGTGAGATGTTGTGGCCTGCAATGTGCAGGAGGTCAGACTAGATGATCATGATGGCCCCATCTGCCCTTAGAGTCTGAGTCTATGACAGTAAGAACACATTTTCAGTATATATACATAGCTCTCTACATAGTATCCATACATATATTTCACAGAGATTTTCATGACCAAAGTGACACAGGCTTCAAGACATCACCTGACACTCTTTGGTAAACTAAAATGTACATGCCACACCCAAGAGATTCCTTGTAACCCCTCTGCACTCCCTTGCCAGTTGGTATTGAGAAGTTCCAAGGTGTTACCCAAACCAGACTTTGATTCACCAAATATGTTTGGAATTTTTTGGAATTTGGTTTGATCTGAATTGAATTTTTATTTATTTTTCAGAACTGCCAGTGAACTGAAAAATCAGTTACTTGCCCAGCTCTAGGCAGAACGCATGTTCCTTGGTATACTCATTTATGTGTGAAGACTCTAAGAGTAACACATCTCCTTTAAGAAACACATTAACTGGTTGAACTAAAATGTTTAGTTAGATTTGAATCTTTTCCAGATCGCTTAATTGTCAGGATGTAGACCTGAGGTTGAAAAGGATCCTCAAGGGAGCGGGAAAGAATCCCCTAATTATCCTTCATGTGGGAACAAATGATACAGCCAGATTCTCGCTGGAAAGTACCAAGGGAGACTATGCTAGGCTGGGGAAGACGCTTAAGGAAATTGAGGCTCAGGTGATCTTTAGCGGGATCCTTCCTGTTCCTAGAGAAGGGCAACAAAGGTGTGAGAAGATTATGACTGTCAACAGATGGCTTAGGCAGTGGTGCTATAAGGAGGGCTTTGGGATGTATGGCCACTGGGAGGCATTCACGGACAGAGGTCAGTTCTCTCGGGATGGACTTCATCTGAGTAGGGAAGGAAATAGACTTCTAGGATCGAGGCTGGCACAACTGATAAAGAGAGCTTTAAACTAGGAATTGGGGGGAGATGGATGGGAGATGTCCGGAAAATCTCCACGCCAGATTTTAGCATTGAGAGGGAAGAAGATGAAGTAAGAAAGGATACAGCCATGGGTAGGAGAATGTATATAAGGAGCGAGGGCGGTGTGGATACTAGTCTAATAGGTTATAATGGCTGTAGAATGACTGTGCCTAATAGGGTACAAAATGTGAGCGAGGCCAAACAGCAAAAATTAAGATGTTTATACACCAATGCGAGGAGTCTAGGTAACAAAATGGAGGAACTAGAGCTACTGGTGCAGGAAGTGAAACCAGATATTATAGGGATAACAGAAACACGGTGGAATAGTAGTCATGACTGGACTACAGGTATTGAAGGGTATGTGCTGTTTAGGAAAGACAGAAACAAAGGTAAAGGGGGTGGAGTAGCATTGTATATCAACGATGAGTTAGAATGTAAAGAAATAAGAAGCGATGCAATGGATAAGACAGAGTCTGTCTGGGCAAAAATTACATTGGGGAAGAAAACTAGTAAAGCCTCTCCTATGATAGTGCTTGGGGTGTGCTATAGACCTCCGGGATCTAATTTGGTTATGGATAGAGCCCTTTTTGATGTCTTTAATAAAGTAAATACTAATGGAAACTGCGTGATCATGGGAGACTTTAACTTCCCAGATATAGACTGGAGGACCAGTGCTAGTAATAATAATAAGGCTCAGATTTTCCTAGATGCGATAGCTGATGGATTCCTTCAACAAGTAGTTGCTGAACCGACTAGAGGGGATGCCATTTTAGATTTAATTTTGGTGAGTAGCGAGGACCTCATAGAAGAAATGGTTGTAGGGGACAATCTTGGCTCAAGTGATCATGAGCTAATTCAGTTCAAACTAAATGGAAGGATTAACAAAAATAAATCTGCAACTAGGGTTTTTGATTTCAAAAGGGCTGACTTTCAAAAATTAAGGCAATTAGTTAGGGAAGTGGATTGGACTGAAGAACTTATGGATCTAAAGGCAGTTGAGGCCTGGGATTACTTTAAATCAAAACTGCAGAAGCTATCGGAAGCCTGTATCCCAAGAAAGGGGAAAAAATTCATAGGAAGGAGTTGTAGACCAAGCTGGATGAGCAAGCATCTTAGAGAGGTGATTATGAAGAAGCAGAAAGCATACAGGGAGTGGAAGATGGGAGGGATCAGCAAGGAAACCTACCTAATTGAGGTCAGAAGATGTAGGGATAAAGTCAGAGAGGCTAAAAGTCGAGTAGAGTTGGACCTTGCAAAGGGAATTAAAACCAATAGTAAAAGGTTCTATAGCCATATAAATAAGAAGAAAACTAAGAAGGAAGAAGTGGGGCCGCTTAACACTGAGGATGGAGCGGAGGTTAAAGATAATCTAGGCATGGCCCAATATCTAAACAAATACTTTGCCTCAGTCTTTAATAAGGCTAAAGAGGATCTTGGGGATAATGGTAGCATGACAAATGGGAAGGAGGATATAGAGGTAGATATTACCATATCTGAGGTAGAAGCGAAACTGAAACAGCTTAATGGGACTAAATCGGGGGGCCCAGATAATCTTCATCCAAGAATATTAAAGGAATTGGCACCTGAAATTGCAAGCCCATTAGCAAGAATTTTTAATGAATCTGTAAACTCAGGAATAGTACCGAATGATTGGAGAATTGCTAATATAGTTCCTATTTTTAAGAAAGGAAAAAAAGTGATCCAGGTAACTACAGGCCAGTTAGTTTGACATCTGTAGTATGCAAGATCCTGGAAAAAATTTTGAAGGAGAAATTAGTTAAGGACATTGAAGTCAATGGTAAATGGGACAAAATACAACATGGTTTAACAAAAGGTAGATCGTGCCAAACCAACCTAATCTCCTTTTTTGAAAAAGTAACAGATTTTTTAGATAAAGGAATTGCAGTGGATCTAATTTACCTAGATTTCAGTAAGGCATTTGATACCGTGCCACATGGGGAATTATTAGTTAAATTGGAGAAGATGGGGATCAATATGAACATCAGAAGGTGGATAAGGAATTGGTTAAAGGGGAGACTGCAACGGGTCCTACTGAAAGGCGAACTGTCAGGTTGGAGGGAGGTTACCAGTGGAGTTCCTCAGGGATCGGTTTTGGGACCAATCTTATTTAATCTTTTTGTTACTGACCTTGGCACAAAAAGTGGGAGTGTGCTAATAAAGTTTGCAGATGATACAAAGCTGGGAGGTATTGCAAATTCGGAGAAGGATCGGGATATTATACAGGAGGATCTGGATGACCTTGTAAACTGGAGTAATAGTAATAGGATGAAATTTAATAGTGAGAAGTGTAAGGTTATGCATTTAGGGATTAATAACAAGAATTTTAGTTATAAGCTGGGGATGCATCAATTAGAAGTAACGGAAGAGGAGAAGGACCTTGGAGTATTGGTTGATCATAGGATGACTATGAGCTGCCAATGTGATATGGCTGTGAAAAAAGCTAATGCGGTTTTGGGATGCATCAGGAGAGGCATTTCCAGTAGGGATAAGGAGGTTTTAGTACCGTTATACAAGGCACTGGTGAGACCTCACCTAGAATACTGTGTGCAGTTCTGGTCTCCCATGTTTAAAAAGGATGAATTCAAACTGGAGCAGGTACAGAGAAGGGCTACTAGGATGATCCGAGGAATGGAAAACTTGTCTTATGAAAGGAGACTTAAGGAGCTTGGCTTGTTTAGCCTAACTAAAAGAAGGTTGAGGGGAGATATGATTGCTCTCTATAAATATATCAGAGGGATAAATATAGGAGAGGGAGAGGAATTATTTAAGCTCAGCACCAATGTGGACACAAGAACAAATGGGTATAAACTGGCCACCAGGAAGTTTAGACTTGAAATCAGACGAAGGTTTTTAACCATCAGAGGAGTGAAGTTTTGGAATAACCTTCCAAGGGAAGCAGTGGGGGCAAAAGATCTATCTGGTTTTAAAATTCTACTCGATAAGTTTATGGAGGAGATGGTATGATGGGATAATGGGATTTTGGTAAGTAACTGATCTTTAAATATTCAGGGTAAATAGGCCAAATCCCCTGAGATGGGATATTAGATGGATGGGATCTGAGTTACTATAGAAAATTCTTTCCTGGGTATCTGGCTGGTGAATCTTGCCCATATGCTCAGGGTTTAGCTGATTGCCATATTTGGGGTCGGGAAGGAATTTTCCTCCAGGGCAGATTGGAGAGGCCCTGGAGGTTTTTCGCCTTCCTCTGTAGCATGGGGCATGGTTGACTGGAGGGAGGCTTCTCTGCTCCTTGAAGTTTTGAACCATGATTTGAGGACTTCAATAGCTCAGACATGGGTGAGGTTTTTCATAGGAGTGGTGGGTGACATTCTGTGGCCTGCGCTGTGCAGGAGGTCGGACTAGATGATCAGAGTGGTCCCTTCTGACCTTAGTATCTATGAATCTATGAATTTTCCTTCGTCTTAGTTAGGGCCTTATTTTGTAGCTGCTGCACATGAAGCTGCTGCAGAATAATGGACATTGTTTGGATGTACAATAAGGCCAACATTTTGAAATGCAGTTTCTGATTTTGGTAGCCTGCATCTTAGAACGTCTAACCTGATACATCTTGGGCCTGTTCCAGAGGTGCTGAGAACTCACAACCCTAGATGGGGTCAACAGGAATATAAGCTACTCAAAAAAAAAATCAGGCCCAAAGTATCTTAATCTGGGCAATAAAAATCCAAGGCCCTTTAGATCAGAAGGTATTCTTGAAAATTTTAGCCTAACCAGTTTTAAAGCTTTATCATGCCCGAATTTGGGTTTATTTATTCATTTTGAGCTATTTGATAATTTTAATGTCACCTACAGCAATAGACCCGGGCCCTGATTCTGGAGAAGACTCAGGCATTTGCTAAAGTGCCTTTTCTGAACAGAGATCACATTAAGATTTAAGACTGCAATAGAAAAAGGGAAGATAGACTTGGGAAATGTGTCTGTTTGTGCATATGGGTTTTATCAATTTTATGGTGTTCAGGCTTTCTAGTCTGGGAATGTGTTTTCAGGGAAGGTTCTTCTAGCCAATCAGCACAGCAGACCTCTTTGTGGCATTTGCATATGTGGGGAGAGCAGATGAGCCCAGAAGAGGTCTGCTGTGGGGATCAGGGAGAAAAGAGCTTAATCCTTAATTTAATTTTCTGGACTTTTCTCTTTCACATTAAAAAACTCTGCTGCTTGTTAAATATTTGAAAAGTTGATAAGTTGCTTCATCAGACAAATCCCATTTGATAAAATAGTCAACAGGAAATTATAAAACTGAAACTAAAACAGATCACACTGAATTAAGACGATAAATTGCAAAGAGAACGGATGCTTTCCAAGATACTGTTATGGATCTCTTTTCTGGCATTGTATTTCTGTGCTAATAATTTCCACTCAGTTTACTGAAATAGAGCTTATTTAGTACAAGCCCTTACTGGCAAGTACAGGATAAAAAAGGCATCTGGAAAATGTTGAGCTCTTCAGCTCCTATCAGTGTACAGCTCAGGAAATAGTGTCTAATGAAGGTTTTCATAAACCATTGTCAGCAGACGTGGAGTTGTGATCCAACAGTTGCGTATGTGATCTCTCATACCATATAATGCTGTGTATGTTACTGATGTTTTATTATTGCAGGTCAGTGATGCCTTTTGTAGGCTGGTTGAAACTTTTAGGGATGCATTTGCGAAGGTTCAAGATGAACAATTTGCCTACACATAATCTTCATTTGTGCATGTAATATACAGGCATTTGCACAAGCAATTATATATTTTTCTTGTCCAAATCCGGTATTTGTATGTGTGCATGCATGCACATTTTTGTGAGTAATGCCAGCCTTTGAAAATGTTGCCTTTATGGCAATGTTGTTCCTTCCTTTATTATTTTCCATGAGAATAAAAAAGTGAGACCCCCTATCCATGGTTTATACATAATTTTCTGCTATGCACAAAAATGCATGCATTTGACTGAAGTGGAATGGACAAGGCACTATGCTGTTGGAAACAATCCTGCTATTGGGCCCTAGGGTATGGACTAGATGACCTTAATAGGCCTTTTCCACTCCAATTTCTGTGATTTTATGGGGATTTAATTTTTTCAGTAGGACACAGCATAAATTGGGGTGGAGCTAAGGAGAAAAACTGCATGGAAAAAAACATCAGTAAATATTATGAAACATTTCATGAAGTGAATGTCCTCAGGGCAGTTGTCCGAAAGAGCAAGTTAAAGTGGTCTTCAGCTGGAACAATGCAAGAGATTTTAAAGAATTTATGTGTGTAAATTAAAGCAGACTAGAGATCAGTGACTCCAACCTACTGATATAGCTACAGTACATCTGTGACTCATGAATGCATAATTTATTATTCTAGGTGCAGTAATCAGTGGTAAAGATAGCATAGAAGTATTACCATATTGCTTACAAAAATGTATAGGATTTTTGTCCCATGGTGGAAACATTGCAGCTTTGATTCTGCCCTACATGCATATACCAAAATATGCATGTGTAGTCCCCTGCTGGTGGAAAGTCCATAAGGCACTTTTATGGCCCTCACTACCATAGTAGTCAAGCATCTCATCTTTAAGCAGGGAATTGCATCAAAATTGCTAAACAAATTTGAGGACATACTCACAGAACACCTCCACTGAAAATAGACCAGAGAGTTTTGATTGTTTAAAGTTCTGAAAAAATCTACATTGACTTCTAGGGGATTTCAATCTGATCCTTCCCAAGTAGGATTTTTTTTTAACTTTCATTCATTTATTCATTGTGGAATAGTTTGAAGTAGCAATATCAGAAACACAATGTGATACACTTGAACAGAAAAGTTCTTTTGAAAAAAAAAAAAGCGCTATGGGGTGGCTAGGGTTAGAGTTAAACACCCACAACTTAATGACATTTCTCAGTCTGTCTAACGTGATAGCACTGCATCCAATCCCAAAATTTCAGAGAATGTTCATTGCATCAAAGGGCCAGAACCCTACTGATTTGTGGGGGAAATCTGAAAACCAAAAGGCAGAAATGAGGAACACATGAACCTCACGCCAGCTCTTTAGAACAGCTACAGTCTCAAGCACCTCTGCAATTGTCTGTTGATCCAACCAGTGCTTAATTTGTAATGAAAGAGGTGCCAGGACTCAAGCTGGATGGCCAGAGAGCCGGGTGCCCCGCTCTGAAGGCAGCGCTGCCGCCAGCAGCAGCGCAGAAGTAAGGATGGCATCGTGTGGTGATGTCTCTGCTCATCCTGCCTATTGAATTTAACATGTTGACTCTCAGAATGACTTATCTATCAGATAGAAAGAAGGGGGGGGTAAGGGCATGGGGTGGGGAGAATGGGGTGCATGGAATCCCTGGCAGTGGGGAAAGTGGGGGACCCAGGTATGGGGCGTGGAAAGAAGGGGGGCACACAGAACCTTAGCATGGAGGACAAAGTGGGAATTGATGGAAGGGAATAATGAGGATTCCCACCAATCTCCTGGCATGGGGAGTAGGGGCATGGGGCACGCAGAACTCCTGGGCGTGGGGAGAATGAGAGACCCTACTGTGGGGGAGGCGGCAATGAGGGGTGCACAGAGCTCCTGCCTTGGGCAGGAATGGGGGACCCTGCACTGGAGGGCTGGGTGAATGGGGGAGCACACAGAGCCCCTGCCATGGAGGAAAATGAAAGGTACGGGAAAAGTGGGAATGGGGTTGCTCAGAGCTGTTGTATGGAAGGGAAAATGGAGGAGTCTGAAATGAGGATGAGAGAATGGGCGATACACAGAGACCCTGGCAAGGAAGAGATTTAGGAGGAGGGGGGTTCAGGAAGTACAGGAAAAGAGGGGGGTGGGAGGGTGTCACCAAGAAAAGGAGCGGGAGCTCGGTGGGGAGGGGAAGAGGGATGCAAGGAGCCCCAGTGTGTGCAATAAGTTCTGTTTGCACAAGCTATGAAGTTAACATACATGAACTTTCCATACAAGTATTAAGACATCAACACAAGCCATTTAGTTTTTCTAACTAATCTATTTTAAAACTGATTTAAAAGGTAAGTCAATACACAGTTGTGTTTCAAAGTTCTCTTACTCCTACCCAGGGCATGCACACTATTTGAACAGCCTGCTTGCTTCCTTTTAAGAGCCTCCTATAGAAGAAATTGATTTGGGAGCTTTGTGTTTAATTGAAAAGAGCGGACCGTAATGGACTTGTCAGAAACCTCTGGGATTTCTCTTAGCAAAAGTTAATCATCTGACTAAATTGCTTTCTCTGTGGCTGGTATTTACAACATGAGATCCTCCTTCCTCTCCCCTTTTGCCCTGATAACGTGAAGAGTTCAGTGACGCAAGTGGAGGAGAGTGGAAATGTCAGAAGTGATTTGCAACTACCCAACAAAAGAAACAGCGGTGTTATTTAACTTGTTTCTCTTTCTCTTTCCTCCCTTCTCTTGGCTCGATATCTGCCCAAAAGGGAATTCAGGGCCTTGGTGATAGAGATGGTGTTGGCCACTGATATGTCCTGTCACTTCCAGCAAATCAAAGCCATGAAGAATGCTTTGCAGCAGCCAGAAGGGTGAGTCACCTCCTGATACTGTGTGCAGTGAAGGGCTGCATTTCAGCTGGTACTTTGCAATTGTATTAAACTTCAAAAGTCTCTCTTTGGAGGACCCTTTGATGTCCACGTTTGTTTCTGTTGTTGGATTTTGAATGAATTCACACGTGAGCACTCAGGCACATGCCCGTATGATATTCTGGCAGGCCACAGCATCTAAATAGCAAAGGTTTGGGATAAACTAGCCCATTCATTTTCCTTTTCTTAACAATACAGGATAAAGGGCATGTGTGATCGAGCTAAGGGTATGACTGAAAGAGCTTGATTATGGCCTCAAGTCACAGGCGCTGGGAGCAACACCAGCTGCACAGAGTACAGCTTGTGCTTCCACTGCAGGGAGCCAGCTCTGTAATCGGAAACAATAGGGAAGCAATCTCAGAGCCACAGAGGGCAAGTGTGTGCTATAGGCAGAACAGTATGAGGAAGGCCTTCTCCTCTCCAAAGATCATCTCTGAGTCACTTAGAACCCTGAGTATCTTCTTTTCTCTCTCTGCCTCCCCCCCCCACCATTTTATCTGAACCCTCAAAACTCTGAATTGTGGGTAGTATTCTTCCAGCCAAGGAGAGCTTGGCACACATCTTCCCAGAGCCTGCCAAAACTGTACCTAAATCAGACATGGATGATACTAGCTGCTATCTCCTCTCAGGAGCTATGTGTATTGCTTCTGCAGCACTCCTGCCAGTTTGAGGCAGCGAGAGATTGGGATTACTGCATGGCAGTATCGATCATAATTCACTGGGCTCCTGGGCTAGCCCCTCAGTGGCATGGCTTTAAGAAGATTTCAGCCTTCTGTGATCTGTAGTGCCTCCAAAATGTTTGAGTTTCTTTTCTGATCTCTTACCTGCACCAGCTTTTTACCAGTGGAATTCACATGGTTTAAATGGAATTATTGTTCATGCTTATCACAGTGAGACCAGAATCAGGCCTTAATTGTTTAACCAAGTCAACAGACTAAAATAATCTAGAACTATTTACTGACTGGAGTTTCATGGACTGTAACCCAACCCAAACTGAGAATATCGGGAATGTTCAAAAATCACTCATTTGCACACAAAAACTCCGCAAAGAAAATAAGCGAGGCTAATGCTCCCAGTTTCCCATTATGCTTTTGAATGACTCCGTTACCAAAGGAAAGGTTTATGTTGGGGAAGTTAGATTAATCTTTCATAATTGTCAAGTTTTATAAACACACAAATCAATCTATAAGTAGCCAAGGTTATGGTGGCCTCATTTACTTGCTTAGCTGGGTTTTTGTTCTTTCTCTTTCAATACTGGTGCAGACAATTAACTTGTTCAGTCATTTGGGTTTGCAGAATCGACAAGCCGAAAGCCTTATCACTGTTGTTGCATACAGCTGACATCAGTCATCCAGCCAAGGCCTGGGACCTTCATCATCGCTGGACCATGTCCTTGCTAGAGGAGTTCTTCAGACAGGTAGCCTGGGACTTCACAAAATTATTTTGTAGTTTTTCTGACAGAATGAGAGATGGAGTGGGCGGGCTTGGAATGGAGAGGGAGAATGAATCCTATAGGTCAACATCTTCTTTCACTTATATTTTTCATAGGGAAGATGCCCACTGTAGCAGCAAAGTAAATACATTTTTTCTTTCCATTACCTGTTGGTTTCACATGAGAAGTGCAGTATAGAATCCTCTTCAGTTTTCAAGGTGTTCCCTAGAAACACCCAAAAGGCAAAGAATGCTGTGTAATCAACATTTACCTGTAGCATAGTGATACACAATCAAATATTAGGATTCAATCTCTGATGGCTTCAATCTCTAGATCTCCTTCAAAGTGATTTATCTGTTTAAAAAATATTAAAAGTGTGAGGTTCCTGGAGTAGATGTTTGAGAAATAGGATTGTGGTTTATATTTAGTAGTAGTTCTGAATATTTATTTTTGTTAATAGTGATGTAAACTATATAAGAGAAACAGGAGCTGCCCCCTTCAGAATAGGGTGGGGGACATACAGAATAGAGTGGGCGCTGTTGCTGCAAGAGGAGGTAGGCTTGTAGTTGGACAGTGAGGTGATACCTGTCCGCAAGAAGCTCTTAAAGAGAAGGATTTCGATGCCCAGAATAAACAAAGTTATCCGTTAAAAAGCTGAGTCTTGCAATTAAGGGTGTAACATGAGCTTCAATTAAAAAATGAGAGAGGTCTTTCCATGTTCAGAGCTGTTATAGATGTTAAGTGACTCTTCTTATATTCTAATATGCTCTCAATTTTGTTTCTCCAGGGTGACAAAGAAGCAGAACTAGGGCTTCCTTTCTCCCCACTGTGTGACCGCAAGTCTACTATGGTAGCTCAGTCTCAGATAGGTATATCATTTCAATGTACTTCACTTAGGACTCAAAGCAGCAATTTAAAGGAAAAAAATTTTTCTCCCCCAATGGAAGTAAGATCACTCTGGGCTCTCATCACTTTGAATTAGTTTAGAGAGGGGGAAAAAAATAAAAAAAAAATCCATTGACGCTATTGCCCCTAAATGGATGATTCTGAGCTGAACAGCTATCACATTTAGTAGATTTATGAGAGTTGTACTAAAGGGGAACTGAGTTAACACAAATGGTACTGCTGGTACCATGCCTGGCTGTATGGTGGCTATTCCTTGGTTCCTGAGCAGCGCAGAAGACACTTGCACTATGAAGCGGGGATCCTGGCTTCAGTACATGTTACTTTAGACTAAAGTTTTTGACTAAAGTCATTGTTTTGCTCATTTAATTGATTGCCTAACCTTCTAACCCACCAGCAGTGTTTCAACTTCTCCAGTCAGCAAGCTCCACCCCCAACTTCTACTTGGTCCAACCACTGCTTCTTGCCCCCATCTCCCCACTCCCCATCCAGCAAGGGAGGTGGGAGCCTGCAATGACCCAAAACAGTGCTTCCTTTTCCACTCCTACTCCTGCAGGAGAAACTGTGAATGAGGTCTGGGGAGAATGTGCAGTAGGGGAGTGGTGAAAGAGACATGAAGTGGTTGAGAGGCATGGAAATGGGGAGGGGGCAATAAATCTGTAACTATGGAGGGGCAAGGAAGAGGGGAGAAGCGGCCTAGGGATGTGCAGGAGTCTGGGGGCAAGAGAAGATACCGGGAGTTGTGGAAATGGGTTTCTGAGGCTGAATGGGGGAAATGAAGGAAAGAGAGGAACAAGGGGCAGGGGAAATGGAAAGAGAAAGGGACTGGTGGGTGGAAGGGACAGCAGGAGTAACTGAGAAAACACTGGGTATGTTTACATTGCAATGTAAGCCCAGGGTTTGAACTCAGGTTCAAGCCTAAACCTGCTTCCATCTACACACAGATCCCACTAATCCAGGGCTTAGATCAATGTCTCAGGAACTCACAGAGGTGGAGGGTCTAAGCCTGAGTCAAGCCAGGACCCAGAGTTCTAGCTCTATGGATATGCAGTGTAGATGCAGCCCCACTGGACTCGTGCTCTGGGAGTCCAAAAGAAGTATCCCACAATTCCACAGGCTGACTTTCTTTGATCTCTAGACAGTCAATTTTTGTGTACTGTCAAGTTTTCCCTCACTGCATCATGAGCAAAGGACTAGAGCAACCACATTTTGGGCAGGTGTTAGGAAGTCTGGGATATGGGTGGCTTGACTCTGGCCCACGTAATGCAGTGTACAATGTACATGCTAGAGCCCCAGGTTGGGACCCAAGGTTCAACAATTCCTAATCTGGGGTTGCAGATGAGCGAAGACACTCAAGCCATAGGTTGACAAACCCAGGGTTTGCTAACTTGCGTTCTACTAACCCTGGGCTTACACTGCGGTGTAGACACACCCCTGACACTAAACATGTGACAGAGGGAGAAAGTTTTAAAGAAAGGTGTTGAGGGTGGGGGGGGTGTGGCTTTGTTTTTCCCTCCAACCATTTTACAACCAAGCTGAAAGAAATGTAAAAGGTTGAAATTTCACAGCTGTCACCAGCACTGTCATGGGATAAATGGAAACCTAAATCCAAACATCCCTGAACTTTGGAGAAGTTCAGATACATATCTGTGTGGATACACACAGGAGAATACACTTGATCTTTGCTCTAAGGAGCCCTATTACTAAGGGCAAAATGGCTCCATAGGCACCTCAGACATGCTGGAGAGGGACCAGACAGGGACTGGAAAATACAGGGGAACTGCAGTTCAACTAGAATCCCTGTTGGGGACTTCCAGGCAGTGCGTGGCTGCTGCACTGCTCTGGAAGGGGGTACAACAATGTTCCCCACTCCCAGCTCTCCTGGCTGGTGTGAAGGGAAAGGTGTGTGGAGCTAAGGCCTCACCTTCCACACACCCCTTTCAGGCCCTTTGCTTCTGCAGAGGCCCTAGGAGGGAGCGGGGCCACTCTCCGAGGAATTCTTCCCAGCTTCTGTGCAGGGCACAAGCCTGTGTGGAGAAGCTGCTTTTACCTTCCTCCTCTTTTGTATTCCGTGCACAGGTCGGCCAGAATTTGTTTCTAAATAAAAAGACACCTATGACCGCCTCCAGTGTGCAAATCATTGCAGAATTAATGGTGAATTAAACCATTATCCAAACAATTACAGCTTAAGAAACAGGCATTCAATCAATAAGCAGAGAGAGATTTATTTAGTTCTGTGCTAGTTATCATTATATTTAATTTGTGCAGTTAACTGCGTCCAATTGGCATTAACAGGCACAATCTCTCTAGAAATCTTGTTCTCCAACATTATAAAGTTTTCATTCTAGTCTGCTCAACATATGGGCAATAGCTTGACATCTTTAGTGTCTCTTTCATTAAATCAAAAACTCTTACCTTTCCCCAATATGTGTTGAGGGTAAGATTCCTCTCAAAGTCGGAGGCCAGATTCTTAGGGAAATATTCAGCTCCTATTCATTTGCTTATCTGATTGATAGCTTTTAACAAATAGTGCCAGTGAATGGTAATTACTAAGTTTCTCTGTAGAAGTAAGTACCTCATGAATTCCAAATTGTACAATTATCTACAGCATGCAGCCCTCATTTTCAACAAATGAAAGGAATGTCATTTGTGAGATAAGTGTATGTTCTCAGTCCACTTTCTAGTGGGGACATAGAGTTTCCAGGCTATCGCAACAGCTTGTTTACAATATCAGGAGAGATGGAACTAAATCACCTCTCGAGGTTCCCCCCCTGCTCAAAGTTAAGGTCATGTTATATTTTGCTGCTTTACGAAAGGTCATCATTAGAGGTGGGCAGAAAAGGTAATTCCTTTTTGCAAAGGATATTAATATTTCAAAATCTGGTTTTGTTCCAATTTGGAATAAAATCCAAAATTTTTGAAATTCTCTGCAAAAGGGAATGAAGCCCCAACTTACTGACAATCTGCTTGTTGGATTGTCCCAGAATCACAAATCCCAGAAGCCCTGAGGTCCCTGATTCTGGGGCAGTCTGTATGGTGAGCTGCTGAGGAGCCAAATGGGTGGAAACCAAGTAAAGGTCCATCAGAACATTGTTAAAATCAGGACCATCACTGTGAAATGCTTTGATTTCGACAAATTGGCAAATTCCGATGAGAAAATGTTTTGTCAGAAGTTTTTCATCCAGCTCTAGTTGTTGTTGTGGATGCACAGAGCACAGCAGGGGAACATGCTTGATGACCAGAAATGCAAAGAGAAAGTTTTTTAGCATGTGTCGTTTCTACAGAAATTAAACAATTTAACAAGAACCATTTATTTAAAAGGAAGAGAAGAAAAGAGACACATTCTTTCACCTGCCACTTCATTTTATAAAGAAAATGTTGGGAGCAAGTCTAATCAGAGATGATTCACATCTTAAAGTCAGGCCTATGGTCAAGTGGAGGTGAGGGGTGGGGGGGACCCAGCAAATTGCAAAGAATTACCAGGCCAGCGTTTTTATTTCTCAACAGGAGAGTTAAACTATTTAAAGCCCCTTTCTTTCTATCCAAGGCAGCAGGAAACTTTGTTTGACTGGAGATCAGCCTTTGTTGTCATCACTGTCTCTTGCAGCTGATTAATGTAGCAAGAGCCTTTTATTTTTGTCCTTTGGCGTACTGGAAAGAAAATCATAGCTTCAGAAGATATAGGACAAAAGCTGATGATCAAATGACGTTGTTCCTGAATGGCAGTCTCTCAAGAAATTATTCCCTAACTAGCATGATCTAGGTGTCCTTTTTAATGTGGAATGAAAATAAACTCTAGGCCAGTGGTTTTCAACCTTTTTTTTTCATTTGCAGACCCCTAAAAATTTCAAATAGAGGTGTAGACCCCTTTGGAAATCTTAGACATAGTCCACAGATCTGTGGACCACAGGTCAAAAACCACTGTTCTATGGTGGTGATAATCTTTTATGGACCCCTTTGACATAGTCTGTGGACCCCTGGGGGTGCACAGATCACAAGTGGAAAACCCCTGCCCTAGGCAGTTGGCCTTGGGACCCTCATCTCAGAGTGTAAAGATGAGAAGTAAAATAATCCTCAGAAAAAAATTATGTTAAAGTGGAAAGTATACATCAATAATTTAGAGTAAAATACATTAGAGGGTGTTGTAAAGTATCCCCAGACCAGACATTGTAAATCCAAGAAATCTGGAGTTCAGGTTAAATTTAAAAATAAATCCAAATACGTTACAGTATGGAAATGTACAGTTAGGGCTCCCAAACAACCTTAACTCTGCTGAACAGTGACAATATGAAGGGAAAATAAAGTTGAAAAATCTGTCTTTAAAAATCAGTGTGTCTAATCTGTGACTACAAACACTAAAGTGCCTTACTGACCCTATGGTTATTGTTTCGTGTCACTACAGGGCAGGGCTATGGATGGCTGAAAGCTGATGTATAAGCGCGCACATTAGCAGACCCAAAACTTAGTGCTTTCCTAAATACTCTGGGTGGATCCATCCCTGTTGCTTGCACAAAGAACTGACTTGCAGGAAGACGTACTATGTTGTTTCCTCCCAGCCCTACCCCTTGTACACAAGCCAATAGAGGGAAAGATTTAGCTCTGTATTTTTCCCTTCTCCTCCTGATTTAAAAATAATATATGAATTTGTTAAAAATTAAATGAATAGAATCTGAATATGTTTGACCCTCAATGAGTAGAAGCGGGGCAAACCTTCAAATGAGAATATTCACAAAAATCCACTGATATTTGATAGCTCCACAACACTTGGAATAGATATCCAGAGAAGTCTATCATTATTACTATTCTTTTATTTTTCTGTTTCCAGAAATTTCATCCTTCAAGTTTGGTCTCATCCAACTGTCCCAAGAATTTGGCTTAGATACTCAAAAAAAACTTATGCAGAACAAGTTCTATTGCATCTGTTTATATTCTGAATTTCTACACTTTCTTTCCAACATTTAAGGAGCTACCATTGCATGCAAAGTATCAGCTTATGGGTCAGGATTAATGCATAATATCATTCTTGTCCTTTTTTCAATTCCTCTTTCAACATGTAATTCTTTTCATCCACTGCGCTATTACACTAGATAATTCACAGGCAATGTCAAAACATAAAAACTTACCTCTTCTGTTTACGTCCACTGTGTTTTGATTCAGGTTTTATTGATTTCATTGTGGAGCCCACTTTTACTGTGCTGACAGACATGACAGAGAAGATTGTAACACCACTCATTGATGAAGCCTCCCGCTCTGGCATGACTGGATTTAGACGTTCCAGGTGAGTACCTATGTTTGCTTTGGTGCATGAGTGTTGCCTCTGCCTTTAGGCTCACTTTCCTGATTTGGACTCACTGGGTATTAGCAAAGACCTCCTATTGGTTCTGTCTGTCCTGGTTTCTACCTGAAAAGAAATATGGTTGGGAAGTGTAGTAGAAATGGATTGATCATGAAGTACAATCAGACCTGGTTAATTGCTCGATTTATGCATATATCTGCATCAGAATTCATTGGAATTTGTATGTAAAGAGTCTCACTTTCATTTAACCTGACCTTCCACCATAAGAGCTATCAAGGAACTGTCTTGAGTTATTAGGGTTTCTCCTGTGCAGGTTCTGGGATAATTCCAGCACTATTATAAGGTGAATATTCAAAGGCTTGAATGGGGACTAATCTGGTAGCCTGTATGCTATTCACCATTATCTGAATAGTTAGAATAATATAAATTAGAGAGAGGAAAGACTTATTTGGTCACTTAGCCCCTCCCTTTGTCAGTGTAGGATTGTTCCAGACATTGTAGATTCTCCATTGATTTGTTCATGTCTCCAGCAATGGAGTTTCAACCTCTTCCCTTGGGAGTTGATTCAAAGTCTAATTGATCTACCATTAAGAAATATATCCTGATTATCAAATTGAATTTTCCTTTTCTTCCATTCCTCCTACTTATTATCCCTTATGCCACACTCAATAATTTGTTTCCATCCTTGGTGTTTTACACTAAACAGATATTTAAAGACATTGGATCAAACCAACATTCCATATTTGAATGTCTCTTAAATCCAGGACAGTTCAGAAACTGGATTCCATGGCCTGTGTTTCTATAATCTAAACCACCAGAACCTGAATCCTAAATGTCCTTGAACTTTGGGGAAGGGGGTTGGAACTGAAACTAAAATGTTGCAGCTCAACTACCTCTTTACTTTTAGACAACCTATAAAGCCCTCTACCAGTCAGTCATTCCCTTCCACCCCAGCCCTTAGTCATTGATGTCAACAATTGCTTAGGCGCTTAAATTTTCCACATACATTAGTCCTTCTGGATCCTTAATTATATTTGTAGCTTTTTGGGTTCCTTCCAAATTTGTTTGCATCTGAATTTGATTTTAAACATACATAAAATTCACTGAAGCAGCAGACAGTGCCAGAAACTACAAGAGGTTCTAATTCAGTGCTCTAGAACTAAGAGCCAATTCAGACTACTGTCCAGAGATGATGAGGTGGGACAGTCCTCTAGCCCACCATTGAGTCAGGGGCCTTTAGAAAGGTGAGATAGGGCATAAGTAGTGCCTCAGGCACTTCAGAGAAAATTCAAGAGACATTTAGTAATTTTTCAGGTGCTGGCATAAAAAGGTTATATAGTATTTCTATCTATCCAGGAAGGGAACAGAGTTGCAGGGCACTAATTCCTATTTATGTAAGGGCAAAATGGGTCACATTTTTAGTGATTGGAATTTAGTTATGCAAGACATTTTTGGTGTGCAGTTTCACACAAATTTCAATTTTAATAATGAAAACTTTGCAAAGTGAGAATGGGAACTTTCACACAACTCTAATAGCATTAGGCAACATATATGGGTATTAATGGCATTGAGCTCATTGAAGTTCACAGTGTTGGCTATCAATAGAGTCAGAGCCGACTTCACATCTCACACTGGTATCAATTGGGAACAACTTCAATGTATTGACAGAGTTGCACTAATGTAAATCATATTGGAATTAGACTCTCTGTTCCTTACAATGGTCCAGATTATCTCATCAATTCTAAAATAGATTTCCCCAATGGTCTCATGATACGGTTCTTCCAACACAAGCATAGGAACAGAGGGAAGAAGTTTAAGTTTTGGATATTAGCTTTTTCTGATTGATGGTATAGTACTTTTTGGCTAGGATCTGTTTCACTCCTTAGCTGTATTTAAGTATATGAAGTGCTGATTCCTATCATATTGTGTGATCTTGTCTCCCAGTTTGAATAGCATCAGCCCCTCAGAAGTTAAAAGATCAAGTGTCAAGAGCACTGGGTCAGAAGGAAGTGCCTCACTCAACTGTTCAATACTCACTGTGGACTTCAAATGTTTTAAAGCCACCTGGACCGAGGTGGTGCAGCAGAACCGGGAGAAATGGAAAGCAAAAGCAACCAAAGGTAACAGACAAGCCTCATAATAAAAGGCTGAAAGCTCTTTTACCTCCTCCCCTTCAGGCTTTTTTTCTGCCCAGTTAGCCCTGAAGTAAGCTCTGACTCCTCAAACCATCTGCCTCTAGAGGCCAGCAACACTCACCACACTTGAAGCCAGGAATACCATGTAACTCAACTGAAAACCTTATACCTTTTTGTATACTGTGCACACGGGTGTTGGAAATGTGTATGTGTTGGGGGGGAAAGAACGATAGAGAAGGTGATAGAAAGGGAATGGAAAGAGAAGTCAGTGGGCTTTGGATCAGGCCTCAAATGAGAAGAAGGATCTGACTTTTTGACAGCTTGTGAAATCTCTTCAAAGCTGCATGCCTGTTGCTCAGATCCTTGATTAACTGTGACAATATATTTTATATTGTTTAATTTAGACAGTTTGTTTTATTACCTTATTTTTTTCTTGTATGGCAGTAGTGTTGTACAGTACTGTATATGGGCCCTATCCTACAAACACTTACTTGCCAGCCATGGGGCTTAATACCATAAAGACTCCCATTCACTAGAACTCAGAACTACTCATACACCCAGCAGTAAATGTTTGCAAGATCAAACTGTGTCGCTGTAGGGCAAGATACATTTCTCTGTGGCAGGGACTCCTTTCTTCTTCTGTGTTTGTTAGTGCCCAGCACAGTGAGGCCTCAATCTTGACTGTGACCTTTAGGAGCTACTTTGAATTATAATTATAATTATAATTATAATTATAATTATATCCATTATTATTAATAATAATCTCTTAGTTAGTGAGGAATGGAGATGGGTGAAAGTTCTTTAACCAAACTGATTTGGACTTGGTTTGAGTCATAGTGGAAGATTTGACTCAGTTTTTATATTAACTGAAGCAGATTGTTCATCCTCATTTATAAACCCTCTTTAGGAGGTAGAAGGGGACAAGTTTATTAACCAAATAAAATTTTCCTTGAGGTTAAAACATATCATACAAAATATCAACCCCTTTTATGCTTCTCTTGCCAACAAAAAACAAAGTCCATTTATTTGCCAATTGATTTCAGATAGCTCTTACTTTTTAAAATGGTGTTTACATGTTTCATCTGTTCTTTTTGGATCAAAAAGATCTGATGAAAACAAATGAAAGTTTACCAAATGAGCCTAGTCATTAGTATGGCCAGATGGTTTTTGGTATATGACTGTTGAATGTATGTGGCCAATCTATTTCACTTTAACACGTGACTGCTGTTCGTGAGATTGCCATCATTATAGTATATATTCTTAGTTTATCAAAAGTGCACACCTACATTATCTAAATCCTGTATGCAGGGGAGACCATCAGGGAACTTAATCATATATACTTTACAGATTGCCTACAAACAAATACATTAGATAGACCCCAGTGGGTCCTGGGGATTTAACTTTGTTTTCTACCCATTTGCAGTGAGTGCTTTGAGTAAGGATTTTTACTGAAACATGCCTAAGAAGTCACATGATTCAAATGGACACGTGTACCATTAGTTAGGTTCTGGTTTGTCTCTGCTCATCAGTTTTTAAATCTTCATACATTTCTGGGTGTGTTTAGTAATAGCCACATTTATACAAAACTTTTCATTCTAAAGACCTTTACAAACACAGGACTTGTCATTGGATTGGCTGAGCAATGGGATCTAGAAAGTGAGGCACTGGACTGGGAATTAGGAGTCCTGGGTTCTATTCCTGGTTCTGCCACTGGCCTGTTTTGTGACCTTGGGCACATCAGTTCACCTCTGTGTGCCTCTATTTCCTGATACTTTGTCTTACCTATTTATCAGATAAGCTCTTTGGATGGAGACTGTCGCTCAGTATGTTTGTAGAGGGCCTAGCACAATGGAACATCAGTCTCTGTTGAGGCCTCTAGACATAATTACACTGCAAATACATAATAATATTAACAACAATAATAATTAATACATTAATTAATTGGAATGCAGTCACAGTCTAGGTGTAGCACATAACAGCTATTTATTAGTGCACAGCAACATTACACAACAATTTAGGAGCAGAAGCAAAGAAGAAATTGATTTGTAATGTTTCTGTATAACACTGTTGTATCTTTTGTTAGGATATTATCAACAGAAATGTGATGTGATTATACTGAATATAGTATTTTTGGAAAATGTCTTGGACTGTGTGTGCAAAATAAGTGAGTTTGTTGCTCAGCTCTTCCTACTTAAAAGATCATTATTAAATAATTATAAATTAAGAATCAGAATAAACATCTGCCTCAAGGTATAAAAGCACTGTACAGAGCAAGCATGTTGTGACACTAATTTTAATAGCAGGCAAATTTCTAGCAGTATCGTAATAAATCTTTATATGAATTAATGTTCCCTGCAGTTTTTAACCGAGTTTTGTCTGTCTCCTGTGATTAGGTTGCAAAGTGTTAGCAAATTTTTCAGAGAGTCCAAAACAGGGGAGGTATCTGGGAAGCCTTCACTGTATCATACTTCCTAAGGCATAAGATCAATGTGCATACTGAGCCATCTATGGAAACTAGATTACTGAAGAAATGATTAATAAAGTGTGGGAGGCTCATATCTAATTTAATTATATTTTCATGTGATCCATAATTTATTAATTTAAAAATTAATTAACTTTTGTCAGCTGCTGGCAAGGAAATACAGATTGATGCTTCTTACAAAAATGACATTTTTCCCCTTCTGTTTTGTTCCTCTTTTTGGTAGATTTTCCGGAGAAAATTGCTCTGATTCAGTTGTCAAAAGAATTTTTGTTACATGTGAGAAGATGTTTAATAAACACTTTATAATTCTTACTCCCTTGCTTAGGGTCTGATCCTTCAAGATATAGAGCGCCTTCTGCATAGACGTAGAGACTCTTCAACTCCCATTGACTGCAACTGGATTTAAATTGAGGGTGCTCAGCACTTTGTAGGCATTGTTCAGCAGTCCAAAGGAGCCAGAGTTCTGTATTTTTGTTGTACTACTCAGAATTAGAGTAGTTTGAGAACTGCCTAAGAGACAAGATAATTATATCACTGGTTCTAAGTATTTGCTGTCACAGCAGAACCCAAGATTCAGTTTGCTGGACATTAACACAGACTACTTT
This sequence comes from Dermochelys coriacea, assembly GCF_009764565.3. NCBI lineage: Eukaryota > Metazoa > Chordata > Testudines > Dermochelyidae > Dermochelys > Dermochelys coriacea. The sequence goes on from NC_050069.1 coordinate 183,491,270, forward strand.
TAAAAGGGGAAGTTACTGCTCTTTATTAACTTTATTTTACATGCGTAATCTGAAATGCTATTATTGCTCAGGGCTGATTGTTTCCATGCTTAACAGCCCTTCCTGTACTTCTGTTGTTTTAAAACTCATAAACAAGTCCCTATGGCCAAAACAGGTGGCCTAATGATAGAGGTACTCAAGGCCTAAAGGTACTCAATTCTGCTGACAGGCATCCTGTCCCTGGAAAAGAAAAGGCCAATAGTGGAGATGGCTGACTTAGTGGGAAGCTGAGGTGGGAAGGGGCCAGCTGAATTACATGACCATGTTTCTGATGTGACACGCCCCCAATGGCAGATTTAGGGGAGAGGGGATAAAGGGGCTGAATTTATCTGCCTTTCATTTTCGCTTGACTCCACTGTTCTCTTTCTGACCTAAACTAGTTTGTGGTGTTCCAAGGCAAATTCCACCCCAGAGGTGGCTGCACATCTGTGGTGCATGTGTAGACTGTATATCATTGCATTTTTTGAAGCAATTTAGAATAATTCAGGATGGAAGGGCACTGTGTACATGTAAAATATTAATAGCCAGAGCATTAGACCATAAGGAAAGGAAGGAAAACGTGGGGAAGAGTGAGAGGAAAAGAAGGGCATAAGAAGCCAGCAGAGAGAGACTGAAATCAGGGAAGCATGCTGCACTGTTTGAAGGGCCATGGTTTTCCAGATGAGGCTGGTTTTGGATATAGCATGAGACAAACTGGATTTTTTTGATTTTCACATGCTTATGCCATAGGTGAAACTAGCCTCTCGCCCTCCCTTTACACAGCTGGCTGAACTGTTCTTCCCTTAATTTGCTTTTTAAAATACATAGATATAAAATATTTTGGGTCCATATTTGCAATTGCATTAGTGGTGGGGTTTTCAAATTTGATAACAAATATTGTCTTTAATGGGAATACAGCTAGGCCAATGCTGAGTGCTTTGCAGATCTTGCCGTAAATGTTTTGTTTTTGTGTCTTTTTTTGTTATGTTAATTTCCACATTTATCTAAGTTAAGATCATTTGAGAGGACATGGCTGAAATTGAATTAAAAGTGTATACGGTATCACTCTGGCAAATATGCTGATGGTCTTGATTTTTCCCCCTTCATTTTGGTTCTCCCTTTGCTGAGGATACAGAAGAAAAAGCTAAGAAAGAAGCAGAGGAAAATGCTCATCAGGGAACAGACGAAAAGAAAACAGAAGAAAAAGAGGAGAAAAAGCCAGCTGAGGATACCATTACAGTCAACTCAGAAAACAGCAAAGAACCAAATCCTGGGGAAAGTAAGAGCACAGAATCTAGCAAGGGTCATGTAAATGGGACTCAGCAAAGTGGTGTGAACAAACTTGAAGCCTCTCCAGGGAAAAACGAGTCTAGAGCGGACAAGGACAGTGAGTCTCACCAAGTGACAGGAGAGGAGAAACAGCATGTCCAAAATGGTAAGTCCTTTCATTGTTTCATTAAGGGGTGAATCCAGTCCTAAGCCCAAATTTCTCAGCAAGGTATTGGGGAGATGTGTGAACGAAGAAAAAAGGTCCTGGAGCAGTTCCATGCAACCTACTCTAGTTTAACAGTTGGAGTAACCTCCATTGCCCTAGATTGCTCCCTTCACAGGTGGGAAGTTTTCTTGGAACTCCTTGGAGCTGGACTCTACCAGGTCCTGCATCAAAGATTACCCACTCCCTTGTATGCACTAGCTCAGTGGTTCTCAACCAGGGGTCGAGGCCCCGGAGGGGTACTACAAGCAGGTTTCAGGGGATCCGCCAAGCTGGGCCAATGTTAGATTCTCTGGGACCCAGGGCAAAATGCCGAAGCCCCATCATCTGGAGCTGAAGCCTGGGGTCATGAGCCCCGCTATCCATGGCTGAAGCCAAAACCTGAGCAACTTAGCTTTGTGCGGGCTCCTATGGCATGGGGTCCCAGACAATTGTCTTGCTTGCCGCCCCCTAACGCGCTGGCTGTTATATGCAGAAAACTAACCGTTGTAGCACAAGTGTAGCTGTGGAGTTTATATAACATGTTGGGGGGGGCTCAGAAAGAAAAAGGTTGAGAACCTCTGCTCTAGCTGCACCTTCCTGCACCATTGGATTCATAGATTCATAGATACTAAGGTCAGAAGGGACCATTCTGATCATCTAGTCTGACCTCCTGCACAGCGCAGGCCACAGAATCTCACCCACCCACTCCTACAAAAAACCTCACCTATATCTGAGCTATTGAAGTCCTCAAATCGTGGTTTAAAGACTTCAAGGAGCAGAGAAGCCTCCCTCAAGTGACCTGTGCCCCATGCTACAGAGAAAGGCGAAAAACGTCCAGGGCCTCTCCAATCTGCCCTGGAGGAAAATTCCTTCCCAACCCCAAATATGGCGATCAGCTAAACCCTGAGCATATGGGCAAGATTCACCAGCCAGATACTACAGAATACTTCACAGGATGTAAAGGTGAGGTTTGCCTCCACATGAACATGCAACTATCAGGTACACTGTGCACTCTGAAAGTTGAAACAGATGGTCTGGGAGAAATCCTCAGTTTCACTGAGTGCATGCTTATTGTACTGAGGAAGAGGGAATCAAAGATAGCTCATGAACTGCTGCAGGGCTGGTTTAAGGTCCCTTTCCACTGCTCCAGTGATGCAGACGAACTTCAGGAGAAGCAGAGGATCTGTCCCTTTAATTTTCGAGCTTTTAATTTACATATGAATTGTTTCCTTTGTTATGCTGTTCTTTATGACAAATACAGGCCTTGTTTCCTGTATCCCCTCATTGAATCAGTGCTAGGCACTGTACAAGCAGGAAGGAAGGCATGGATCCTGCTCAAGAACTTATGGCCTAGAAAGACAAATATAGAAAGAGTAGGAAAAAGAAAAGGAACATAAAATGGGAAAAAGGTAATGATTGGCCATATCATGATAACAGCTACAACTTGTCAATATTCTCTGAAATTCAATCTTTTGGCAACATTTTTTGGTAGAAATATTGAATTGCATTTTTAAAAATAGTACTTTTTTGGGACATGTTTCATCCAATTTTTTTAAACCAGCTATAGACCTGGTAAAAAAAATTAAAATTTTGACCATCTCCCCCGCACCCAACACCCTCAAGATGAGAAAGGTTTTGTTACATTGTGTTTTTTTTTTAATTATTAGCTACATCATAAGGCCATTCTCAATTGTCCCTGAGCCATGCTATTTCTCTTAAAGGGAGATTTTCCAGAGCAAGAATTGCAGAGGGGGACAGGGCTTGAGCATGAATATGAGAAAATATATTCAGCAAGTTAGTCTGAAGTAAGGGACATACAAATCCCTGAATTGATATAACCTAAAATATAGTGTGTGAAACTGATGGAGATCTTAATAGTGTTCAAAGCATATTACCTTTTCATTTTATAAATATATGCCTGTTAACAAGGCAGAAATATAGAAAATTACAATAAAGCCATGTACCACCATTCACCAAATGAGTGAATGTCAGCTAGCTAACTACTCCCGAACCACTCTCAATAACCCTCTCAGGAAAACCCCAAGGATATCTTTACACTGCAGCTGGGAGCAGGCCTGGGTCTGAACACAGGTGGCGAGCCCATATTACTGCCCATGTCGCAATGTCCACACTGCTATTTTAAGCACACTTACTCAAGCAGAGCTAGTGCCCGTCCGTCTGCCCAAGCCAGAATGCGCGTTCCCAGCTGCAGTGTCGACATGCCCTGAGTGAATAGATAGGCTTTCAGTGTGCCTTGAAATGGAATCAAAACTCAGGCCAGAATGAGTAAACAAATTCTAGCTATGGGCTTTCCACTGAGAAAGCCCAGCCTGAGAATTACAAACCTAGGGACTGGCAGCTCAGGCAGCTCAGCAGATCTCAACTTCCAGGACAGAGCACAAATAGGACTTCAATGGACAGCTAGTGATGTTTTCTCTTCCCCTCCCCCCTCCCCCATCTTCCCCTTAAAGCAGGGGTTCTCAAACTGGGGGTTGGGACGCCTCAGGGGGTCACGAGGTTATTACATGGGGGGTCGTGAACTGTCAGCCTCCACCCCAAACCCCACTTGCCTCCAGCATTTATAATGGTGTTAAATGTATAAAAAACTGTTTTTAATGTATAAAGGGACGGTCACACTCAGAAGCTTGCTATGGGAAAGGGGTCACCACTACTAAAGTTTGAGAATTACTGCCTTAGAGAGATCAGGAGCTGTTGATTAGCTAGAGCATACCACGTGCACAGGGTGTGTACATCTCACTTGGCAACCTAATCCACCTACAACTAGATATTTCTTTTACATATTTAGCTGTTATCCTTGGGAGAAGTATCGGGAGCAAAGTTGGAGCTTTCTACAATGCATAGGATTTTTCCTATGTTGTGGTAGAAAGCCCCAACATTATTTGAATGCATGGGAATGAGCGCAGAACGGACATGTGAAATCCCATTATAAAGATCCCATTATAAAGATAAAGACACTTTACTGAAGCCTTCTGTTTTACATACTTCTCTAATGATATGGGGGTGACATGCACTTCATTGCTTTTGGTAACTTTCTTTTGCTGCTCTCTTCCCCCCATTGGATCAATTCTGTAAGTGTCAAAAAATGCTTTAAAAGGATGATTTCTGAAAATTAATATCTTGCTCAAGAAAAGAAATTGTGCTCTAATATATTGGAAAAGACTTTTGAGTTATAATTACTGTAGGGCCTTTCGGACTCATGAAACATAATATTCATCTCCTTGGGTCAATACTGCTTCCTTTATGCTATGCCTGTATGGTAATATCTTCTTGTAAAATATTCTGCTGATTATCTCAATTGTTTGGTAATTCCTTTCAAGAAGATAATTATCATTACCATTCTGCAGTGATATGTTAGGCCAGCTATTATAATATTCATAACTTTCTCTTTTCATAATAAATTATATTCAGCGAAAGTTCAAAAATGTCTCCTCACATTAGTTTGAAATCTGTGTCAGTCAGACCCTTGGTGGCTTCTCAGAGGGAGCGCAAGATGAAAGAATATTAATTTGGGCATTCATCATCCTTGCATACACACAGTTGGGGCAAGTCATTTTTATTTTTCAGTGGGCAAGTAAAGTATCATTAGTTTCTCATTCTCAATCATGATAAAGGGCATGTGAGTAGACATTTGTGTTTTGACTGGTAAATTTTCATGCCAATTTTGTGAGGGTGATGCACATATCATAGGAACCTGGGCATTCTTCTTTGATGACAGGTCCCAGTCTTGCAATGAGAAGGGTTCCAGTTCTTCATTGAGCTCCACATAGGCAGACCCTCTCTTTCTCTCTCTACTTCCCTTTCTCCTTCCCCCATGGCTATTATTTATAAAACTTGAAAAGGTTCATCTCTGGTGCCTCGATTTAGCCATCTATCCCTCTTAATCAAAGTGTTCAACTTTAGGCATGAGCGTAGATCCTATTGACTTTAATGTGACTGAAACATATGTTTTAGTGCTTTGCTGAATAGGGATGGACTTAAGCACATGCTTAAATACTTTGTTGAACTGAGGCCTTAAGGAGGCAAAGAGAGAAAGATTAACGAGTTTAATATTCAAGTATGCAATGAACTGAGAAATCAAAAGTGATACTGGGGTGTGGGGGAGAAACCTCAAATAAAGAATTATGGGCGTGATCCTTCAGTCACTGAGCAGTTGTGAGGGCATGCAACATCTTACAAGAAGAGCCCTCATATTATTGGGGGTTTCTGAAAGTAATGGAGATGGGGAATATGATTTTCAGAAGTACTGGAAACAGATGATTTTCAGATTCTCCCTCTACATTACCCAAACAAGTAATGCCTGCCTATTCTTTAGTACAGTGTACAGTAGATGCTGTTAAAATCTTCTTGATATTTAATGTAGGAGTTAATTGTGTCATGATATAGAAGGCTGGCCTCACTGCTGGAGTGCCTCCTCATGTTGTAGCCTCTATCCCCATCTGTCACCCACTGCCAATGGCTGTTTTGGTCCTCCAGTGGTCCACTTCTTCCTGTGAGTTGACCTTCCGGCCATGTCTCCATTTAAGTCTAGCCCTTCTAGGTTAACAAGAAGTCCAACAAACCAATGTCCAAGACCTTGTATCAGATCTTCAGTCCCAACTCTGGGCATGTGGTTCTCAGGGCTCTTTGACATCCTTGTCCACTTATCTGGTCTCACACCACTATACCAGTGGCTGGTAGGGGAACCTGGGGCCACTCAGTACACCAGGTGCAGGCCAGGGACCATATATATAACTAGCAGCAAAGGTCTGCTCAGTCCAACAGCTTGCTGCTGCTTCTCTGGGCTTCTTCCTACCATGGCCTTTCTCAGACCTTCTCCCCCACAACCTCCCTAAGCTCACCCTTATTTCGGGGGCAGGTGTCCCAGGGCTCTCCCCGAAAATCCTGCAACAAAATCCAAAACTGAAAGTTCTAACTTCTCAGGCTTAACCTTTCCTTTCTTTGTACACCTCCAGTTCCTCTGCTTTGTTCCTTAACTGAACACAATCCTGGGTTCTCCCCCTAGACATCCAAATCCTGCCCTTCTTTCAGTGTGCACCTCCAGAGCCTGCACCACACCTCCTCTTGCTTGCCAGCCTTCTCTACTGGGGCTAGGATCCCCAGGTTTACTCTCCCCCTCCCCCGGGCTTTCTCCTCACAACCTCTCTAGTCCCAAAGAGAGGAACTGCAGAGTTCCTTCCTCTCCTCCTAGCAGCCACTTCCTGCTCTCAATTTCCTCTGATTATAGTCCTCTCCCCAGCGGGGCTTCATCCGCAGTTAAGGGCTTCATCTGCCCTTCCCCCAACACAGCCAAGCCTGGTATGTTAATTTTCCTCTCCAGCCATATTAACCCATTCAGAGCCTGTGTGGGGTACTCACCCTGTCAGGGCCATCCTTAGGATTTATGGGGCCCTACACATTTTTATTATTGTATAATTATTTATTATACAGTATTATTAAACTGGCGCCCTTATGCCCGACTTGCTCTAAGCAACACAAACATAAGCTTACAGTATTGGAAAACTTGCCACATGCACTTTATTAAAAACAGTTTACTTGTGCTGCCTTCACCCCTAACCCCTGCACTTCCCTCCCACCTGTGACCCAAACCAGCCCTGCGCTGCCAGCTTGCCCCACCACTTTGCCCCCCTGCCCTGTACCTCCCACCACCTTATGCCCAGCAACCTCCAGGCCCAGTGGCCATCACCCAGAGATCTCCACCACAAGAAATCCCTATGCCCAGCAATCTCCCACCCACAGACACACACCCACCCCACTGCCCAGCGCCCCCTCACAGCCCCCCTCAACTGCCCAGCACTCATATTCCTGAGGGAATTCAGCACCAAAAAATTAAATTCTATGCACAATATTTTAAAACTCTGCAAAATTTTGTCAACAAATAAATGTGGAGGCTCCAGCATGGCAGTGGCAAGCATAGGCCACTGGCTGCACAAGGTGGGAGATCACCTTGCAGCCTTCCCTCTCCCCGCCCCTCCTAGGATAGGGACTTGGCAGTGAGATATCTCTGTGTGCATTTCAAAAGGCCACAGGGAAGCATTTTACATGATGGCTGGGATGTAAGCCATGACCCAAAACCTATGTGAATGACAAAAAAGAAATAGCTGATAACAATGTCTGAGTCCAGCCCTCATCCAGGCCCTTGCCTGCCACTGCTCTGGACCATCTACTCCCAAGTGGCCTTTCATTCTCCCTAAAATAGAGCATTTCCCTCTAATCCTGAAATCCTGAAAAGAAAAGAGGTACTTGGGATGTCCAGTTTAACAAGAAAAGGAATTATATTTAGGCACCAGTCTTTTTTTCTCCCCTGATTTATACACCTGGTTGCAACACATGGCTGAGTGGCATTGTACTGGGTATAACTCAGCATGCAGTTTCAACATTACTTCAACAGTGGGGCTGGAGCCAGAACCAGCCAAGTCTCATTTGAACAGTGGCTCTCGTTTTGGATTATTTAAGGCTGTTTTTAAAGGTCTTTAAGGAAGAAGGTGCTGCAATCTTGAAGGGACCTTTAAAATCCCACTCAACTCTGCACTGTTTAGAACTCTCCCTCTTCAAAATGCTACCAGCTTAAGAGACAGCCCTGGAGCTACTTGGATCCACAAGAAAAAAATCATTTCCCTTTTCCCTAAATAAAAGTTTTTTCAGCTACTCCAGCCTTGTCAAGGGAAAGTCCATCTTCCTCCCCAGGTAAGAGGTTGCTCCCTCCCTTGCATTCTGCAGTCCTGATTGCTGCTTTTCTGCTCCAGGTACATCCCCCTCTTCCCATTGTTTTAGTGTCAGTTTCCTCCTGTTGACACTAGAATATTGTGAATGGTCAGGAAAAGCAAACACCACCTTCTTATATTTTCCTTCAACTTTCCCTCCTCCCCAGCCTGGTTATGTGTGTGCCTCTCCCTCCTCCAAGCCTGTGTCTGCTGTTGATCCCTGCTGGGGAAGGGAGGAGAGGAAAGGTGACGGTTCAAAGGGGATCCTGGCGTCTGGGCTTAGACTTCAGAGAAGAGGGAGGTGGAGTGAAAAGGAGACTAGGAGAGAGATTGCAGGGAGTTGCTGGTGGAGCAGGGCATGTGGGCAGAAGAGGGGAGAGGTGCAGGTACAATGTGGGGCTGCTCGAACACTACAGTAAATCTACATGCACTACAGTAAATCTACATGGTGTAAATATTGAGATTTTAACTGCAACCACTGTGGACCAGATTGTGATTGGCCTTTCAGTGGTTTGGCAAAGAGGAACTAGAAGATAAAGTGCCCTGCTCTGTTCCCCCATCATACTGGTACCATCAACAGTTGCAATCCTAGCATTCACTTTGGCTCTTCCACACTGGCTCCAATAAGACACAGTTGAGCCCTGTGAACCTGATCTAAAGCCCATTGAAATCAGTGGGAGGTATATTTGTCTTTTTGTTGATTTCATTGGAATGAGGATCGCAGCTTGATATAGCTGTATAATATGAGTCTCCATTTCACAGTTCAAGAATTTTTTTTTAACCGACTCTTCGTCAGCACAGAGAAAGGTGCTTGTAACTTAAATAAAAAAAATGAGGGTCTTTGGCCTGGAATTAGTGCCAGACTGAGTGTTGATTGTGGAAGGTGGGAATATTTTTATTTTCTTTCTTCCACTGATGCATCTGGATAATTTGCTTAATTTGATCATCTGCAGTGGGTTTCCCAGTCATTAATGTGATTTAATGAGGTTCTACTTTGTTGTCATTGTATTACTCTTGCAATAAGGATCTGTGGTTAATCCTGCTTTCACTGGGCTCCTGCAGGAGGTTTTGTTTGCTTGTTTTTGTTTTTAAACCCACTTTTAATCGAGGCTGTGCTCAGTTCACTTCTTGCACCAGCAGATTATTCTGTAGTACCCAGGATTCACCTCCTGTGGGAGGATAACTAGTGTTTGCATGTCTTCTCTCCCATAGAGGTTCCATCATGAGAGGACAGCTCTAAATCATAGCTCCTTCCATTGGAGTCTTGCTGATGGAGTCTACTTGCAATGCAGGGCTGGCATAGCACGATCATGGCTGGTGCTCCAAGAGATTGTATGATGTGATGCTTTCATCACTTTAAAGAGCCTGCAGCCTGAGGCCATCTAATGTAGGTCTAACAGACTGCCAGAGAAAGTCCCACTTTTCCATAAGTAGTATTGTCAGTAGGGTGAAACCTTTTTATGGGTTCAAGTAAAACCCTACTGTGATTGATAGGTGTGAACTCACCCTTCAATTAACATAACTGTAAGGATAGGTTCCCACCTAAGACCGAAGGACTACGTGAATCCACCTAGGATCTTTTGCTAAATAATGTTTTGTGTAGAGAGGAGGGAGAACAGACAAAATACTTGAGACACAGCTGGTGGGAGCAGGTGAAAGCAGAGTGACTCTGGCTCTGGAAGAAATTTGGGGAGAGGTATTTGGGCTAGTAGTGCAGGCTGAAAGGAGTGTTCTTAGCGCTGTGAGCAAAAGAAGCAGTTTCCTGCTATTTGCATTCAGAGATGCAGGACTTTGCAGATTCTTTAAATTGTAAACAAACAAATCTGCATCAAAGAAATATCTGACTATCACCAGTTTCTACTCCCATGTGAGACATCCCCAGGGCCTCAAGCTTTGACTAGTTACTCAGGTTGGAAAGGGGCAACACTGGTGTGAGAAGTGGGATCCAGTTTCCAAGAAGAGAGATTGTGAGCCTGGTGTACTTGGTGAACCAAGATGAAACAAATAATGGAGGTACTTGCCAAAAGCAAAAACAGAAAGCAGGAATTAAAACAAGACCTAAAGAACAGGAGCTGGAGACTTTGCAACAGGAGTTAAGAGAAGACTTAAAACAAGTTATAAATCAGAAAATGCCCAGCAAGAAGTTGCATTCTGAGATAAGATCCTTGTTGGAACAGCAACTACAAAGTGCTTGGACAGATTGGGAAGCCCAGCTGCAACACACCCAGGTTGGCATGGTAAAACAGATTGGTGAGGTGACCACAGTCAGACTGCCATATACCAGAAGTTTTTCCATGAATTAGTGGAGACAAACAGGCTTTGGAACTGCTAACTGAGATGAATTGCAGCAAGGATTCAAAAAGCTAAGAATAAATCAAAGGGTCACTGACCACAGTGGAAGGCAGCTGCCTGGATGAAGAATTGAGGCAGTCAGAGCTTGGGTGAAATATCTATCAGCATTTCCTACCCCATTTGTAACCCACAGAGGCCCAGAGGGAAAGCTTGTGCTGTCCCAGCTCAAATAATGCAAAAGCCCACTATTTCGGAGAGGAAAACTCCCTGGGAGGCTTATTTGGGTCTATTCAACATTATAGCTCAAATGAATGGCTGGGATGGTGGACAGAAAGGGGTGGTTCTAGTAGCCAGCTTGAGTGGCCCAGCTCTTAGGGTACTGCACAACCTATCCCAGAAAACAGATTGAATTATCCATACCTGTACACGCCTTTGACATGCAGTTTGGAGCTAGCCATCAATCTGAGCTGGCCCAGAGACAGCTAAGAGTTAGAAGGAAAGAGAAAGAAGAAACCTCACCTGAACTGGCAGAGGACCTGTGGACGCTTGTGTTCCTGGCATACCCAGGATAAATTGGCAATGGACCAGTTTGTAGATGCTCAGCTGGGCATGGACTTGCAGATCAAAAGCAGCAAAAAGAGGCCAAAGACACTCAAGAGGCCATGGAATTTGCCACAGAACTTGAACCTTTCCTTGAGCAGTGCACCAGAAGAGGAAGCAACCACTAGTTGAGGAGGATGGAAGCTGATCTCCGTGAGGCCTGTAAGTAGAAATCTGTGTCTAATGTCTGATAGAAGAGGGGATCCTAATCTGGTTCATGACCTTACTGAATGATTAGAACAAATGATAAATTCTCTTTGTAAAAGAAGGGAAACTGGCAATAATGCAAAAATTAAAGAAAACAGTCAAGTTTGTACTGTAACAAAACTAGCCACAAAAGGGAGGATTGTAATAAATTTAAGGCATGCCAAGACAGATTGTTGCAAGCATCTAGTGAAAGCCTCTCTCCCAGTTCAGAAAATGAAGGAATGTCCAACCCAAAGGGACAAAGTTTGGCAATACACTGATCAGCCACATTGTTTTTGTTTAGCTCTGGGCAGTTAAACAACAATAGTGGGGGTCTGAAGGAGTAATAGGCTCTGTGATGTGTACAGGAATAATTCACATGGTCTCAAACATAACCGTTATTAAACCAGACACAAGGCTAGGCAAGAGAGGATCCAAAACTGAACTGCCTAAATGGTCTCAAATGGAGACAGTGGCTGGGGCAAGGGCACCCAGCTGAAAATTGGGCTTGAAGATTAGAACTCTGGCATTTGAGCAAGAAGTCTGGGTGGCTGAAATAGTGGATGAGCTATTAATTGGCTTGGATTTCATTTATGGCTAGTAACTGTGTAATAAATGCCCAGAAAGGTGTCCTGCAGATTCAGTCCATGTAAGTTCCCTTTAAAGATATGGCCTAGGTGAGACAAATAGTTTGTAAGTAATCAGTGTTTCTCGTACATCCAAACCTTGAATATTATGTGCAGTTTTGATGGCACCTTCTCAAAAAAGATATATTAGAAATGGAAAAAGAATGGAGAAGGGCAATAAACATGATTGATTGGAGTATGGAACAGCTTCCACATGAGGAGAGATTGGAAAGGCGGGACTATTCAGCTTGCAAAAAAGATGACTAAGGGGGGATGGGATAGAGATCCATTAAATCATGAATGGTGTGGAGAAAGTGAATAGGGAAGTGTTATTTACCCCTTCACATAACACAAGAACCAGGGATTAGCCAATGAATCAACAAAAGGAAGTATTTTGTCACACAATGCACAGTCAGATTGTGGAACTCATTGCCAGGGACTATTGTGAAGGCCAAAACTATAAGTGGGTTTAAAAAAGAATTAGATAAGTTCATGAAGGATAGGTACATCAATGGCTATTAGCCAAGATGGTCAGGGACACAACCCTATGCTTGTAGTGTCCCTAAGTGTCTTACTACCAGATACAGGGACTGAACAACTGGGGATGGATCACTTGATAATTTCCCTGTTCTGTTCATTCCCTTTGAAGAATCTGGCATTGGCCACTGTCAGAAGACAGGATACTGGGCTAGATGGACTATTGATCTGACCCAGTATGGCCATTCTTATGTTCTGTTGTTCTTACATTTGCAATGAATGAATTGTCCTACCTCCGGGCAGAAAGTATTATAACCAATACATGCTGTGGTGGCTTTCCAGCAAGGGAAAGATGGGAAATGATTGAAACCTGTTTGCAGGTGCAGGGTCTTGGGGGGAATCTTAGCTGCCAAATCTCTTTCAGGTCTGAAACAAGAACCGATCCCTGTTTGTGTGCTGAATGTTTCTGACAAGCAGTAAATCGTAAGAAAGGGAAACTATTTCAGTGGTCAGCAGGGTGTGATTTAGCATTTCAGAGTAGAAAAAGGCTCTTGGGGCTATTTCTGTCTTGGTCTATCCATGTTTCAAAACCCTCTTCATATTGGATACAGATGCTAGTACTTGTGGTTTGAAGGACAGAATCTCAGGTTGGCTGCCCCCCCGGATCTGAGAATATAGCGGTGGAAATTGAAACTGAAAAAGTTGTCACAGGGATGAATTCCCCATTTTAAAGCAGAATGGGCAGGGTTTGTTAGACACTGATAGGACATCCAGAGAAAAAGCCCCAAGAGATTTGGGTGAGAATAAAATTCTTTTATGTAGGTGATGGTAAAACTGTCCTGACAGAAAGACACTGTGTATATGTAAATAGTTAAGTATAGTTGTATCACTTGTAATTTGTTAAAGTATTTATTTTCTTTGTATTTGGGGTAAGTTTTTGGGTGTCACCATGTTAGGCCTCATTGGGTTGATTTGCAGATTTGTGTTGGAGGGTGTTATGATGAACTGGGTGAAACTTTGTTGTGGGTTGAGTTAAAACTTTCTTGAGATTGATAAGAGTGAACACAACCTTCAGTTAACATAAGGGCAAGGATAGGCCTCCACCAAAGAGAAAAAGGAGTATGTAAACCCACCCAAGAGCTTTTGCTGAGTTGTGTGTGTGTGCGCATGTGCATGTGCGCACACAGAACAGACAAAAAACAGAGACTCAGACAGCTGGCAGCTGAAAGCCCTGTGTCTGACCCCAGAAGGAGTTGGGGTGCAGGCTGAAAAGAGTGTTCCTAGTTCTGGGAGGAAAAGAAGCTGTTTCATGCTATTTGATTCTTTTGCATTCAGAGACAGGACTTCACACATTTTTTGTAAATAAACAAAACTGCATCAAAGAAATACTTGACTATCACCAATTTATACGCCCAGCTGGAACATCCCTAGGGACCTAAATTTGGATGCTACTTGGGTTGGAAAAGGGAAACAATATTTTTCCACTCCAGGTATGACTATTTGAGGTTAGGTCTTTTGGAGCTCTTTAGGTGGGCTAGGGGATTGATGGGATGCTGACCCACTGTTGTTCCTTCATGTATGGGCCTGCTTTTCCCATTTGTCCACGCATGCACTGCCTCACTGGGCAACTAGCGAGACATATCTCTGGTCACTGCTGTTTGGACTCTGGAGTTGAATGATCCCTGACAAAGTCTGACTCTTTTTAAATATTGATTTCCAATATAGTTTGACAACAAACATAGTCTGGTTCAAAGAGAAAGAGGAAGAGTTTGGTCTGGGTAGTTTTACCACTCTCCAGTTTAAAGAACAGGAGTACTTGTGGCACCTTAGCGACTAACAAATTTATTACAGCATAAGCTTTCATGGGCTACAGCCCACTTCATCGGATGCATAGAATGGAACATATAGTAAGAAATATATACATACAGAGAAGGTGGAAGTTGCCATACAAACTGTAAGAGGCTAATTAATTAAGATGAGCTATTATCAGCAGGAGAAAAAAACGTTTTGTAGTGATAATCAAGATGGCCCATTTAGACAGTTAACAAGAAGGTGTGAGGATACTTAACATAGGGAAATAGATTCAATATGTGTAATGACCCAGCCAGTCCCAGTCTCTATTCAAACCCAAGTTAATGGTATCTAGTTTGCATATTAATTCAAGCTCAGCAGTCTCTCATTGGAGTCTGTTTTTGAAGCTTTTCTGTTGCAAAATTGCCACCCTTAAATCTTTTACTGAGTGGCCAGAGAGATTGAAGTGTTCTCCTACCAGTTTTTGAATGTTATGATTCCTAATGTCAGATTTATGTCCATTTATTCTTTTGCATAGAGACTGTCCGGTTTGGGCAATGTACACGGCGAGGGCCATTCTTGGCACATGATGGCATATATCACATTGGTAGTTGCGCAGGTGAATGAGCCCCTGATGGCATGGCTAATGTGATTAGGCCCTATGATGGTGTCCCCCGAATAGATATGTGGACAGAGTTGGCAACGGGCTTTGTTGCAAGGATAGGTTCCTGGGTTAGTGGTTCTGTTGTGTGGTGTGTGGTTGCTGGTGAGTATTTGCTTCAGGTTGGGGGGCTGTCTGTAAGCAAGGACTGGCCTGTCTCTCAAGATCTGTGAGAGTGATGGGTCGTCCTTCAGGATAGGTTGTAGATCCTTGATGATGCGTTGGAGAGGTTTTAGTTGGGGGCTGAAGGTGATGGCTAGTGGCGTTCTGTTATTTACTTTGTTGGGCCTGTCCTGTAGTAGGTGACTTCTGGGTACTCTTCTGGCTCTGTCAATCTGTTCTCTCCAGTTTGTGATTGAAGTAACTGGTAACTGGCAATGAAGATTGTGGATGATCCCCATGCACGTTCCCAGGCTTCATAAAGTAGGAATGTACCTCAGGGGTCCAATTGCTATTGTCATTGTACGTCACCTAAGGCCTTGCTTCCTTGGACTGTTCGAGAGAGTCCAGGACTAGAGCTACCTAGGAGACCCAGCCACTTACCACTATGAAACTTAAGCATCGTCCAGTAAAAACAGGTCTAGAAGTAGATGTGATTAGTAACTAAAAGTCAAATAACATTTTTTTGTATAGTTTGGGATATTTTAAGGTGGCGCCTTTAGACTGGGATTTGCCTGTGGGAGGATGTCATGTGTAAACAGTGTCCCGTGGCCATTCTCAAAACTACTGCCCTTGAAAAGTGCACATTTTAGAGGTCTTGATTTTGGAACAAGAACAATGCTACATTTTATTGTGAAACACAGCTGTTATTGCCAAAAGTGGTTATGAATATAAATTTGCATTTGTACTTCCTTTCTGTACTTAAAGAGATACATACAATTATTTGAAATCCACAAGCTATTTGTGAGGTTTGAATTTTCTGTTAGAGTTGTGTAAATCTTATCTGGTGACGTATCACTATAGTGTGCTAATCCGAAATATCAACTAATGTGTGCTATTTCCCATGAAGACAAATCTTTCTCAAATACTTGAATTTGATTGGATTAAAGGCAGTACTGAGCTACAGCCTGTATTAAAGATGCGTATATGTTTCACTTCTTATTTCCAGGTGAATTGAAGGATGATGATAACAAGTCAGACAAGAAAGATCAGTCTAGTATGGGAAATGAATCAAAGAAAACAGATGGTAAGGACCTAATTTCTATCACTTTTTTCCCGAGCACTGTATGTAGTGCAATGCATTCTAGACAGCCAAAAGTTTGTCCTAAAATTATAGTATAAGAAATCCAGGGAAAAAATACTCTGCAACATTTGGAAAAACTCTTTGGGGCATCTTCAGATAAAATTGTCTCTTTCCCAAATAGTGTCTAGCAGTACTTAATTGTTGTGTTGGTATACCATGTTCCTTACACATGAACTCTAAAAATTTCTACAAGAAAAATCCTGGATAATTTAAGCTTCTCAAAAGAAAACATGGTTACATTTAGCTCCATCTTTTTTTACTTTAATTTGGTCAAACTCTGCTCTGAGTTACATCATTGTAAATGCAGATTAACTCCATTGACTTCAAAATTTAGCCCATAGTTTATAATCATATATCACACTATGCCAATATAGAAATAAGATTTTCCTGGTTTAACTGGTTATGTGAGAATTCTTCCGGAGTAGTGGAATCCTAAGTGAGATACAACAAGTATAGATGACCTTGTGCTATCCCCGTCCGCATCTGGTGTAGTGTGCATGTTAAGGACATCCTAGAGAAGAGATATAGCTGGAATACTGCTGCATTCCAACAGGCCACAGCCTTGGAACAGCCTATTGGGTGTCATTGCAACTGGAAACAATTTAGAGCAGCCCTGAGGCTGCTCTAAATTATGCCAGAAGTCAAACGGGTTCCCAGGAATCAAGGAAGTATAAAAGTGAACGTAAGCCACCTTTACCCCTCTCCCTCTCCTCAGGTATGCCAAATGGAGTTGCAATATAGCTGAGGATCTGGGCCTATTGCTATGGGAATGATTTAATAAATGTTAATTTACATTTATAAATGGATACATAACTTGCTGTTACCTTTTACTTGTCTGTATATCTCAGTTAAATCCACTGAGAAAATGCAGTTTTCACCTTTATAGACACAATATGGTATCTGGTTTTGACTCTCAAAAATAACAGTCCTATTGTAACTACTACAGCAAAAGTTAAGAATGACAATAATTATATCTTCTATTTCACTGAAATAAAATATATTCTCTTAATTGGATATATGTGAATGAATTACTCAATAAGCACATTGTCCTGATAATTTTGTAATTCAAAGGAAAAGGTGACTAACACCATAAATAATATAACACAGTGGATGCAAGAACATATATTAATTCTACACACATGAATATGTATTTTATAAAATGATCTTTTTAAAAAGGAATGTCTGTCAGGACTTGCTTATTTTATTAGAAAGCCATATTCTTTACACACTTCAGATGAATATCTGCCAGCAAAAAACCCTTGGTCAAATAATGAAAAAAACAGAAAGGGAGCTATATTAATAAATAAATGATTCAGGTTCAATTCACTACTGTTTGCAGACCCATGCTATTAATTAATCATGAATATTCAAATGACCTCTATATGGTCATGAAAGTATTTGCAAATCCCCAAATCTTCGTGAATCTGTTATTCACATTTTATTATCTACTATTTCTTGTGCACTGTTGAAAATAGCTATTTGTTACTCTCCCATTAAAAAGTGCGAGACATCCATTTAGAGAGCAGAACCAGTACCAGGTGATAGTACACATAGTAAATAGTCAAATGAAACAATGCAAGAGCAACCCAGAGGCTGAGTATTGTTCATTCAGACACTTCAGACAGCTCTTACTTCATTGTCAGAAAGCAGAAAAAGTTTGTGAATGATTTTCAAACCAAAGAAAAGATGTACATATGTCACTCTCTTGTTTTGACAAATACTGTTCAATCAGCTCTATCTGTTACTTGCTGTTGAATAAAGCACTTTACTAGTAGAGTAGGAGATCTAGAAAAAGAAGTGCTAGTTTGAGGCATGTGGTTACATGCAGAATAATGAAATATTTACACAGCCAACTTCAGGTATGCTGGAGAGAGAGAGAGAGAGACTGTAGGGAAATAGAGTCACACCTGCATGTAATAGAACAGGGATTCTCAAACTTCATTGCACCGCGACCCCCTTCTGACAACAAAAATTACTACATGACCCCAGGATGGGGGACTGAAGCCTGAGCCCAAGCCTCATTGCCCCAGGATGGGGGGGGGAGGGGGAGGGCAGGGCGGGGCGGGGCGGCCAAAGCCTGAGACCTGTCACCCAGGGCTGAAACCCTCAGGCTTTGTCCCCAGGTGGTGGGGCTCAGGCTTCAGCCCCAGGCGGTGGGGTTCAGGCTTCAGCCCTGGGCCCCAGCAAGTCTAACACCAGCCCTGGTAACCCCATTGTAATGGATCCACTTTGGGCCTGACCCACAGTTTGAGAACTGCTATGATAGAGTATAAGACCCTGATCTTGCAAAAGCTTACCTGTGCTTGACTTTATGCACTATCAGGAATCAGAATGAGTTCACAATATGTAAAGTTAAGCATGTGCATAAGTCTTTGAATGTGCAGAGTCTAAGTCACTTAGGGCTACTCTGAAACCTGTCACTTAGGGCTTGTCTACGCTGGCACTTTACAGTGCTGCAACTTTCTCACTCAGGGGTGTGAAAAACACCCCCCGAGCGCAGCAAATTTCAGCACTGTAAAGCGCCAGTGTAGAGACTGCACCCGCGCTGGGAGCCGCGCCCCTTGTGGAGGTGGGTTTTTTTTAGAGTGATGGGGAGCTCTCTCCCAGCGCTCTGCCGTGACCACACAAGCCACGTTAAAGCACTGCCGCGGCAGCACTTTAGAGTTGCTAGTGTAGACTAGCCCTTACAGAATAAGGTATTTGCACAGAGAGTCTGGGGAACTTAGCATCATCTTCCCCTTCTCCATAAAATAGAAACTTCGCAGTAGCTGAGTAGGAACTAACTTTTGGAAGCTCCACATTGCATATTATATAAACTGCTATACCTGTACATTAGAAGCCAAATCCTGAGGTCTTTAGTCAGGGATAATTCCAACTGCTTTCAAAGGGAGTTACTCCTGAGTAAGAAGCTGAGAATGTGATTGAAGAGCGTGAATTGTTAGCAGAATTTGGGTATTTCTATTGTTCCCATTACTGTAGTATCAGAGTGCCTTGCAATCTTTAATGTAGCACATGACAATACCTTGTGAGGTAGGGAAGTATTTCCCCTATTTTACAGATGGGGAACTGATACATACAGGGGCTAAATAAGTTGTCCAAGATCACAGAAGAAGTCTGTGGTGGAGAAAAGACATGAATCCAGGTCTCCCAAGTCCTAAGCTAGCCCCTTTACAGTGGATCATCTTTCCTCTCCCTTCACTCTGTCAAACTTATTCTGGTTGATTTCAGCCAGACACTCATTGCTTTACTATAGTTCTTTACTTATGAATATCCTTGCTTATGGGGCAGGCCCCCTGTTCAGTAATATATACTTTATCTTCAGTACTGAGAAAGGAAATATAGAATGGCAGCCACACAGACTTATCAGAAACATCATCAGCATGAACAGCATGTCAAATGTTTCCATTTGGATAGAATAGTATTAGAGAAGGTTGGAAAACCTATTTTTTACTTATTGAATAATTGCCTTGCTGAGGATGCAAAAGAAACAGCACAACTGCAGACAGTAAGCAAAAAAAGTAGGGAGAGGATCCCTGTTAGGGGTTTCCACTGATCTTCGTGGAGGCCACGTTGTTATCGTTGTTACTGGAATTTGTTGCTCTTGGGATCAAAGCACAGTTTGTTTTATTATTTTTATTAATCTAGGAATAATAGACAATTAGAAGGATTTTATTATGTTTCTAAGCATGTGAGCTTATCATTCTAGTAATAAACACTCCAGTTTCACAGGCATCAGCACTGTACTCTCTTGGCTGGAGGAACTGCCACTCTGAAAGAGGAAAACATGCCAAGGATAAGTGTGTAATAAGCAATGCTTCCATCTAGTGGCTAAATTGTAACCCCATGTTTTACCAGGTAGAAATTTCAAAAATATCATGTTCCTCCTATTCAACATATTTGTCCTAGAATATGGAGGGAATATAGAAATGTTTTATTATTTTTATAAACCGAATCTACATTTCTGTGCATACCAGACTTAACAAGACTTCAGGAGTTGGTTTTCTGACATGAGCAGGCGAATGTTGTTAACATAGCCTGTTCAGTTATGTTGCATATGCTGCACTTGAAAACACCTACTTGCAGTCATTTGCTGCTGATTCTATTTGGTAATCACTTCCTAGTCACCCAATATACCTTAGCTATGGGCCAATGATTCCTTTTATTACTGTGCCCAAGTATCCTTCAAGAGGATTTTAAAATACCTTTGGTGGCAGATTAGTTAGTGTGATTACCTGAACTTCTGATATAATGCATCGTTGGTGAATAGAATGCTCTCTTCTATAGCATTAATTCATTTTAATGGCAATAGTTCCGTGTTTCTATAGGGCATTTTACTACTTATGTTAACAGATGTCCTTTCCTGGTGTCACTCTGAACAGTGGAGCTGTTATTAAAACATATCAGCTGCATCGAAGAGTCCACCTGTCTTTGCAGCCTCCTTCTGGAGTGAGCACTGGCATTAGGGTTGCCAACTTTCTAATTGTACAAAACCAAACACCCTGCCCCGCCCCTTCTCCGAGGCCCAGCCCCCGCTCACTCCATTCCCCTCCCTCTGTCGCTCACTCTCTCCCACCCTCACTCACTTTCATTGCGCTGGGGCAGTGGTTTGGGATGCAGGAGGGGGGTGAGGGCTCTGGGCTGGGGGTGTGCGAGAATGAGGGGTTCAGGGTGTGGGAGAGGGCTTTGGGCTGGCGCAGGGGTTAGGGTGCGGGGGGGGGTGCGGACTCTGGCTGGAGGTATGGGCTCTGGGTGGGGCCGGGGAAGAGGGGTTTGGGGTTTAGGAGGGTGCTCTGGGCTGGAGCTGAGGGGTTTGGAGTGTGGGAGGGGGTGCGGGCTCCGGCTGGGGGTATGGGCTCTGAGTAGGGCTGGGATGAGGGGTTTGTGGTGCAGGAGGGGGCTCAGGGCTAGGGCAGGGGGTTTGGGTGTTGGGGGGAGGGGGTGTGGGCTCTGGAAGAGAGTTGGGGTTTTGCGGGGGTGCGGAGTTCTGGCGGTGGTTACCACGGCTCCCAGGAAGTGGCCGCCAGGTCCCTGCAGCCCCTAGGTGCCTGGGCAGCCAGGGAGGCTCTGCGCGCTGCCTTTGTGCCTGCAAGCTCCACCCCCACAACTCCCATTCATCACGGTTCCTGGCCAATGGGAGCTGCAGAACCGGCACTCAGGGCGGGGGCAGCGCACAGAGTCTCCCTGGCCGCCCATGCGCTTAGGGGCTGCAAGGACCTGGCGGCCACTTCCAGGAGCTGTGTGTTAGCTCTGGGCCCCTGCTGCGCCACTGACTACTGGACTTTTAATGGCCCAGTCAGCGGTGCCGACCGGAGCCACAAGGGTCCCCTTTCAACCGGGCATTCCAGTCGAAAACTGCATGCCTGGCAACCCTGACTGGCATGATTTTCAGAGTTGCAGTGCAGAGTTATATGTCATCCAGCCAAAATCAAATATCCAGCAGTGAAGGTAGGCTGCTGCACTAAGGAATCTCTATCTTGTGGCGAAGTCCTGCTCACCTTTCTCACATAAGTAGGCTTGTTGTCAATGGGACTGCTCAAATGGGTAAATGAGCAAGATTTGTCCTTACTTCCTAGAAGTATGGCAATGGTAATCAGGGTAAATTTGAGACCATATAAGTAGAGGTGCCCAAAGCTCCAAATATTAGGCTGATTTCTTCCATATTTACAGAAGCATAATTCTTTTCATCTTACAGCAGGGTTCATGAGGCAGATATGATAGCTATCCCCTTTCCTCTGGTCCTCACAGTTTCTATGCTACATGGGACACATCACAATCCAACTTCAAAGGAAAATTGGGATCTTAGTGGGTCAAGACTTGCTGGATATAAATTCTTCCCTTCCTTACTTCCTTTATTTGTTATTTCTATTGCAGTAGCACTTAGAAATCCCAATCTAGGAATTGGGGCTGATTATGCTAGACTCTATGCACATGTTATAAAGACAGTCCCTGACCAAAAACTGCCCTGGAAGGCATGATAGCATTTTGCTGCCCAAACACACCTTTGCTTGTTACTACACAGATGGTTAATTGCTATCCAAACATCTAATTATAGTTGACTAGGTGGATAACTATGCAAATAAATAAATAAATAGTTATTATTCTCTAGTCTGGGCTGAAGCATAGCTATGGCTTATTTAACAAAAGGTGATACCGAAGGCAAGTTGTAATTTGAATAGACAAAGGTATGTACTCTATCTGTTTACTCCCCTTTAATGTCGAATAGTTAATAAACAGAATGTAAATGTGATCACAGAAGTTAGTTACAGGAACCCAGCCTTAATGTTCAACCCTGATCCTAGGTATATTGTTTAATCGTGCCATGCATTAGATGATGAGAGCAAGAAAATGGTTGGATAAGTAACTAAAACCTTTCATACTTCTTTTTGGTGGAAATCTCATGAAAACAAAGGATTGGGGTGTATGTGCCCAATTTCCAGGAATCCCTTCTGGAAGAACAGAAAGTACAGACTTTCTTATGGTATTTGGTTATTTTTACTTCCAATCTCAATTGAAAACCAGGATGCAAAACTTGGCATTAGGAAATGCAGTGTGTCTTGATTTCAGCTTTGGGGTGAAGATTTAGCACAGTTCTTATTGTACTTTAACTGGTTCACTCATCCCAGTTGCATGTCTTGAGAAATCAGCTGTCAATGCTTGTGTGTGCTGTTTGTCTAGGTAACTTTACAAGATGCATACTCAGGTTAGATGTTGGCATTTGTTCTACTTCGGAGGCAATGTAGAGCTGCAGTACACAAAGAAGTGCTCAGGAGTCACAATGCTTTCCCCTATCTCCTTGAAATATAAGGGGAATGTGAACCTGCAAAATCCCTTGTGACAATTCCTCCCACCCCCAGCACAGCCTCCAACTTTGCACACTGCCTGGAGAGGTGGGGCTCTGGTCCCACTTCTAGTCTACCCATTTTAGGGCAGTTTGTACCCCTAGAGGTGCATAGACAGAGTACTTCCTGCTTTCCACCAAGGACGGAAAGTGCTCCTTGTATCTTCCCTCCACTAAGTCCAGGGACAATCAAGTCTACTCTGACATGTCCACGCAGTCATATTCCAGAGCAAGATTTTGCCCTTAGAGTGAAACTAGATCACAGCTGAGGTAAATAACTGAATTAGAAAGCAGACAGAAAAGCTTCTCAAGATGGAAGGAAGAATATGGGATAGCTGCTGAAGAGATATTAGTAACGAGAAGCAACACATCTGGTTTTCCCCACCCCACCAGTAGTCAGTCTCAAGTTTGCACATCCCCTCAGATCATGGCTATTTTAAAAGATGTGGAAGATCACAGGATGACTATGAGCTGCCAACATGATGCAGCTGTGAAAAAAGCTTATGCGATCCTAGGATGCATCAGGCGAGATATATCCCGTAGTGATAGGGGAGTGTAATTGCCATTATATAAGGCACTGGTGAGACGTCATCTGGAATTCTGGTCTCCCATGTTTAAGAAAGATGAATTCAAACTGGGACAGGTGCAGAGAAGGGCTACTAGGATGATCAGAGGAATGGAAAACCTACCTTACGAGAGCAGACTTAAGCAGCTAAGCTTATTTAGCCAAAAGAAGGCTGAGGGGAGATACAATTGTTTTCTATCAATACATCAGAGAGATAAATACCAGGGAGTGAGAGGAGTTATTTAAGTTAAGCACCAATGCTGACACAAGAACAAATGGATATAAACTGGTCATCAACGAGTTAAGGCTTGAAATTAGATGACTGTTTCAAACCATCAGAGGAAAGAAGTTCTGGAATGGCCTTCCAAGGGGATCTGTGGGGGTAAAAAACCTAACTTGTTTCAAGACTGAGCTTGATAAGTTCATGGAAGGGATGGTATGATGAGACGGCCTACAATGGCATGTAACTGACCTGCAGCTGCTAGCAGCAAATATCTCCAATGGCTGGTGATGGGACACTAGATGGGGAGGACCCAGAGTTACTACAGAGAATTCTTTCCCAAGTGTCTGGCTGGTGGGTCTTGCCCACATGTTCAGGGTCTAACTGATTGCCATATTTGGAGTTGGGAAGGAATTTTCCCCTGGGTCAGATTGGCAGAGACTCCGGGGGTGGAGGAAGGGAAAGGGGATCGCCTTCCTCTGCAGCATGGGGCACAGGTCACTTGCTGGTTTAAACTAGTGTAAACAGTGGATTCCTTGTAACTTGGAGTCTTTAAATCATGATTTGAGGACTTCAGTAACTCAGCCAAAGGTTATGGGTCTATTCCAGGAATGGCTGAGTGAAGTTCTGTGGCCTGTGATGTGCAGGAGGTCAGACTAGATGAACAAGATGGTCCCTTCTGGCCTTAAAATCTATGAGACTCTGGGCCCTAATCCTCAAAGGTGTTTTTTTCACCTAATTCCCATTGATTTCATTGGGAGTTAGGAGTCTGAATACCTTTGAGGATCTGGGCCTCTGACTGCAACATTGATATGTCTAAGTGAAAATGTGAAACCTAGAAAGAAGAAACACTGGAACTAGGAAGCATACCGTTGTCCAATTTTAAAGGGATACTGTCCAGATTATCAGTTGTGTTTTGCTTTGTCAGTACATACATGCTCATTGCATCATCCACTGTGCTGCTGGATGGCTCTGTTGTTGTGGGCAAACATAAAGATGTTTCAGCTTATTTGGCTTGTTCAAACCAGGACTAGCTTCCACAGAGTCAATGAATGGTAGACAGTCTTTCTACAAGTTAGCTTTCTGTGCCTGGTACTTTAATACTGCATTTAGAAGGGAGGCTCTTGTTCCATCCAAACCGAATGGGGGAAGTAAGGGAGGAATTGACCGAATCACAGTTCATTCTTCGCTTTACTCCTAGAGTGCTGCAGCTGTGTGCCATACCTTAGTCAGCACAGACTGTAAAGTCACAGTCTAGGGTCAAGAGACTATTATGTGCCATCTCCTATTCAAGGGATCCAGCTCCAGAATCTTTTGCTGACCCTTGGTTAGCCTTGGCTGTACTGGTGCATCAAACTGATGCTATTTCAAATCAGTTACCAAAAAATTATTCACCCTCCTTGTGCATAGACAGCACCAGCATTCTAGCTGTCACCTGTAAAGAGCAACTCTTGAAATGCATTTTATCACATCTTTATTAACAACAGCATATTCATAAGTTATTTATTTGATCATGAAATGTATAGTAAGTTTCTGCAATGGTTTCAGTAGATTGCTGAGCAAAGTGCAGGAGCTTAGGAATGTGATGGTGCATTCACTGTGCATTGCAATGTCAGACGTTTTTGACATACTCGTTATTTTTCTCCTGTGCTTTGAATTTCCAAAATGTGCTTGTAATCATGGGGGGAAAATATATATCTTCCCCCCCCAATGGCTTTAGGTCAAATGTAATAGAAGCTGTCAGACAAATACAAGTCTCAAGATCAATGTGAACAGGACATCAAATTATTTGAAGTCATGAATGATTTAAGGATAATTATGTGCCAAAAACAGAAATTCAGAATCTCTTCTATGCTAATACCATTTTTCCCCCTAGCAAAATCAATGTTAAAGACTTCGGTCATCAGATAAATCAAACCAATGTTATTTAAAATTAGATACCAAATAAGTATTCAATAATTTTTCCCTCAGTGTTTATTCTCAGTTTTTCTGGCTAAACAGGACTCTGTCACCTTGAAGTTATGTTCTGTTTTCTTTAGCAAG
The DNA here is from genome assembly GCF_009764565.3 of Dermochelys coriacea. NCBI lineage: Eukaryota > Metazoa > Chordata > Testudines > Dermochelyidae > Dermochelys > Dermochelys coriacea. The sequence continues at coordinate 183,517,026 of NC_050069.1, forward strand.
AATTATCACTCTAAAATTTCAGATCCTTTAAAAATAGGTAATGGAGATGAATTAAAACATAATATGTTATATTTCCTCTTTGTCTGGTTGATTTACTGTGCTGTATCTCTCGGGCCTCTCCTTACTGTCTTTCCTGACACAACAGAAACGAGAGACTCAAATGTGCAAGTTGTTCATTCGTGGTCTAAATGATCTTTTAACAGGCTTTCCCAATCTAACTAAAGCTGCTAAAAGAAATTGTAGTGTTAAAACTCCAAAGAGTCATCTAGTGGTTGGAGTAGGACACTGGGTCTCAGGACCCCTGGGTTTTATTCCTAGCTGCGAAACTTTAACCAAGTAAATATAGCTAAAATTTTCAAACTAGGGTGCCTGAAGCCAGGACCCATGTGTAAATGCATATTTAGGCACCCAATGGGGACAGATACTTCAGCACCTTTTAAAATCAGGCCACTTATTTAGGGGCTCAGTCCTGCCAGGTGTTGAGCAGTCTGGCCCTGCTCTAGTAGAGAAGTTAAATATGTGCATTAGATAAGTGTCACAACAGTATATATGAAACAGGAATATTTCATTCAAATAATGGAATAAAATTCAAATTAATAACACAGTGGAAAATTTGGTGATATTCCTAAATAACTGAAATGAAAGATGAGGAAAAGTTCAAGTAAGTCATGTAGTCCATCACCTGGCTGTACTTGTCCCTCTAATGCATTTTATTGCCCGGTGTAATTTTAAATGTCAATGCAATAGGAATTCCATGAGGGAGACAATTCCACAGCCTAATAGATCAGGAAGTTTGATAAACAGCCTAAATGATCTATTTTTTAATGTCATCCCATTAACACTAATTACATCTGTTAGGATATAGATATTCAGGCCTGTCTGCAAAGATCTATACTTTAAGAATTTAGGTATATGTTTATCACTTAGCAAGTTATAGAGGTACAAAAAAGAATCAAAATCAGTCTGCCTGTTTATAGGCCTCCTCTCACTATGATAGTCTAAGGCCTTGTTCTTAGGCTAAGGCCTTTGGCTAAACAGCAGGGGCAGCCATAAGCTGGGAAGCAAACAGTCACATCCTCACCAGTCACACTGAAATAAGGCAGTTTTGGACTGTTAAAAAGGTGATCTAAGCTATCACCTCCAGAGAAAGGGAAGAGCCTAGAAGATGTAAAGAAAACTTAGTTGGATCACATCCTGTCTGGCAAGAACTCACTTATCAATAGCTGGGGTGTGAAATCCTCATTTCTTTGTTGTTCTATCATTGTAGTCCACATTTCCCTATTGTTTGTCTGTGTAATCTCTGTCTGGTTCTGTGATTGTTTCTGTCTGCTGTATAATTAATTTTGTTAGGTGTAAACCAATTAAGGTGGTGGGATATAATTGGTTAGATAATCATGTTACAATATGTTAGGATTGGTTAATTACATTTCAGTAAAATGATTGGTTAAGGTATAGCTAAGCAGAACTCAAGTTTTACTACATAGTCTGCAGTCAATCAGGAAGTGGGGGGGGGCGGAATTGGAATCATGTTTTGCTAAGGAGGGGGGAATGGGAACAGGGACACAGGCAAGGCTCTGTGGCGTCAGAGCTGGGAAGGGGGACACTGAGAAAGGAAACTGGAATCATTGCTTGCTGGAAGTTCACCCCAATAAACATTGAATTGTTTGCACCTTTGGACTTTGGGTATTGTTGCTCTCTGTTCATGCGAGAAGCACCAGGGAAGTGAGAGGGTGAAGGAATAAACCCTCTAACATCTTGGTGCCATGACTCGGATGCATCGCTTCGGACAGGGGGGTGGAAATTGTTTCTTTTGTTTTTCAGACACTCTACAAGCAAGCTGCCACCAGCAGAAGAATAACCCAGAATACCATGGATATATGTTTTGTGGTGTTCGTCTGTGGTGTTTGTCTTGTTGTTAGCATTGTTGTGTTTCAGTGAACAGAAAAACCTCATGATGTGGGTGGGGGATGGCTTCAAAAGGCTAACCTGGCGGGGGGAGATGTATATGGGAATGCAAAATGCTCAACTAGGAGGCCAGCACCTGTGTAATAGCTACTGTGTACCTGGAACAGCAACTAAGGTGGTCTCCACAAGCCCTATTGGAATAATGAGAAGGGGAGGAGCTCACTGGGAATCAATGCAGAGGTGTGTAAAATGGTGTAAATCCAGAGAAGATATTTGGATGTGCTCCTCCCTGATGGCCAGGGAGGAGCACACCCAATGGCCTATGGCAAGGGGTGGACAATTGGGTGTACTGTGTCTGAGGGGTTTTGCTGGGAATGTACATATTACTAGGGAGCACAATTACACCAGCCCATAACCAAACTACACACTGTTATCTGGACATTGGTGCACAAATGGATCTGTGAATCTTATTGCTGTGAATAATCAAACTAGGGCATACTGCCTGATTCCATATCAAGTGGTTAAGTTGGTTTGGACAATAACCCATTTCTCTGTGGACATTCAGTGGACTTATAATATGAACAAAAGCACGCAAAACCTGCAGGGGCAGCTTGTTGCAACTGCCAGCAACTGGACACAGTAAGATCTTGGCCCTGACGAAGGAGAAGAGGCAGAGTTTTGGTGGTGGCTCGGATGTTGGACCATACTGCAGTGGTCAGGACTCTCGGTGTTCCTGTGGATTATTTTAGCGGCTGCTGTATTGTTAAGTATACTTCTGTTTACATTGCATATGAAGATAACCTATAAGTGATGTAGTAAGCACTCCCCCATCCCCAGTGTACTAGACAACCCGGACCCAACCTTCTCAGGCCCACTATAATGGGAAGTCTGGAACACTAATTGGAATAGGTGTGGTATGCCTGTACGAGAGAAGGTGCAGGGCACGGTTCTACCCAAGGGGCAGTGGGAATGGAATATCGACACCTTCCACCTTGATGCCTGGCCCTATCAGGAAATGTGTCGCCATATGTCCTATGCTTTTCCACAGATACCTGGGCAGGAGGATCCCAAAAGAAAAAGGGGGAAAAAAAGGGGTGTAGTGTTTGGCTATAGATATTCAGGCCTGTCTGCAAAGATCTATACTTTAAGAATTTAGGTATATGTTTATCACTTAGCAAGTTATAGAGGTACAAAACAAGAATCAAAATCAGTTTGCCTGTTTATAGGCTTTCTCTCACTATGATCGTCTAAGGCCCTGTTCTTAGGCTAAGGCTTTTGGCTAAACAGCAGGGGCAGCCATAAGCTGGGAAGCGAACGGTCACATCCTCACCAGTCACACTGAAATAAGGCAGTTTTGGGCTGTTAAAAAGGTGATCCAATCTATCACTTCCAGAGAAAGGGAAGAGCCTAAAAGATGTAAAGAAAACTTAGTTTGATAGCATCCTGTCTGGCAAGAACTCACTTATCAATAGCTGGGGTGTGAAATCCTCATTTCTTTGTTGTTCTATCACTGTAGTCCACATTTCCCTATTGTTTGTCTGTATAATCTCTGTCTGGTTCTGTGATTGTTTCTGTCTGCTGTATAATTAATTTTGTTGGGTGTAAACCAATTAAGGTGGTGGGATATAATTGGTTAGATAATCATGTTACAATATGTTAGGATTGGTTAGTTACATTTCAGTAAAATGATTGGTTAAGGTATAGCTAAGCAGAACTCAAGTTTTACGATATAGTCTGCAGTCAATCAGGAAGTAAGGGGGGGAATTGGAATCATGTTTTGCTAAGGTGGGGGGAATGGAAACAGGGACACAGGCAAGGCTCTGTGGCGTCAGAGCTCGGAAAGGGGACACTGAGGAAGGAAATTGGAATCATTGCTTGCTGGAAGTTCACCCCAATAAACATTGACTTGTTTGCACCTTCAGACTTTGGGTATTGTTGCTCTCTGTTCATGCGAGAAGCACTAGGGAGTAAAAGGGTGAAGGAATAAGCCCTCTAAGAACATCCTCCAAACCACCCTAAATAATTCCTCTCTTTCCTTGATGTTTATGCCCTTCAAATCTATTGCAAATGCTACAACCCCAGATCAGACCTGTCTGATATGCAGGTGTCCAAAGGAAGACCGGACATGAGAACTCTAGACAACACAGTTCCCGCTTTAACGACACGGTTGTACAAGACCTCAGTTTCTAAGCTGCTTTTGAGGCACTTAATTTCATCCCCTCTTAATGTATCAAAAGGCCAACTTTCTCTCCAGCTGCTTCCTCTTCCTTTGATGCATCTCTTTGAATCCCCCCAGTTCTCTTTGATCCCTTTGGATAGCACTAGCACATTACTAGAGCTTGTCAAATAGCATCTGTCAGATCAAAAATTCAACAAACTTGAGGACTTTTGTGGGGCAGGATATTGTGATTTGTTCCCGGGGTCGGCAACCTTCAGCACGCAGCCCATCAGGGTAATCCATGAGACATTTTGTTTACGTTGACCGTCCACAGGCACGGCTCCCCGCAGCTCCCAGTGGCTGCGCGAAGGTTGCCAACCCCTGCACTAACCTGTCCTGTTAATTGGAAATGTTTCCCCTGTGTGTAAGTAGTCACAAAATGTTTTGGATGAATACTTTTCAGATTATGGCTTATTCAAAACCTGTGTCTTTAGGTTATTTGCCATTGTGTGTGTTGCCAGAGGAGTTGTGGATGCTTAGCATGATTCCCTAGCACCCTTAGCTGGCACAAGAAAAGGCAATGCAGTGCTCTGGAGACAGTCATGGCTACTCTGCCGTAGGAAGGGTTTCTATAATGTGAGTACTTAGGGAGACAGGAGAGAGAAAAGGTATATGTCAGCAGATGAGGAGCTCTGGTGCTCCAGGTACACTTGGATAGTGAATGCAGAATATGTTGGAGATGCAGCATAGAAATGACTTCCATGTCTTTAACTTTTGTAGTTGTTTTCATATAATTGACACAAGATGTTATATTGATAGCATAGCAAATACTTCTCTCTCTCATGGTGACATAATGCTCTTCAGAATCATTACATGGCATGATAGCGAGAGGATAATATTTGTACATTGTAAGTATTTTTTTCCAGAATTGAACTGAACTAGAAGACAGCCACAGTCTCGTTAAAAGGAAAATCTTGGTGCAACCTTAACCACAAAGTCCCTTTTTAATCCCAGTACATCTGTTAGTCTATAAGGTGCCACAGGACTTTTTGACGCTTTTAAAGTCCCTTTATGTTTCTCATAATTCTTAAGAAATCTTTATAGTTGTAATGTAATCTAGGAGTGATGAAATAATCAAATATATGGAATTGGATTTTATATATAAAATCACACAGAAAGGAAAGAGCACATGATGGTGCGATGTAATATATGGATTTTATCAAAAGGGGTGGCCACATTACTCACCCAAGACAGCCAAGTAGGTCATCCCAAAAACTGCCTGTGATGAGGTATATCAGACCCTCTGAGGCCCTCTGCTGGAGGCCTCGAGGACCTGCCACACCCTGCCCCAGAAAAGGGCAGTGGAGAGGATTCTCCAAGCTGCTTAGAGTGGCTGTGTGGGACACAGCCAATCAAGGTCCAGAAGGTCAATATAAGAAGAGCTGCAGGACCAGAGTAAGTTTCAGTTCCTTGCTGGAGCTATAGGAGTGTGGATGGTGAGGGAGCTCCAGGACCTTGGCTAAGGTAGTGCTACCAGAAGCCGGGGAGAGCGAGAAGGAGCTCTGAGCTGGTTGCAGGGTCTCCATCAGGACAAGGCCCTGAGGTCAGGGTGATGATGGCACAGGGCCATGGGGAAGTGGCCCAGGGAATTAGAGCAGCAGCACGACTTAGATAAAAGGACACAGCAGACAGCTGCTATTTTGGGGAGGGAGAAGACTTTGTCACCAAGGAGAGAGCCCTGGGGCACTGCTCTATCCTGGACCAGGGACAACTTGAGGAAGACATTACACAGGACACTAGGAGAGACCCTGTTGGACTTGTACACTGGAAGAGGTTTTGCTTTGCTTTCATCACACAAACTGACTGTGTGTCACTTGGCCAGAGAGTTGAGTCACCAAAGACACACCACAGAGAGAGAGAGAGAGAGAGCAGGCACATGCACTTAGCCAAGGGTGGAGGGGAGGGGAACACTTGCAAGATGTGAGCATGCCCTGTTACACTGCCAATAAAATATTTTTGCCACACTGCATTATTGTGTGTTCTGTATTTGTAGGGGGGAAAATGTTAGAAATATTTTAGATTTTAAAATGTCAGGCCCAACTGTGTCATGTAGACATAGCACTGCTTTGGAGGAGGTGTGGAGTTGCATCAACTAAGTACAGTAGTCGCTCTGGGAGGTACTGTTCCTGGAATAAGCATAATACTTTCCAAAGTTCTGGGGAGCAGGCACGCAGCTGGTACAGAGAGAGTCAGACCTGTCAGATCTTCACAGACATTAATTACTATTGGTTGGATCCTCAGATGGTGTAAATTGGCATAGTTCCATTAACTTCAGTTGAGCTACTCCGATTTATCCCAGCTGAGGATCTGGCTTAATGAGTCACACATAGCAGGCTTAGGTTTTGAATCAGTCTAAACTCTCACCCCAACTCTGAATGACTGTGAGATTCTGTTCCTGTGCCCTACTGGGTAGCAGATTGCTAAAGTTTCAAATTAGACAGGCGTAATTACTACCAACTGCTTCAAGTTCTAATTCTTGTAAGCTCAAGGACTTGTAGACATTTGTTTAGTCAAAAAGAGGGAGGTGAATAGGGAAGATTAATCACTGGTTTTCTATGATCAGCAACCAGCCTCATAGTTGTAAAGATATATTTACATATTGTACAGTAGTGTGTAAGGTGGTGAGATTGACGTATCATAGTATATGTGGATTTCAATAAGTTATCCAAACAGTCACATAATGAACTTGTAAATAATCAGTTAAATGCACACTAGTTGAAAATACTATAGTATAAATTATTAATAATTGTATGTTCTGTACCAATTTGCAATCTAAGACCTCTAAGGGGTACTGTTATAAAGTGGAGTACAACAGGAGTCACTGTTAAGAGCCATGCATTTGAATATTTGTGGTAGTGATCATGAGACAGGTCTAAAGTCAGCATTGACAATATATAAATTTGACAGCAACACTGGAGGGGTGTGCATATACACATACTTACTTGAGATCGTTACATGAAATACATGCCTAGACATTACTTAAAGCCTTCCCAGATATAGAATGGTATATATTTCTTTTTCTTTTTAACTTATCTGCAGTAATATGTGCTAATTTTGCAGTGAACCCAGTTTGGGTATACGGTTGTGAAATGAAAATGAGCCTTAATCATACTCAGGGCTAAAGTCATGTTAAAATTCCACATTATGATAAGGAAACCTTTTTGTACCCAAATTGAAATCCAGCTAGAAAGCAAACGTATTTTCTGCACCAAAGAGCATCCTTCTGAAAGCAAAACAATCGAAAAATTAGAGTTTTATACTGCATTTTAAGCAAGTACAGAACTAGAATTTTCATGTTGGTACAGCTGGTAATGTGGTGGATGGGAGTGAAAGGCAATCTGGGCTCCATTTGCCCATAGAGAACTTTCAAAGTCTGGGGAAATGTATTTCTTTCCTTTCCATTAGCAAGAAAGGAAGGATGCTCTTGTGATTAAGGTATGGCATAGGAATGGGAGATGTGACACTTGGTTTTACTTAGAGACTAACAAATTTATTAGAGCTGTAGCTCACGAAAGCTTATGCTCTAATAAATTTGTTAGTCTCCAAGGTGCCACAAGTACTCCTTTTCTTTTTGCAAATACAGACTAACATGGCTGCTACTCTGAAACTTGGTTTTATTTGCAGCTCTGCTACAGAACACACTGCGTGACCATAGCCAAATAATTTAGGGCCTGATATTGAGACATGCTGAGCACCCACAGCTGTCATTTACTTGCAGTTATGAGTGCTCAGGATTTCTGCAAAAGGATACCATTAACCACTGGTGCTTCAGTATCTCCTCTTTAATATTGGGCTAATGAGAGTTCTCACAGGGCTGTTGTGAGGTCATGTTAATGTCTGAAAATCAGGCTGAGCTCCTTAGATGGGAGGCATCAGAAAAGTATAAATTATTATTTGACGTTGTTAGATTTTGTACTTATTAGAGTTGAGAATGTTTAATGAAATTAAAATAAAACCAGTGAAATCCAGTGAGTCTAACTTTCAATATTATAATCATCTTGGCAGATAGGATACCATGTGCAAAGTTTTTGAATCATTGGAGCAATTTACAGATGAACATTATATAATGAAAAATCCCTCTGCTGAGTGCACAATAAAAGAGGCAGATCTGTGGGCAGACAATGCTGTACAATCACTGCTGTGTTTTATGTATTCAGCAGATACAATATTATTCACCTTAGATGTAGTTAAGAAATCAGACCTATGCTGCAAACCCCACTCTCCTTGCCCAAATGAAAAGTCTTTATGGAGACAGACCAGACTGGCTTCAGAAAGTGGCAGAAAGAGATTTGTGACATAGTCACTTCTGAGGCATGCAAAGGATTATAAATCAATTCAGTGCTACTTGAGATGGGTTGGGTAGCATGAACTATCCAACCCCTCAGCAGCAACTAGTTGATATGAGTGGGTGATAGAACATGGGTGGCTAAGCAGAGGTGCCAAAGATATTCACAGGAACTTAACTGTTTCAGAACTGGTTTGACTCCTTTCTAATTAAAGTACAGTTTTCAAGTTTATAACTTTTCAGGAGGACTGTGGGGGGGGAGGGTGTTTGCTCTGAATAACGTGATTTCTTTTTCCTGGAAACAATTAAAAATGCCTCTTGATTTAGCAGAGCATCTTCCTTGTGGAGATCTAATCAGTGTGAAGATTTGTCAATGGAATTACTGTGTCATGGATTAATGTAGTCCAATATACTTTACTTTTGAATCTTGGAGATATTATTTGCCAAGCTAGCTATTCTGTCGCTTTTAACTGATCATCTGGGATCTCTGAGATAACAGACAAAGCCACAGATTTTACTATTGAAGACAAATATATAAAATTCAAATTTAAATGTATCTTTGCTTATAGCTGAAGTACCAATGTTTTTGTCTTGAAAGAACAAGTCTTAAAGGACTTGTTCATGTGTGTTTTGCTTGCCATAAGTTCACAGCACAATAGGTACCGCTGCTATTATGTCATGAATAAAGTCAATGTGAACTAGATCCTGATACTGGAAGGTTTTATTTCTCTTCCATTTGCAAACTAATGCTTTCAGTAACATCTCCTTTGGATTTATCTTAATTTGGGCATAAATGTCAGACTGATTGACCCAATTATAGGGTGAGTAAGGTCAAAAGAATCTTAACCACCCAGCTCTGCCAACACCCCATAATCTTTGTCCATTGCCTTTGCTTTTCCTGGTCTGTGTATCTTGACCAGAGACTGCAAATATATTGTAGTATGTGGTGCTGTGAGCAAATATCTCCTAGAGATTCGAACATGACCACCAAACTCGCTCTCACTTGTGATCTGATCTGAGCTAGTACTTCAAATTCATTATGTCAGACTGGCATTCCATTTACTGTGAATTCACAAAGTACATGAACTTTGTGGTTGTGCACTGAGCTGCCTTACTACTAGCCATTGTTTCTTTGTGACAGAGCCATTTAGAAGAGAGGATATGTTATTCGTTTGGAGTGCGCTTTTCTTTACCCAAAATGCAAGTACAGCGTTGCCCATTTTTAGTGTCAAAGAGATGCTGAAATGGCTGGGAAGCAAGGGTGGTTGGAGTGCCCTGTACCAAAAAGACTAATGTGACCTACCTGTCAAAACACGCCAAGCTCTTGAGCTGATCCCACTAAAATCAATGTTTAAACTTCCATTGGTTAAGGCAGGAAGACAATTGGGTCTGTGTAGGAAAGAGTGTTACTTTCAAACCAAGTGCACAAGAGGGTTTAGCTATTGCGCATTTTATGGTCTTTGTGAGATCGAACAAAGCCATGATATTTGGAAGGAATGAGCATGTCTAAACTGATACCTTTTTTCCCCTTCCTTTCCCAGCTTTCCCACTCCTTTGACACTTGGGGGAAAAGGCAGCATTGACACGTTTCTTTTTCTTTTTTTTTTCCAGATACAGAAGAGTAAAAAAAAAAAAAAAAAATATATTAAAAAAGAGACTACAAATTTCTTTCATCATTTTAGCTGAGCTTCTTCATTCCTCTCCTCCTCCTCCTTCCGCAAAGACCAGTTTCTGGGGAAGGCGTTACACAGCTTTCAAAACAATCCTCCTCCCACTGGCTACTTCACAGTTAATGACTCTGGGGTTTGGGTGTGTTTGTTCACTTTTTTTCCCAGTGTGTGTGTGTGGTTTCTTTTTTTAAATTCTCTGGGGGTTTTTTGTTAACAAAATAATTCCACTTTCTGGACAGACAAAGCAAATAAATGAGGATTCTCCTCAGAAGCCATTGCTTCCCTAGGCTAAAGCCCTAGCTTGTGAAAGACATGCTAAGGTGGTGAAACACAAAATTGGAATGTGTGGAAAGGGGCTTGAAATTACTGCCTTTGTACCATTGTTTCCATCTGCTAGGTAGAGAATTTGATACCAGTTTTAGCATCAATTCACAGGATTTTGTTCATGAAGGTGGTGTACTGTTAAATTCATAAACTTCTCACTAGGACTGTTACACAGCTTTTCCAGCACTCTATGATGATGGGGTTTGGTTTTTTTTTAATTTATCCTGTGGGCAAATTCATTTAATCTTTGATTTATTTTGTGTACTTTTCTAATTTTGTTTTAGTAGTGACTCACAAATAGGGTGTTTACTCAGGGCTGTTGCCCACTAAAACTCTGAGGAATGTACTTTTTGTGTTGTCTTCCATAACTAGTCATTACAATTAATGATCTATTTCTCACATCTGTTTCTTAGATACCTGTATTCACTGTTTACATGACCTAGAAGTACTGAGAGAAGGTAGGCATTAGGAAGTCAGATGGATCAATTCCTCCTTTCATCTTAGTGTGAGATTTCTTTTATCAGTGATTGAATGGATGAGTCAAAGGAAAAGAAAAATGTAGTTGGAAAAGGATAGGCAGACAAAGAAAGATACACCACTGGAGTGAAGTAGGCCCATAAACTTTAAAGGTGAAATGTTCAAAACTAACTCAGGCCCTGATTCAGGAAAGTGTTGCTGTTCATGAAAGCATTAAACATGTGCTTAAATGCTGTCTTGGATTAGGGCCCCAAGATGGATCCAGTTCAATATAACTTGATTTCACCTGTCCATGTGAAATTAAACACACACACAATTGGTTTTTCATTGTTTGTTTTAGTCAGTGTATAGTTTTGCCCTGTTCACATATATATTTTACTATGAGTTAGACTCCTTTCATGCTACTCTAGAGAATGTGGAAAACATTGGCCTCAGGAGAAAATAAACCCCATCTGTATTCCATTTCCATATTCAAAGCACAAAACTTTGTTCTACCACCAGCCTATATTAGATAAAAGACCCACAGCTCCTGTTCAAAATGCATATGAACAGGGATGAGCATGTTTAAGATGGCAGTAGGAAATATTGCCATACTTGTATTAGCCTCACCTAACACTAGCAGCAATGGGGCTAATCCAAGTTTTGAACATGAACATCCCATAACTCAGGAATGTTTGTATCCAGGATTTTGGTTCAACCCACTCTGCAAAATTCAGATTCCCATCTGAGTTTTTACTTCAGACACCAACCCTTGAATTTGTTCAGATATAGGGATTTAGTTGGGGTATGCCTCATGCTTAGTAAAATATTTTCCCTTGGAAGAAATATAAAAGTAACTGCTGTTAGCATACAGTGTATTGTAAATTCTCCAGCTGTCTTCTCTATATTGGTTCCTTTAAAGAAAGTAAAGGAACACACAATATTCTAATTCCTTAGAACTGCTTCTGTAACTGCTCCATACCCAGAACCCCCATCAGCTTCAATGGAGGTTCCACACATATAGCAGCTGTAGAATTTGGCCCGTAGGCCGAGATACACAAAGGTACTAAAGCTCCTAACTTTCATTAAAATCAGTGGACGTTAGCAGCCTAAATACCTTGTGGATCGGTGTCTTAGTCTTTATTGGGACATTGACAAGATATAAATAATACTGCATTGCTGACCCAGTCCTTACTCCTACTGGGGTTTAACTTGAATACAGTCTGAGCCAGCACATATTTAAAAAAAAAATTATCCCTACCTAGTTTATGGTGACTAGAAATTCTTTAGACTACTAAAACTGAAATAATTTAAAAAAAATTTGATCTTCAGTTCTCTGATATATTTTTGACAGCATACTCTGCTTGGACAGTGAAACGAAACTACGGTCAGCCATTTCTTGGTTCTCATGAATTAGCACTTTAGCACAACTTCAGGCTGGAGAGTTAATGGTGAGAGTGACAAACTACCCAGGGAAGTGATGGATTCTCCATTTCTTGAGGTTTTGAGATGAAAACTGGATGCCTTTCTGAAAGATATGCTTTAGTCATACACCAGTTATTGGGCTCAATGTACAGATAACTGGGTGGAACCGAACGGCCTGTGATAAACAGGAGGTCAGAATAGATGTTCTAATGGTCCATTCTGGCCTTATAATCTACTAATATAGAGCAGCAGTATGTTAACATTTAAAAATATTTTTGACATTTTAAAAAAGTTGTGAAATCGTTTCTAAACGACTCCATGGCCTCTTTTAAAAAAACAAAAAACCCTGAAATATAGATGTTGAAAGACTGCAAAGAGAGTGGTGTAGATGGAAGAATCTACCCCTATGGTTCTCTTTGCAGGTTCAGGTCCTAAACTACTACAGGAACTCCTCACTTAAAGTCATCCCAGTTAATGTTGTTACATTGCCGATCAATTAGGGAACCTGCTCGTTTAAAGTTGTGCAATGCTCCCTTCTAACATCTTTTGGCAGCTGCCTGCTTTGTCCACTACTTGCAGGAAGACCAACCTGTTGCAGCTAGCTGGTGGGTGGTTGGAACCAGGGTGGACCGGCAGCTCCCCGCTCCCCTAAATTCCCTGTGCAGCAGCTGCTCAGCAGGCTACCAATTGCAGGCAGTTCAGCTGTCCCATCCCCCACTGCCGTGTGCTGCCCTGCCCTCTGCCTTTGAGCTGCTCCCCGAGACTCCTCCTTGCTGTGGGGGGGAAGTAGAGGGGGACTAATGTCCAGGTGTCCCCCTCCCCCTTGCTCCTGCACCCACTTACCCCATCTTCTATAGCGTGGGGGGGGGACACAGATGGAGGAAGCTGCAGTCCGGTCTCAGCTTGCTGATCTAATTAACAAGGCAGTGTACTTCTGACTCCACACTTCATACTTAAAGGGGAAATGCGCATCTCTATCTCTCAAACACACATACACACAGGGTGTGTCTCTGTCTGCCTTCCCTCCTTTCCTGCTGCCTTGTAGAGTGTGAGAGTTAACCCTTAGGGCTCAGCCAATTGCTAGTTCATCATTTAGCAGTAAGGCATTCCCTGGGAAATATCCCACCCTCTGGCTCCTCCACCTCAACCAAGCTTCACAATCATCATCACTGTGTACCAGTATTAAATTGTTTGTTTAAAACTTAGTTAGTGTGTGTGTATATGCATAGGTATAGGTATAAATATGTGTGTATCTATATAAAAATAGTCTTGTCTGGTGAAAAAAATTTGCCTGGAACCTAACCCCCTCATTTACATGATTTCTTATGGGGAAATTGGATTCGCTTAACATCGTTTTACTTAAAGTCGCATTTTTCAGGAACATAACTACAACATTAAGTGAGGAGTTCCTGTACACTTGATGGTATCTCTCAAATTAACCATCTCGCTGAAATGCTTAATAGTATTGTGCTAGCGCTTTGAGAACCAAGAAATGATTTCTCTAAACATCTCCCAGGTGAAGTAGAGAGCAGTTACGGTGTGCTTATATAACAAATTTACAGAACTGTCTCCTATTTTATTTCACAAAAGTTGTCTCTGAGTGCGTGAAACTGAATGAATGGCTCTTAACACAATTCAGTTCAATTAAATACATGTCCTCAGTGGGTAGAACATGATAAATATCTGTTCTTAATTCGTTATCTTCCATTCAGCTTTGTGTGAGGGAAGCAAAGCTGTAGATGCCTTACTTTCTGCTTCTCTATTAGAAGAGACAAAGAGGAAGCTACAAATATTGAAAATATGAGGCCCATGCTGCAAGCCTGATTCACTTCTGTGGGAGTCACATGCATATACGCACAACCATGGAGGATGGGGAGGTTACGGATTGAGACCTGGATTTGGAAGTCAACCTGTGTACTAAAATGACACAATTCAACCTTTAGGATGAGAGTGCTGGTCAAATCTCTCACAAAGTACCACCTTGCTGGATGACCAGACCAAAAACTGTCTCCTAACCTGTGAAAGTGACTCTAGGCACCTTAAATCCTATAAGTAGGGAGAGATTTCCTTGGGTGCCCCTGCTAACTTGTCCGTATTTAGACTTTTCAAAGGAACTGGTCTTCAGAAAACCATCAACATAATTAAATGCTGCCTGCCTACTAAGGGTCTGAGCTGCCCTTGAGGAATGTCAGCAGATTTTATTTTCAATTTACAATTTACTTACATTTTTTTTAAAGTGTAAATGTTGCCAATTCTGTATTCAAATAATGATTTAGTTGATGAGAAAACTGGACCTGTCTCTGACAATGTGCGAAGATAATTAGGAGTAGTCAGGGTCAGCTGTCAAAACAAAAACAATTTTGATGCATCATTTAAAAGCACATGGTCGAATGCTTACATCCACTACTTGACCAGCTTTAAACATGAACTGCACAGCTTTTCATTAAGGACATGAGCTCAGGTTTTCTGTTTTTCCTTCTAAATAATGCCTTTTGGTGTTAATGAGTTATCCATAGTCCCAAGAGAAACCTAGATGCCTGGCTCCAGGGCTTGGTGCATAAAAACTCTTGCAATTTCAGATTTTAAAATATTTTAGACTAGTCACAATTTCAACACTGTCTCTTTAAATAAGGAGGCATCATTTTACATTGGCATTTTACATTTAGCTGCTAGTGCTGTTCTGTACTATAGCAGGGGCAACCCAAGACATTATTTTTAATTGTTCCGTTTTCAGTACCCATTGATTTGTAGCTGGGAGTGAATTTTCAAAGGGGCCTCAGTACAGCCTCTTTTGTGCTTGTGAAAAAAACTGACATGCAATTTTTGAAAAAGGCCACTTGAACATACAAACACTAGAATTTACACATGCAAAGCTTGTTGTGCTCAGCTTGTGTGCAAATTAGGTTTGGAATGGGTAGATTCAATTATTTGTGTGTACAATTGATCATGGTCAAATTCTGTATGCAGAAAGTTGCAAATGATTTTCATGCAAAGACTTTACATTTTAGCTCATGGAGTGTATACACAAATTCTACAACTGATTTCGGATCTGCTTTTTAATTTTAAAAAAAATCGGTATACCTTAAACATTGATAGAAACTGAATGAGAAAGTTCCTGCCTGGCTAGGGCCACAGCCTCAACTGGGGAAAAATTGGTGCATCTTCATCAGGTGAGGAGATTTCCCTAAATACCTAATTATTTGGCCCTGTTCTCATCACACTTGCACCAGTTTCATACTGGTGTAACTCCTACGACTTCAGCAGTGTTTCTCCTGTTTATCACCAATGTCTGACCGACAGGAGTGTCAGGTCCATTTATTTATTTTATTTTTCTCCACCACTTCATCATCAAATAAGCAAACACAAAACAATGGCCCTCTATTTTCCATCTGCATACCCAATACCAGTCCTTAGCTGTGCATGTGAGATTTTTGACTAATGAAGCTTAAATAGGTAAGACACTTTACAAGCTGAAGATAGAAAGCTGTGTTAGTACCTGCTGCAGCGTGGGAGAAGGGACCCAAATGAGAAAACTTGATAGGAAAAGCATACTTTACTTTCAGACTTCTAAGGCTCCAATCCTGCTCCCAGTGAAGTCAATGATCCTTTGTCCATCTATTTCAATTAATATTCCCCACCATGGGCTTAGATCAAGTGCAGTGTCAATTTAATATCTGATGCATCTTCTCTCAGGGGATGATTATCCTGCTCTCGCAGGTAGGTGGGTTTGGTGATTAGGTCTTTTCCATCTTTGATCACTGTGGTCCAAGCTATAAGCAAATCATTTGACCACCATTGATCACATTATTTGCCATTAAAACAGCAAAACAGTTTTTGGTTTCTCAGATTTTGTACTCCTCATTCCCTGCATGTTGTTTTTTTCCTTTTTCTCACAGCAAATATAGTGTGAGATTTCTCACTGGCAACAAAGCAGAACTGTGACTCTTCTTCATCCTCTGTACACAAGTACACAAACACATGACAGTACACACGGACAGGCTCCACAATACACTGTTGGCACTTTGTATTCCTTTTATTTCATTAGTGTGTGTATATAAGGCCTGTTGTGCACTCATCTTTGCCCGGTTCTAGAAGCCATCCTGTGGTAGGAGGATGTGTCTATGTAATCTCATCATCTTTGCTGGATGATTGTAGGAGTGCATATATAAAACAATCAATTATGGCCATAGGTGTTGTGCAGTGATAAATCTTAGTGGCAGAGTGACCATTTTCCTTTTCTTCTGGCTTGGATGATATTTTTATACAATTTTATATACACTTTTTTTAAATATTTGCTATTTTTATTTGTAGGGTTCTGATTGGGGTTTACCAGAACTTCTGGTCGTCTGCAGGCCCAGATTCTCCCATTAAGATTTCTCTTCCCTTCCACCCCCCCGCCCCATAGACAAAAACCATTGCATTTGCAACATCAGCTTAGAGCAAAATATAAAATAAAACAACACCTTGGGCCCAAACATGTCATCAGTTGCACTGCAACTGATGGAAGTTGTGCACAAGCTCCGTTCAGTTCCAGTAGCATCTCCATTGGGAACTGGCATCAAAGTTAAATGAGAACATATATACAGCATGCTAAATGCCAGGTGATTCAATCTGAAGCCCCCATATATAATGGTAGTGGTGTCCTCCTTCAGTGTGGTGGGCATTGCTTCCTCCACAATGGATTTAAATATTAAGGAAAAAAACAGTCTTTGTTTCTATGATGCTACTTGTGAAGCAGCTTAGATAAGTAGGAAGTTACAGCAGACGCACAAAGTAGTACACTGACTACCCTCTGCAGGAAGGAAGTCTGTAAGTTACCAGTTTACATGTAAGACTATATTTCACTGCTCTCAAATTACATTTGTAGCAATGGGTCCTGATGAATCTAGAGAACGTTCAACCTTTTTTGGGGGGGGGGGGAATGGAGAAATTAACCAAAATGCAAGGATTCATTTCATAATCTTTTCTCAGCTGACGTTGTGCAGGGAGTCCTATATATAAAGCTGAACATACACTTTAGACTATCTTTATATTAGCAGAAATTATAATGGAGATGTCTTGTTGAACAGAAGTATATAAGTAGTATACACCTGTAATCCAGAGCCTTTTTCAAGCAGGCAGGAGTCAGGTTGCTGTATGTGTTTTGCATCAAGCAATTAGAAAACAAATCAAAATCTATTTTAAAGCAACAGTTAAACACAAATTTGTTGGAGAGACACCTCTTTGCTTTGTTCAGACTTTTCAATAAATATTGTTTTAAATTCTTCTCAGCAGAGTTGAGAACACTTGCCACTACATGGGCACAATTCCTTTCAGTTTTGCATTTTTTGGTAAGCTCCTTATTTGAAAGAAGAGGCTTGTAGTCTCTAAATGTATAAAACACTTTTCCAGCATTCCAGTTTTTCTGTAAATGAGTACATGTATGTCCATCCTATTACCAAATAAAGTCAATGAGGTCTCCACTTCATTTGAATTTGAATGGGGGAAGGGTTGGTTTGTTCAGTCACTTTTTATATCTGCTACACACATGGAGCTCTGCACTGTCTCTTTGCAGAATAACAAAAATCAACATTGGTGTTCTACTTTTCATGTTGAAAGCACTATCTGGACATTAATTAATTACTCATCAGAACCCCTATGAGAAAGATGGGTAGGTGGTACGGGCCCCATTTTACAGCTAGGGAAACGGACAGAATGTAGAGGTAACTTGCCCAAGGCCGCATGCGTGTTGAATTTGGGTTTAGAATTTCGGACTTCTTGACAGCTAAACCTGTCCCATTCTACCAGGCAACATTGTCAGGTGTGTGTGTGTGTGTGGGGGGGGTGTCTTTCTCTGCATTTAAACAATATTTTGTGTCTAAAGGTCAAACTATATATTTGTATGTGCATGTATTTAGTACTTCTGGCACCTTAGAGACTAACAAATTTATTTGAGCATAAGCTTTCATGAGCTACAGCAAGTGAGCTGTAGCTCACGAAAGCTTATGCTCAAATAAACTTGTTAGTCTCTAAGGTGCCACAAGTACTCCTTTTCTTTTTGCGAATACAGACTAACACGACTGCTACTCTGAAACCATGTATTTAGTGTGAGTTTATATACACTATGTTAGAGATGGGCCTGAACTCTGGATTATTACAGATGGCCCCCCTCAATTTTTGAGACATTTGGATCGTATTCCAGAGCCAGATTTTTATGATGGGGCTTAAACCAAAAAGCAGGCTCAGGGGAAATCCAGATTTAGATCCCAGGTTTCCAAACACACCTACCTGCCAGTTTGTCTCTACTCATGTCTGTCTTCCAATAACAAAACCTTTTGTTTCAAATAACAATTCTGTTCACTTAGTGACATCCAAATGCCGTCTTCATCCTCAATTATATGTAGGGTTGCCAGGTGTCTGTTTTTTGACCGGAATGCCTGGTCGAAAAGGGACCCTGGTGGCTCCAGTCAGCACTGCTGGTTGGGGTCGCTCAAAGTCAAGTCAGCAGCGCAGTGGGGCTAAGGCAGGCTCCCTGCCTGCTCTGGCTCCGTGTGGCTCCTCTAGGCGCAGGGCAGCCACATGGAGTCTGCATGCTATTCCCACCCTCCCTCCTAAACCCTCCTGAACCCCTCATTTCTGTCACCACCCCAGAGCATGCACCCTGAGCCAAGCCCTCACTGCATCCCAACCCCTTGCCCCAACCCAGTGAAAGTGAGTGAGGGTGGGGAGCATAAGCGACAGAGGGAGGGGGGATGGAGTGAGTGGGGGGTTGGGTCTTGGAGAAGGAGCAAGCAGGGCAATGTGTGGGGCAAGTGTGTTCAATTTTGTGTGATTAGAAAGTTGACAACCCTAGTTACACATGTTTTATGTTTAAATGGGAATGTAAATGAACAGATTTCACAGTAATTCACTCCCCTCTCTGCAAGCAGATAAATCCCTTGTTCATGAGGTTTATTGAAGATTAAGGGGAAACGTTTTGTGAGATCCCCTGGCTACAATGTTAGAGCACATCATAGCATTACATATGCACTTTTTGTTTATTTAAGTTTGAAGACAAACACCTATTCCAAGGGTTTAATCTGTCTTGACAGTTTATTTAAATTACAGTCCCTAAAGAAACAGCACAGCAGAATCCTCCAGAACCCACCAAAATGTCACACCCCACATAATCGACTACTCTCAAATGCCTGCTTAAAGAGAGAATTTTGAAATATATCTTGAAAATCCTCAAAACCGAGCTCTTTCAGACCAATGGGGTATGAATGCCAAAGTCAAGGGGCCCTCAGAGAGAAAGCCCTGTGAGTAGTTCGCTGTCTACAAAAGAAATCAAGCTCAACTGTGTCCGTTGACCACAGTTGCATCAATGCTGTACTGGGAAAGAAGCAATTGCTCAGACAGGCAAGGCCCCAAGCCCTTTAATGCTTTTTAGCTTGAAACCAACCCTTTTCACTCCACCTGGAAATCCAGTGCCAATCTCCGAGCACTGGACTCATCTGTTCCTATTGTGCTTACAGATCCATAAACTCCAGCTACAACTACAACTACATTTACTCACTGTTGGCCAGGTTCTGATACCTTTACTGCTATTAAATGTTATCCACAAATAGTCACCAGACTAATTGTGACATGAGTAAGGGGCAGAGTCTTGCTCTGAGAATGTGGCTACTTTTTTTTCCTTTCTTTTAGTCTCCATTCTAAAGATCTTGTCAGCCTTTCTCTTTTTAATAAAATGAGACTTGTGATCCTCAGTGCTGGAGAGAGACTTCCATCATTTCTCCTTAATGGAGGATATATAGTTCATGACTGTCCACTAAGAGGTTGTGGGGCTTTTCTTTTCTTATTTTTAATAAGGTCAACATGTCTCTCAAGCACATGGTCATTTTTATTGATTTTCATGAGGGCACAATAGGTATCAATTGATCTTGTTAAATTCTGGTCACCTATTGCTTTTATCAGCCTCTCAGCACTTTGCCTAAACTCCTTCAGGTAGAGAGGAAGCCAGCCCACAAGTTTTGGTTCCTGTTGTCATCCAGGGCTTTGGCTGACCCATTATAGAGGCCAGCTGTGAAGTTCAGATCCAAATACAAAGTTTCCGGGTGTTTTGGGGGCTGATCTCCACTTGCAATATTTTAGATTCCCTTCTTTGGAATAAATGTATAATGGAATGACTATTCAAAAACAGGTCAAAAATACGGAGGAGAATGCCATCAACAAAAATCATTTATCACTCCCCCCATGTCCTGCCAAAAAAGTTGAACAGAAGCACGTGAAGAGGTGTTTGATGTTGGCTCCTCTAAAATCAAAAGAGCCAAAGAAGGCTGCTCAAACAGAGGAAAGTAGCCTTGTTTTGTAAGGAAGTTAGCTCCACCCACATTACTAAAACTGCTAAGGACCAGTTGAGAAGACATGACAGAAAGAAGCTGACAGTATCGAGTGGTGGTGGTAGTATAAAAAGCATTTGCGCAAAGGCAGGCCTGCAGCTCACTCATCACTTCTGAGACAAGTCTTTCTTTTTAAAGGTTCAAAGCGACATTCAGATGAGGCACCAGACACAAGTTCCATGACAAGCCACCTTACGTTGCCAGGTCAGTAGGTACCTCCATGCCAGAATGTATTTGTATCATGCATAGCTACACAAATAGGTAATCAGGAGGATTTTTGTCTTTTCAAACAGTAATTCCTTCAAGAATTAAGTCCTACCCACTAGGCTCACAGTTGACTCAAAAATTCACTTCTGTCCTGAGACTTTGATTGAATGGACCATGTGTGAACTTAAAAAAAATAGCTTATGTTTTGTGGATTGCTTTGCACAAATTATTTTAGTCTGCTGAATGTGGTAAGAAAAATGGGCTTCATTCTTGTCATCCACATAGAGGAGTAGAAGAGAAGTCATACATTTGTTCGGTGAATCACAGGGCAGTTGTTTTTCAGTTCTCTCTCCTCCCAAGTCCTTGCTCTCTTTGATACGTCAGAGATACCATCCTCCACAGGCCCTTTATCTCTGTCTCTCACAATTTCACACAGAAGGAGGGAGGGCAATAAGGGAAAGCAATATGAAATGGTGACTCAGAATGACTCAGTATGATGGGGTAGTAAGGACATACACCTTTGGACGACATTGGATGAGTGCACAGGTACGTTCATGTTGAATCACCTAGAGCATGGCTCAAAAAAAAAAAAGAGAACCCAAGGAAAGCAGTTCACATCTGATTTGGAAAGTCATTAAAGAATTAGTGACTACATTCATTTTTTGAGGCCTACCTGGGGTGGAAATGGAGGTATTCAAGGTACAATACAGCTCTGCATATGGACATCAATACGCAATAGTACATTATAGTCACTGTGTGACTGACATCTTCATGCTGGCCGTGGCATGACATAATTTCACCTGTTAAAATAGCAGCACAGTCAGCAGACTTTTCTTCGAGGTACAACCCAATGTAAGCTGTACCGATCACTGTAACTCAGTAAAACGATGGAGAGATACTTGAAAATGTTAATTTTCTCAGATGAAGCAGCATACACTTTGAAGCCTCATGCACAACTGTGACCTCTAACAGATATGGACCATCACTGAAAGTAAAACATAAGAAACTGGTCACATCACTCCTCTGAAGACCTTTGTCATGTATGTTGCCTGAAGTGATTCCTAAATAGAAGGTACAGTACAGTAAACACCATACAATCATTGTCTTAATGTATTGAATGCCTCATTATTGGCTGAAGTAGTTAATACGTATTGTAGCATTAGCTGTAGATTTTGCCTGCTCCCATTTCTTTAACACCCGTGCCCAGGTTGCTATATTTTTAAAAAAATGTGTGTACATTTGTATTGACATTGTTATATGTATGCTCTTGTTTCAGATGACTTTGGATAGGACTGCCTTGAAGATTACTATCATAATAAAAACCTACTAGCCCCGATATTTGGAGACTTTTTTTGGAAAGGCATGTAATTTATTTATTTTTTTTTTAAAAAAAGGGTGGTTAATGTATAAGTTAAACTTTTATGGACAGCAGAGGAAATTTGTTCCTAGATTGCTTTTAATATGTTATTTGCACTGTTGCACTATTCCCCTGAAAATACTTGTTTTAACAATGTTAATGTTTTAACAAGCAATGTTTACAGACTGATTTTCAGCCATGTTGTCCATGATATTTTTGTGGCTGTAATCAGCTAGTGAGGACTTGCACATAATAGGTATTGCCTGCCTACTTGCATGTAATATTTGCTCTCTAAATGTAGATAATTAAAGTAGTTAAAAAGAGGAGGGAGCACAGTGCAGAGAATCAGGCTCTGGAGAGCGTTACACAAGATATAAATTCTGTTCCCTTCTCTGCTATCAATTCTCTGGGTGACTTCAGGCAAGTCACTTCACCGCTCTGTGCCTCAGTTTCCCCCTCCGTACAATGGGGGATAATGCTTACTCAAAGACAATCGGAGATAATAATGCTTACTCAAGGTTAATTGCTTTGAGAGCTATGAAAAGAGCTATATTAAACAGAAGTGGTAGAATTCAAATACATAAATACTTCAGGGAATATGTTAGTATACTTCTAGTATAGCACATACTGCTGTATTTGTGTGTTATACTCAGGGGTGAAAATAAAATTGAAAACTTACCAGTACGGGGGCCAGCTCCAGCCCCCCCAGAAAGGGCAGGGCCTCTGGCAGAAGGGGTGGGGCTGGAGGTCAGCATCCCCAGCCAGCCCCTTCCACTCTGCCTGGCCCATGCCGCCCGGAGCTTCACCGGCGATTTAAAGGGCCCAGGGCTCCAGCTGTAGCAGCCAGAGCTTTGGACCCTTTTAAATTGCTAGCCCTGGGGCAGCTGCTCCTTTTGCCCCCCCCCCACCGTCAGCAGCCTGAGGGGGGCAAGGTCCTTAAAGTAAGGCGGTAGGGGCCAGTACCAGCAGCCACTTTTTACCGGTATGCCGTACCGGCTCGTACTGTCTTATTTTCACCCCTGCTTATATTGTTGATACATAAAGTTAGTATACATAGCAGCAAAAATGTGCGTATTGCAGCAGCTGTCCATCCCCCTGTGCACCACTGCCCCGCCCGCAGTGCTAATGGAGCAGATTTTCAGGCTGTTACTCTGAGTGTACTGACTAATTAACATTTCCATTGTTTTCACTATTGTTAGGTCACTGACTTGAACAGCAGCAATTGTGAACATCCCCCTTTAGGAGTGAGGGCAGCGATGGCTCTATCTATGTATCTTGCAGCAGGAGAACACGTCAGACTGTCTTACTGTAGTTTAGCTGATCCATACAATGTGAACCTGGTGCCTATTCAGTCTTTGCTCTGTCACATTGTGTACTGATAATCTCATAATGGATTGTACAAAGAAGCCTTCTGAGCGGCACTTAAATAAATAACTGCCTGTGTTTTCTCTCTCTTTATTAAAGCTTTCCCATATCAGGGTATGTTTTGGCATTGACTTAATAGATTTTCTGAATGTGCATGTATAATAATGTACCATTGTAGTTGTACACGCCATTGTGGAGTTCGCATCGAAATGTTTATAGTTTGGTATAGGGCATGAATCAGTTATTCATACCCACAAACTTGTGATGTATTGGTGGGAAAAGTTAAGTGTAATATTTATGTAGCCCTGTGAGGCATATAGCTTTGTAACAATTCTGATTTGCTATTTATGTACTGCACCATTAAGTTTCAAGGCATCTGCTCTTTGTTGGAGGCAGCTGTGCTCTATTAAGAAGCAGGAGGGGACACCCCTATTTTCACATACATAGTGTTCTCTACTGGAGAACTTTAGTTTTGTTGTTTGTTCTATTTAACCAGGAGAACGCCTCACTTTATCTGAGCTTTGTCATTGTACAAAAGCAAGAAAGAACAAATGTAAAGTCTCCATGAGAGAGCACAGTATATGTATCTCCTCAGTGGCAGGATGCATGTGAATTAAATTTGAAGTGTGTGGTTGTCAGTAGTGCTCAGAGCTGACCTATTTCTGTTCCCTGTGAAGTCAAAGACAAATCTTTCATTGACTTCAGTAGGAGTAGAGTGTCACGAATGCTGAATGCTTTTCAAAATCCCACACACCATGTCAGCTGTTTTCAGCAAAGAGAAGACTCAGAAATTTAAAGGTGGTAGTTCTCAGAAACTAAAACCTTAAATTACAAAGCTATGTATACAGGAGCACCTCTCACTTGGAAGGATGCCAAAGTTCCTTACAGATTCTATTCTCAGCGCTCTGCAGGTGTACAGCACACTGTATGCAAATCTATACTAATAAAGTTATGGGTGAATTTTGAACAGTCTGGATAGTCAGTCCAGATAAACACTCTGGATTACTAGCCAAAACTTATCGGATCTATCTGACCCACCTTGGGTCTTACAAAAATGGCCTCTTGCTAGATTTCCCATATTTCTTGCTTCCAGCCACGCTGTTTTTATGCTACTTCCAGTCTCACTTGTGGAATGATTACAGTTATGCCTTTGGTCTGAGCCAGAACCAGAAATGCAGAGGTGAGTGAAAATGAAAAATAACTTAAAAAATAAAGAAGTTAACTGGATCCTTTGAACCTTTGAAATTTTAGGCAAAGGTTGTCCAGCAACAAAAGAGACACCAAAATAAAAAAAGGTGGCTTTATTATTATTCCTTATTAAGTGCCAGCAACCTACTCTGGGCTGGATCAGATCCAGCATGAAGACAGTCTGTTCTGAAGACCGTACCATCTAAAAGACAAAATAGAGAGGACAAGATACGCTCTTTGCCAGCTTATATAGAAAAGTTTCTATTCACCTGAAGAAATTCACACAGACTCCATTAGACATTACATACAGTCTATTGAAAAACAATGGAAGCTTTAGTTAGTCGTGTCTTTTCCTAAGCATCTGTCATGGGGTCACTCACCTCACTGGCACCCTGCTGCTGGAGCGTTTGGGGAATTAGCTCAGTCCCAGTAGGCCTGCCCTCAGATGGTGGTGGCTCTCCTGACCTCATCTCCACCTACAGACCCATTAAGGCTCCTTTCTCTCAGCATCTGCTTCGGGGTACAGCCCTCCAGCCATGCCACCGTCCAGTTTCTCCCCCTTCCAGGACACTCCTCCAATGAGAGTCCAGCCACCCCTCACAGCGGCTTAGCAGTCCACAGCAGGGCCACACTGTCAGCGGTCAGTGGGGGGGGGCAGGGGGAGGGAAGGTCCACCCACTACTCCCAGCCCAGGAACCCTGCAAACAGAAGCTTCCTGCCGCCTCTTCCAGCTGACTGTCTCTATTCCCTGAGCCACTTCCCTGCAGCCTCAGTTCCTTCTGCTCCTGCCTCCAGCGCCTTTGTCCTCTTCCCAGGGCCTCAAGCCTGTAAGTTCTGGCAGCCTGTCAGGAGCTCTCCCTAGCTCCCCCAGTCCCTGCTAGCACCTGCCCTTCCCCAGGTGTTGATCTCTCTGTAGCCCTCTTGGAAGCCAGTCTTCTTCCTTGGGCTCCCTGCAGCAAACCATCTTGCTCTGGCCTGCAGCTTCCTTTTAAAGGGGCCGGATGGGCCCTGATTGGCTGGTCCAGCTGCCACCCTAATTGTCTGTTTCCCCTGCAGCCACTCCTTTGGCTGCCTGCCGCCCAGCCTCCCTAGGCTGGTTTTAACCTTTTTGGGGCCAGTGTGGGGCAAGCGCCCTGTCACAGCATCTGTGTGCACACATCTGTTCTATGCACAGAGAATGATATTGTTCATGCCCTAGGGAGCTTACAATTTAAATAGACAGGCAGCACAAGTCCACTGGTAGACCTCAAAGGTTGTATTTTCACTTCTATTGATGTGACTTAGTTTGTGAGCTTCCCAGGAGAGGTCAACAATATCTAACCCTGCATATAGTGCTGTATATAGCAGCAACATAATAATGGTAATAATTAGGCGTCTATTATTTGAGTACAACATCCCTTCATCAAAGGGACATTTCTTCTGCTTCATGGCTAGATCTATAGGCTGTTTTGTGAAGCACACTGGGTACTGAACAGTCATTTTAAGGTTGACTCTTTCCCCCTCCTCCCTACAATCCTTCCCAAACATACTTTCACATATTTCACATCTTCTTCAGGACTGTAGATTTTAAAAAGATCTTTGTTAGGATAGAGGGAAAACCTTGGCAGAAGAAAAATCATTGTTAATTGACTCTGATGAATTCATGTTGCTATAGAGATGGAGAAAACTCCATTAAGCATTTGATGTATTACAGAACTCACCTTCAGGGTAAAGGTAGGAGCGCAGGTTGGTGATTATTCTATGTAACTTTCTAGTAGGAAGAATGACTTGTCAATGTTATTTTTTCCCCTCAGTTTTCCTGTACCGAAGAGGAAATGAAGTTTTATGGTTTGGGGTTTTTTGATTTTGTAGCTTAGCTATAACTTTTGATGCTCAGGCCCAGATTTTTAAAAGTATTTAGGCTTAGGTCTTTTCAAAAAGAAATGTACGTTCCTAGATCAGTTGAGCATTGCATCCACTAAATAATTGTTAAAATCTGGGCCTTTGTCCCATAGATTGTAAGAACCTTAGAAATGGATGGCAAGATAGATAGACACACAAGGGAAAGAGATACGATTAATAAATTACCAGTTGTATTTCTTCGGTTCATTGCTGTTATACATTTTCAGAGGCTTGGAAACAAAACATATTTTCCAACCAGTTTTGCCAATTTCCACTTTACAAATAGTGGGCCAAATTGTGGCTACTTCTCTAAGAAGAGGAGAAGACTCAAGGACCATTGCCTGGAAGCTGCTCTGTTCAGCTGACAGCCAAAACCTCTCTGTTGAATGCAGAAAGACTTTAATAGCAGCTAGTAGCGCCCAGCACCTCAAATTGTGTGTTTTGGGATATGGCCAGGGTGCGCACACTCTGTGTGGGGACATGTTGGTCCTAGGCATGTGTGATATCCATCCTCGTGGCTGATGCACCAGTGGTTGAACTGGTGACCTCCAGAGCTGAAAGCCTCTGTCACCACAGCAAAAAGAAAAGGAGTACTTGTGGCACCTTAGAGACTAACAAATTTATTTGAGCATAAGCTCACCACAGCATGAGCTAAAGAGCCAAGCTCTCAAACTGATAGCACATGACTGAGCATAGAGAGCAATGTAACACATTAGCCAGTGAGCTGTATACAGGAATCTCATACCTAGCAACTGAGGCCCACAACAGTTTGAATCCTGGATGAACTGGTGACCCCAGAGCAGCGAAGTCCTCATGCTCTTTTGGGAAGTGCTGTTTTTCTCTTTCCCTCACGTGAGTTTTTCTACTGAAGGGTTTTATACAAACACATAGATGTTTTTAAAACTACTTGGAGACTAATTCCTCTCCCCTCCCCCAGCATGGAACATTTCTTGAGCGTTTCAATATTCTTAATGAATGAACAATCTTGATTCTCCTCTTCCACTGTCCTTGAGGTGCTGTTCTAATTACTGCGTGAGACCCATTCAGTGGCAAAGGAAGAGAAAGTAAGAGAAAAGCTGCTGAACACTCTCACTTCATTTAACAGCTAAATACCACCTTAGAAAATGATGGCATCTGTAACTTTTCCAAGTAGTCATCCATGAAAATGAACTAATGAAGGCTTATCCTTATGGAACATAGTCTGTGTTTAGTTCATTTTATGTACCTTTGAAATTATGTAACCTTATACTGCTCACAGAAGGTGAGATTCTTGCATCCTTCCTAAAGCCCAGTTACTAGAGCTCTGTTTGCCTATTCTGCATAGCAGTTGAAGATGAAAGTTATCACTTAAACATGGGGGCTGGCTGAAGTGCTTCTCCTCCATTGCGGGATTCCTGGATGCTGGAAGTGTATGTGCCACGGATGGTTCGTTCAGGGATGGCATCGCCAGGGAGAAATGTTCCCACTGCACTGGCCCCTCTGAAAGGCACTGCATGTATGATGTATCCTACTGTGTGCTGATTATCTGTAAAATACTTCTGTCAAGAATGAAATCCAGCTCTGCAGCTGTGGTGCACAGGCTATTTCAGTCCAAAGGCCTCCTGTGACACCAGTGTACCCCATCACAAGGTAAGGAGTCATGCAGCTTCAGATTCTCACTCCTTCTCCAGCCCATGAGCCTCCTTTCCACTGTTGTATATGATGCTATCCTGGAGCTGGACATCTTGTAACTCCAGTCTCACCCTGTCCCCAGAGGGGAACCACACTAGTTCCACTGCCAGGGAACCTCCATGTCAGCGGAAATGTTGGGCTGTGTTTGCCTCATTATAAATAACAACAATAAAAAGAGAAAATGCATTAGAATGGAAGTGTGATAACCCAGTGCCCATCCATGTACTTTCCAAAGCTGAACTGTAGGGAGGATTCTGCTGTGCAAGGCTGCATGTCTCACAAAAGAGGGGTATTTTTTGTTTGTTTGTTTTTTACACTAAATATATTAAGAGTCTGATTTTCAGGGATTCTGAACCCACTAATTTCAATTTCAGATTTTTCAGCATCTCTGAAATCAGGTCTTTAAGATCCTGCTGTTTTTCTGTGAAAATCCAAACTGCTGTTACAACAGAACTTCCTGTCGTAAACGTGCGCTATTGAGTCAGCTGCTGCAGCAGTGGCTTTACATTCATTTAATCTTTTAAAATGAATACAACCTTTCAACACCCAGCTGATCAGTTACATTTGCTCCAAGTCATTTTAACAGTCCCACTGGAAGCTAAGACTTTTTTCTTTATGGGACTGGATTACTCTGTAACATTAACAGCTCATTTTCAAACATTTTCAGGAGCTTTTGTGGTTATAATATTTAGTATTTTGAAGTATTACAAGTGACTACATCTAACTTTAGTACCATGCTGTTAGTAACAGCATCCTTTTCTTTGAAGCAGGTCAGATCCTAAGCTGGTGTAAATCAGTGTAGTTTCATGGAAGTCAATGGAGCTATGCATATTTACGCCATCAAGATGTACAACAATTCACCTTGGTATCAGTATTGCATTTCTAGATTTCAAGCTGAGATGCAGAATGTCCATGATCAATTATCTAGCAGTGAATGCTTTAATGAAACTGTTGTATTCTGTTCTTATATCCAACCCATCAACACTGGATCTGAGCACCTGATGTTGACTATATTATTTTCTATAGGGACTCATTTCCCATGTCTATTGTGCTATTTTAAATCATCACTTTCATGTCACACAATTACCATCAATGCACAATATTTTTGTCTTGTTGAACGCCAATAAGAGTTACACACATGTACCGAGGAGAGAATCTAATCCTGCCTACTTGATCCTTGATCACGTCAGGGCTTACAAAACATTCACTGTCAAAACCACACTTTGTCAAATGGGCATGCAAAGTACTTAGAAATGTCTTCACTTTTATTTAGATGACACACAGGTGGGTAAAGCTCAACCAGGCAGGAGTGAAGTCATATTTGTGGAAAAGGAGAAGTGTTCTGAAGAGCTTGTTGCCAGTTTCTGCATAACTGTTTAGTTAAGGAGTAAAAAATGCCATTAGAGCTTGTGGAGGGAAACCTTACCTGCTCTTTGTACTTGCAGGCCTATGTTAGTAAAAGGATCAAGAGACATGATTGCCCTCTCTGCCTTAGCTGGAGACTCTCCCTGTTTTGCTCACCATGGTCATCCATTTATGCCTTATCCAGATAAAGCCAGCTTCTAATTAGGTGTGCTTCTAATTAGGCCTCCTTTGAAGCTGATGCAAAGGCTCCAATGTGGAATGCAGCTTCTGGCTTGTTCTTTATAATAGGAGTTGGCTGGCTTACACGCTTCCTTCTGCCATCTACACTGGCTACCAGTACACCATGCAATACAGTTTAAGGGCCCCCTCATGCATGGTGGAAAGAGCCCTCAATTCAGTGGGACATGAAAGTGCTCAGTACATCACAGGATCAGGCGTTATTGTATAGATCCCTTTATAAATTAGGCCCTATGTACTTGAATAAATGCCTCTTGTTGTGTGTCCTTGCTTGTCACTTACTAACTGGTGTCAGAGCTGGTTTGCTCTAAGGGTCTGATGCAATGGCCATTGAATTCAATGGGAAGACTCCCACTATCTTTAAGGGGCTTTGGATTTGGCCCTAAGTTCCCTGATTCAATATGAAGCAGGCTAGGAGGAGAAGTCTTTCCTAGTCAAGAGTTTTTAATTGTGGAAATCGCTTCAAGAGGCTCACCAGCGGATTCTTTCACTGGCCATCTTTAGGAAATTGGACAATTCTTGTTTATTTCAGTAGTCCATGTTTTGACAACTTTTTGCCCCTGACATGATTTGTATCTGTTGACCTTTTACATTCTATTTAGAGTTGATTTCTCTGAGAACAGGGAGGTTTGCTTGATGGCTATTGGTTTTATTCTTGTGTCAGATTTTTTTTTTAACTCTGTATTAATTTTGGCTGGTTCATTCTGTACTGCTTTATTTATATCATGCATCTCAATAGACAGCCTACAAGGGGTTACATAAAATAAGTGTGTGAATCATGCCCTTATCCTAGTTTGAATCTCCAGTTCACATGGTAATATGCTAATGTGGCAAGATGACATATCACAGAGGAAGTAAACCTTCTTGGTTCATGGCAAGTCAGATTTCCCTGTCCCCTGTACCTCCTCCATGCTTCATCCATGTTATGCATTACTCTGAATATCCAATTTTAAAATATAGGCACTCTTGTCACTTCCATAAAATTTCAGCAAAGGTTTTACCATGTAGCATTCTGGAAAATATGCAGATTTATACATTGGCTTTGATAGGAATTTTTCCAAAGTGAAATCTTCTAGCTGGGTAAGGAGGTGATCCTGCAAGAGGCACGTCACTGAGAGTAATGGGTGCTCTGCACTTCTCAGGCCTGGGCCCAAAGTCTGCACTGTGGCAGTAATAGACTCTCCTAAGTTTTGTTGATTCACTGATGAAAGAAATAACTATGGCAAACACCAGACTCAAGGTTTGTACATCACCCCTCCTGTAGCTCTCATGTTTAGCACAGGGTTAGATATGATTGATACTCATAAGGAGTGGTTTGTATAAGTATCCTGTGATCTCCCCACTCTAACTTCTGCTAGAGTTTGTGGCTCAGTCTATTCCTCTTTACTAGGCCCTGGTCTACACTAGGAGTTGAGGTCGAATTTAACAGTGTTAAATCGATGTAACCCTGCACCCGTCCACATGATGAAGCCCTTTTTTTTGACTTAAAGGGCTCTTAAAATCGATTTCCTTACTCCACCCTGACAAGGGAATTAGCGCTGAAATTGGTTTTGCTGAGTCGAATTTGGGGTACTGTGGACGCAATTAGATGGTATTGGCCTCCGGGAGCTATCCCAGAGTGTTCCATTGTGACTGCTCTGGACAGCACTCTTAACTCAGATGCACTGACCAGGTAGACAGGAAAAGGCCCGCGAACTTTTGAATTTCAATTTCCTGTTTGGCCAGTGTGGCAAGCTGCAGGTGACCATGCAGAGCTCATCAGCAGAGGTGACCATGATGAAGTCCCAGAATCGCAAAGGAGCTCCAGCATGGACCGAACGGGAGGTATGGGATCTGATCGCTGTATGGGGAGAAGAATCCGTGCTATCAGAACTCCGTTCCAGTTTTCGAAATGCCAAAACATTTGTCAAAATCTCCCACGGCATGAAGGACAGAGGCCATAACAGGGACCCGAAGCAGTGCCGTGTGAAACTTAAGGAACTGAAGCCTACCAGAAAACCAGAGAGGCGAACGGCCGCTCCAGGTCAGAGCCCCAAACATGCCGCTTCTGTGATGAGCTGCATGCCATTTTAGGGGGTTCAGCCACCACTACCCCAGCCATGTTGTTTGACTCCTTCAATGGAGATGGAGGCAACATGGAAGCAGGTTTTGGGGATGAGGAAGACGATGAGGAGGAGGTTGTAGATAGCTCACAGCAAACAAGCAGAGAAACCAGTTTTCCTGACAGCCAGGAACTGTTTCTCACCCTGGACCTGGAGCCAGTACCCCCCAAACACCAAGGCTGCCTCCTAGACCCACCAGGTGGAGAAGGGACCTCTGGTGAGTGTACCTTTTAAAATACTATACAAGGTTTAAAAGCCAGCATGTTTAATGATTAATTTGCCCTGGAATTCATGGCTCTCTTGGATATACTCCCAAAGCCTTTGCAAAAAGTTTCTGGGGAGGGCAGCCTTATTCCATCCACCTGGTGGGACACTTTACCACTCCAGGCCAGTAGCACGTACTTGGGAATCATTGTGGAACAAAGCATTGCAGTGTATGTTTGCTGGTGTTCAAACAACATCCGTTCTTTATCTTTCTGTATTATCCTCAGGAGAGTGATATCATTCATGGTCACCTGGTTGAAATAGGGTGCTTTTCTTAAGGGGACATTCAGAGGTGCCCGTTCCTGCTGGGCTGTTTGCCTATGGATGAACAGAAATGTTCCCCACTGTTAGCCACGCAGTGTGGGGAGGCAAAATGCAACCTTGGAATGAAAGCACATGTGCTATGTATGTAACCGCAAGGTTTACCGTGAAAGAGTGTACCCATTGTTCTATAAAATGTGTCTTTTCAAATACCACTGTCCCTTTTTTTTTCTCCACCAGCTGCATGTGTTTCAAGGATCACAGGATCTTCTCCTTCCCAGAGGCTAGCGAAGATTAGAAGGCGAAAAAAACACACTCACGATGAAATGTTTTCTGAGCTCATGCTGTCCTCCCACACTGACAGAGCATAGACGAATGCATGGAGGCAGACAATGTCAGAGTGCAGGAAAGCACAAAACGACTGGGAGGAGGGGTGGCGGGCTGAAAAGAGTAAGTGGCGGGCTGAAGAGAGGGCTGAAGCTGAAAGGTGGTGGCAGTGTGATGAGAGGAGGCAGGATTCAATGATGAAGCTGCTGGAGGATAAAACTAATATGCTCCAGCGTATGGTTGAGCTGCTAGGAAAGGCAGCAGGAGCACAGACCGCCGCTACAGCCCCTGTGTAACCAACCGCCCTCCTCCCCAAGTTCCATAGCCTCCTCACCCAGATGCCCAAGAACGCGGTGGGGGGGGCCTCCGGCCACCCAGCCACTCCACCCCAGAGGATTGCCCAAGTAACAGAAGGCTGGCATTCAATAAGTTTTAAACTTTTAAGTGCTGTGTGGCCTTGTCCTTCCCTCCTCCACTACCCCTCCTGGGCTACCTTGATTATTATCCCCCTATTTGTGTGATGAATTAATAAAGAATGCATGAATGTGAAGCAACAATGACTTTATTGCCTCTGCAAGCAGTGATCGAAGGGAGGTGGGGAGGGTGGTTAGCTTACAGGGAAGTAGAGTTAACCAAGGGACGGCAGGTTTCATCAAGGAGAAACAAAGAGAACTTTCACACCGTAGCCTGGCCAGTCATGAAACTGGTTTTCAAAGCTTCTCTGATGTGCACCGCACCCTCCTGTGCTCTTCTAACCGCCCTGGTGTCTGGCTGTGCGTAACCAGCAGCCAGGCGATTTGCCTCAACCTCCGACCCCGCCATAAATCTCTCCCCTTTACTCTCACAGATATTGTGGAGCGCATAGCAAGCAGTAATAACAGTGGGAATATTGGTTTCGCTGAGGTCTAACCGAGTCAGTAAACTGCACCAGCGCGCTTCTACCACATTCTACCACCATTCTGCCCTTGCTCAGCCTGTAGTTGAACAGCTCAGCTCCTGACTACTCTCCAGGCTGCCTATGTATGGCTTCATGAGCCATGGCATTAAGGGGTAGGCTGGGTCCCCAAGGATAACTATAGGCATTTCAACATTCCCAACGGTTATTTTCTGGTCTGGGAAGAAAGTTCCTTCCTGCAGCTTTTGAAACAGACCAGAGTTCCTGAAGATGCGAGCATCATGTACCTTTCCCAGCCATCCCACGTTGATGTTGATGAAACGCCCCTTGTGATCCACCAGTGCTTGCAGCACTATTGAAAAGTATCCCTTGCGGTTTATGTACTCGCCGGCTTGGTGCTCCGGTGCCAAGATAGGGATATGGGTTCCGTCTATGGCCCTACCACATTTAGGGAATCCATTGCAGCAAAGCCATCCACTATGACCTGCACATTTCCCAGGGTCACTACCCTTGATATCAGCAGATCTTTGATTGCGTTGGCTACTTGCATCACAGCAGCCCTCACAGTAGATTTGCCCACTCAAAATGGATTCCCAACTGATCGGTAGTTCTCTGGCAAGTTTCCACAGGGCTATTGCCACTCGCTTCTCAACTGTGAGAGCTGCTCTCATCTTGGTATTCTTGTGCCTCAGGGCAGGGGAAAGCAAGTCACAAAGTTCCATGAAAGTGCCCTTACGCATGCGAAAGTTTCGCAGCCACTGGGAATCGTCCCAGACCTGCAACACTAAGCGGTCCCACCAATCTGTGCTTGTTTCCCGAGCCCAGAATCGGCGTTCCACCCATTAGCACCATGATGCCCACATTGCCAGGGCACGTGCTTTGAGAGAAGTCTGTGTCCATGTCCTGCTCACTCTCGTCACCGTGCTGACATCGCCTACTCGCCCGGTTTCGCTTTGCCAGGTTCTGGTACTGCATATACTGCTGGATAATGCATGTGGTGTTTAATGTGCTCCTAATTGCCAAAGTGATCTGAGCAGGCTCCATGCTTGCCGTGGTATGGCGTCTGCACAGAAAAAAGGCGCGGAACGATTGTCTGCTGTTGCCCTGACGGAGAGAGGGGCGACTGACGACATGGCTTACAGGGAATTAAAATCAACAAAGGGGGTGGCTTTGCGAGAAATTGAATGGCCGCCTCAAGGCTAGAACTCAAAACCTCAAGGATAGAACTCAAAACTGGGTTTAGCAGGCCATTGATTTCACAGAGGGAGTGAGGGAGGAGAAAATGAATACAAAACAAATCTGGTCTATTTCTTATTTTGAGCCACTTCATCTATCTTTATACATCTTGCTGGCAGCAGACTGTGCAGTACGACCGCTAGCCATCGTCACCTCTTGGGTGCTCGGCAGAAGACGGTGCAGTATGACTACTGGCCATCATCTTCTCCTGGCTGCAGATTAAAAGACAGTGCACTGCCGGTAGGACTCATTCGCCATGAGACGAAACAAGGGAAATGACCTGGTTGAGTCACTCCCATGTTTGCCCAGGAGCCAGGTTAAAAGAGCACCCAGGACTACGTTGACGATGGCTACCAGTCATACTGCACTGTCTGCTGCCAAAAGACAATAAACTGCTGCTGTGTAGCAATGCAGTACCACGTCCGCCAGCACCCAGGAGACATACAGTGACGGTTAGCTGAGCGGGCTCCATGCTTGACGTGGCATGGCATGTGCACAGGTAACTCAAGAAAAAAGGCGCAAAATGCTTGTCTGCCCTTGCTTTTACGGAGGGAGGGAGGGAACGGGGGCCTGACGATATGTACCCAGAACCACCCGCGACAATGTTTTAGCCCAATCAGCACTGTGATTTCTACCCAGAATTCAAATGGGTGGTGGAGACTGCGGGAACTGTGGGATAGCTACCCACAGTGCAAAGCTCCGGAAGTCGATGGTTGCCTCGGTACTGTGGACACAGTCCGCCGACCACATGCTCTTAGAGCATTCGTGTGGGGACACACACTCGACTGCATAAAAACGCTTTCTACAAAACCAACTTCTATAAATTCGACCTAATTTCGTAGTGTAGACATACCCTCAAACTATCTGAAGTTGAGTGGGTTTGGCAGGAGGTAGCTCAGATGAACAACATTTCCCCCTTTATTTTTTCACCTGGTTTCCAACCTAAAGCTGGTTTACTATAAATTTGCCTGAGACACTGTCCAGGTATACCTAAAGTCTGTACCCCGGGTTTGCTCAAAACTCAGTCACTCTTAGGTGAACCTGGCCGAAGTTTCAGGTTTGTACCAAAAACTTAGAAGCAAGTAGATGAAAAGTTGCACAATACACTACTCATGACCGCTGGTTTGAGAACATAGATAAGCATCAGAGCTCTTAGCCCTATTCCACTGAAAACCAGGTAAAAGGCGGTGACTTATCGCAGTCCCTGACTGTGATGATGAAAACAGAACTTGCATATTAGATCTGGGCAAACTGGTCACAGCAAACAATTTGTTTGATAAATTTAGTTCCTTTTTGTTTGGAATTATCTGCAAGCGGGCCCTCACAAAGTGTTTTTTTTTCAAAATTATTCAAGAAATGGTTTGTGCCAAAACATCTCTGTTTAGAGATGGTTCACAAACTGTTTCCTGCAGCTATTGCTTTGAGTCATTGCTATTTGTGTTTGTACATGTGAGCTGTCAGCTAATGCGAGAGAGGAAGGTTGGCCTTATGGTTAAAGCAGTCAACTGAGATACTGAAGATCTATGTTTGATGCCCAGCTCTACTCATGACTTCTTGTGTGACCTTAATCTCTTTGTGCCATCCTTCATGGAGATACTAATACCTCATTTTTTTCAAACTCTTAGTCTATCTGCTTAGATAATACGCTATTCAAAGAAGAGACTGTCTCTTGTTATGTTTATGTACAGTGTTGAGCACAGTGGAACCTTGATCTCGACTTGGACTTCTGAATGCCACATTAATTCAGATAAATAATACTTTTTTCTTTATTTGCCCAAAGCACATTTTCCTTTTCCAGATGGCTGTGTGAACTCTTCCATATTCACAAGAGTATTCACAACTCTCTCTCTCTTGTGAACAAAATTTCACTCTCACGAATGTATGGAAGTGAATAAAAGGATCTTGAAGTCATAGCTTTTAATCAAATAATTTTTCATGAATAGCTTTTTTTTCCCCTTCTGTACTTTTTCAGTTTTGTTGAATATTTGTTATGAATCATTACATGACCCTAGAGCAGCAATGCAAGGTTCAAAAACACACAGTATTCTTACAGGCTCAGGGAATGACGTTCTTGTTTTTTATCTGTATCAGTAATGGGGGGAATTTATAATCAGAGTCAAGTTTTATTCACTAGGTCTCAGGATTTATTTTTATAAATATGGCCCCAGCATTGCTTTCATCTCAATAGTGCATAGATTTGACATTTTCAATTATTACAGTCATAGCCACGGGCATCAGCTGAGAACATGAGAAATCATAACACTCTCTATTTCCACTGGCTCTTGGTTAACTGCAGTAATTTTTGTTTAGTCTTCCTCACTTCCTTTGCATTTGTTTGCATGTATTGCGATGGTGCACCCCCTGCAGATGTACATTCGTATTTCAATTCTCAGCTGTGCCCATCATCCATGCCATGCAGCTGAGGGTGAGGCAATCCATTTTCAGCTCCTTGTTCCTTGGGCCATCAAGAGGCTAGTGTGACTCTCAGCATACTTTAGAGCAGACATAGGGCTGCTCTACTCTATGCTCAGTTGACTATGGCCCACACAGTGTATTCTGGCCATATCCTCTCCGCAACATGGAAGTTTTGTCAGCGGCACCTCTGCTTTCTGGACAGATGGAATACTGCTCTGCTCAGAAAAATGACTAAGTAAAATCAGAATGTAATAAATTTTGATTTCACCCTGATTCTCTGCACTATTCTTAGCTTTTTATTTAACATCATGGCTTTTTTTTTGTCATATGAAGGTTCCATGTAGCACATTTTCTCCATTCCACAGCATGGGGCTTCAAAACAGCAGCACTGGCTTTCATAAAGGCCCTTTACTGATGAATGTGCATCCCAAACCAGGAACAATGTGCCATGTAATATTGTCTTAGAGGTGCTTCCTATTTCCCCAAAAAAACTATAAGATCACATCTTACAAGCATGAAGTCTAGACAACAATAATGCTACTCATATAGCATCATTCACCTAATCACCTTTACAAACAATAATTATTTAAGCCTCTCAAAAACTCTGAGTTAAGTAGTTATAATGATCCCTGTTTTACAGATGGGGGAACTAAAGCCCAGAAAGGGTAAGTGGCTTGCTCAAGGTCACACAGCAAGTCAGTGACAAAGTTGGGAATGGAAGCCAGAGGTCGTAACTCCCAGTCTTCTCACATAGCCCTCCTCCCCGCATAGTGGGAGTCAATAATGATTAAGGAAATTGAACGAATCGTGTTCCCTTTACTCAGCTATTGAATTAGGATGAAAAACAGCCTGTCAGTATTCTGGATATACCCCATATACTTATCAGCCAACTCATCTCCTTCGGCAGTAACTCTGGTAGAAATTCCAGTTAGCAATACATTTTTCTCCATGCTGAGCAGTGGGAAATCCAACAACAGTTTGGCCGAGTCAATGCTGAGTAATGAAAATGGAATGCATATGAAGAGTGAATGCCTCTTGAAGAGCAGTAAATCACCGAGGGGACACACTGCAGACTTTAATTCTACTTCCCTGCTTGACAGTCTCCTTGAAAACAGGAAAGAATCAGAATATTTATTATTGGAGATGGGACAAAAGAAGTACTTTGTTTACTAGAACATTTTATAGTACATTTTGTTACTCCTGGGATTTATTAACATGAGAAAGCGAAGTGTGCATCATAAATTAATGTTAAGTAGTTCACAGTTGGGCATCTCTTTAGCTTCTTTGATGCTTTATGTAATAATTTCCCGTAGAATATTAATCTGATGCTACTATTTCACTGATCACTTCATTTACATTTGATAACCAAACCCAAATCACACCCATTGCTGGTTATCTCATGCTTCATTCTTGGCGTTAGGTGTGTAAAAATGGACGCAAAGCAACCCTGGATTCAAACACCCACAATTTAAAAGTTTAGAAGATTCAGAGCCAGGTATGGATCCAAGCATGAATTTCACAGCTGACCACTATCTCATTAATGAGTCAGACCAAAAATCCCAGATCCAACCATCCTTGAATTCTGGGGAAGTTTGGATCTGAATCCAAGCATAGTGCCTCAAACTCATCTTTGGTTCAGTGTGACAGAAATTACTGTATATTTAGAAAGGAGACCTGGTGCTCAGATACCTAGATAGGTAGGTAAATACAGACTTGATCTTTATGTTTAGGCCCCCTTTCACTAATCTGACAATACGTTTTCTCTTTCTTCTATACAGACAGACGTGTTGGTTGGGGTGGACTGGGAAACAACAAAATCCATGGGTTGTTCTCCACCAATCTGACAGTAGCTTTGTGAATGAGAGACTGTCATAAATATAAAGGGAAGGGCAAGCACCTTTAAATCCCTCCTGGCCACAGGAAAAACCCTTTCACCTGTAAAGGGTTAAGAAGCTAAGATAACCTCGCTGGCACCTGACCAAAATGACCAATGAGGAGACAAGATATTTTCAAAGCTGGAGGGGGGAAAACAAAGGGTCTCTCTGTCTGTGTGTGTCTTTTGCTGGGACCAGAGCAGGAATGCAGGTCAGAACTCCTGTAAAGGGTTAATAAGCAATCTAGTTAGATAGGCGTTAGATTCTATTTTGTTTAAATGGCTGATAAAATAAGTTGTGCTGAATGGAATGTATATTCCTGTTTTTGTGTCTTTTTGTAACTTAAGGTTTTGCCTAGAGGGATTCTCTATGTTTTGAATCTGATTACCCTGTAAGGTATTTACCATCCTGATTTTACAGAGGTGATTCTTTTACTTTTTCTTCAATTAAAATTCTTCTTTTAAGAATCTGATTGCTTTTTCATTGTTCTTAAGATCCAAGGGTTTGGGTCTGTGTTCACCTATGCAAATTGGTGAGGATTTTTATGAAGCCTTCCCCAGGAAAGGGGGTGTAGGGCTTGGAGGGATTTTGTGGGGAAAGACGTTTCCAAATGGCTCTTTCCCGATTATATTTGTTAGACGCTTTGTGGTGGCATCAATAAAGTCCAGGGATAAAAGGTAAAATAGTTTATACCTTGGGGAAGTTTTAACCTAAGCTGGTAAAAATAAGCTTAAGGGGTTTTTCGTGCAGGTCCCCACATCTGTACCCTAGAGTTCAGAGTGGGGAAGGAACCTTGACAGTGACAGTGTTTTTGTTTTATAACCTCTAGCCATCAAACCTCAACTGCACCATATCAAGAGACCCAGTTACTATTCAGGAACCCACTTCCCACCCTTTCACAAGACATCTGAGGAACATCTGGTGAGATACAAGCTGCTTGACCAGAGAGGCAGGATGAAAAAAATTCAACATATTTCTCAGAACTGGAATAGGAAATAGGAGAAGAAAGGAAGTTCACATTGCTCTTTGCAAGCTGATGAAGGACATTGTGTAATAATCATGGATCATTTTAATTCTGCACCAAGTGGGGAATAATCCAAGATGCAAACAAGTATATGATTTAGCCATATAATTCCATGGAAGCTTCCAGTAGAACCATTCTCAATAGCCTCACATTCAGGGCTAAAATATTGGGCTGTTACTTTAAATTTTCAAAAGTAAATCTGCATACGTAGAGTTACTATCAAATTAAGAATGGTATAGATTCTGAGATTTTAAGAGACCATTATGACCATCTAGTCTGATCTTCTGCATAACACAGGGCATATATAACTTCACTCAATAATTTCTGCATTGAACCCAATATCATGTGTGTGGTCCTGCCTAGCCTAACTTTGAACTGATCGTGTTGTGAATAAAGACACCTGACATTTATACTACAATAAGGATTGAGAATCACATAAGTGCAAGTAATGGGAGATGAACACCTCCCCCCTAATTTCACAAATGAGGGGAAAAAAGAAGGCATAACATCACATTAAAATGCATGAGGCTTATTTAGCTTTGTTCAGCTACTAATAGATGTTTCTGGCTTTTGGCCCATTGATCAATATGGAGAATGAAATCCAAATCTAGGAGGCCATACTCCTCCAAAGCATTGTATGGAGGAAGGAACCCCTAGTTTTAGAGAAGCTGGGTAGAACTAATACCTAATACAGAAGCAAAGTTGTAGGAAGAGGAGAGGGCTGCAGTCTCATCACACATATACTCAACTTCAGTCTCTCCATAAGGAGCACTAAACAGGACCATATCCATCTTTAGTGCTCTAAAAGTTGTCATTCCTGGAAATGCTGTCTCTGAAAGGCATTGCTACAAATGATGTTAGGTAGTGAAAACTAATTGGTTGGAGCTGTGACATTATCCCCACTGATTATCCCCATTTCAATAATACATGAAGTAGTGAAGTTCCATTGTAAACATCAAAAGGTGACAGGTCTCTTTGGTCCCACAAGCACACAGGTGTGATAGCAGAGTTACCCATCTTGCCTCTTGTCCCATTTGGCTATCAATGTGTAAGTCTGCCTGACATCAGAATGTCTACATTTGATGTGCATAACATTGTGGTGCCACATAGATAGTATAATAAGGGCTGAGTATTGTGGGGAAAATTGCTGGGGAACGTTATAGGCACTGCAATTCTTCATTAGAAATTACCTTGCAGTTCCTTGTACAATATCCTAGGTCTTGTAGCATTTCACAGATGGTTGCTGTCAGTGAGCTCCACAAAATAGGTGACCTCAGCATATTGCTCCTACTTGCAATTACTTTATTGTCTTCCTCTTAAGTAGCACATCAGCTGTACAACTGATATCATTGCCTGTCAATTAACTCCATCCTATTGGCTTTGTCTTCTCTCTATGTATTTGGTTTCTATGTTCTATTTTCCTCAAACACTATCAGAATTCTTATCCTATAGAGTCTTCAGTTACTGTGCTCTCCAACCACCAAATGCAATGAAATGTGGTATATATTTTGAAGTCTTCTGTTACTTAAATGTTGAAAATCTGATTTTTATCTGGGAATTCTCGGCTTGATGAGGAGCAGATATTTTCACTATATATTGCTAGTAAAGCGCCCTGAAATGTTTTACCTGACTTGGTTGTATAGACAAGCAATATATTATTATTCCAAATGAGTTTTCTGTGTCTGTACCATTTCCTTCTCTCAAACAGCCCTTGACTTACCACACTTTCTCTTAGATCTTTTCCCCTACCTGTCTACACCCTTGGCATTCAAATGACACCAGTTTAGACTTACTGGGCCAGATACACTTTCCTGTTCCCCTGGGGTTCAGTTTAATTTGCACTTCCTTTTTATTATTTACATTGTGTCACTGTAGAGTCTGAGCACTTCACAGACAAAATGGATGTAGCCTCACAATGTATCCTCCTCTTGCAATGTAGAGATATATTGTCATCTCATTCATATGGATGGGAAATTAGGCACAGGGAAACTAAATGATTTTCCTAAGGTCACACAGGAAGTATATGGGAAAGCCAAGAATTGAATCTGGTTCTGTCAAGTCCCAATCCATCATCCCATCATCCCAGTGCATCATCTGCCACCTACCCAGGCCATTCCCCAGCCAGCACCATCCTCTTTTCAAGCTCTCCTGGCCCCCCTCTCTGTCCCTGTGATGGGATATGCTCCCCCACACTGGTGCTGAGAGAGTTGAATTAGGCCAGGTGGGCCCAATCAGCCAATTGGGCTGCAAAGGGGGGAGATTTAGGCTGAGGGGAAGCTTCTAATTGAAAGAAAGCTCACCTGTGAGGGAACAGGCACGGCTTCTATAAAGCCAGGAGGCTGGCAACTGGAGGAAGCCTGAGATAAAGAAGATGGAAGTGGGGGACTGGAATCCCCTGAGAAAGGGTTTATCTAGGAGGCCTAAGAGAGAGGGGGACTGAAGGCTGGGGTTAGTAGGAAATAGTGCAGAGAAGAGAGCAGTAGGGTTGGTGAAGTCTCAGACCTTAGGGACCTTACCTGCTTGCTGTAAGAGGAAGGACTGGAACCCAGAGTAGAGGATGGGCCTAGGTTCCCCTACCATCATCTACTGCAGAGTGGTATTGGCAGGGGCAGTGACTGGGAAGATTGTCTGAGGCTCTGCGGGACTGACATAGCCAGGGCAGTGGGCACGAGGACTGCCTGATGCTGCTGGCATGGAAGGATTTTGAAAGACTTCCCCTGGATGGGGAGATCACAATGTGATCTGGCCAAAAGGCTGAGTTATGAAGCCGCTGGACTGTGAGTGGGATGAGAGTGCAATGGTACAAGAGAAGAAAGAGGGTGGTGAACTAGGCAGAGCTAATGGCCAGAAGGAGATACCCCCCAGCAGTGAGTAGAACATACCCTGGTACTCCCCCACACCTCTGGAAGACAGTCCAGTCCCCAGAGCTCTTTTCTGTAGATGGGGTCAACCTGAGGTGGAGACTGGGCTGGGAGTTATTTTGGGCTGAAAAGATATGAGATTTCCCCCCTTTTTATAATCTGTGAGTGTGGACCTGATTTAAATATTTTAATTTTGTTTTTTAATAACACTTTTAATGTGTCTAGATGGGAGAGGGGAAGATAAAAACTGTCAGTTTATCCCAAAATATATATTTGATATTGCACTATTAGTGTGAAAAAGGGGCTAATGATTTGGCTTCTGTCCTATACTTAGGACTACAGATTGTAAATACCCACCATAGGCTCTTGGTTGAGAGCCCCTGCAATTTATAACAATAATTAGCTCCTATATATTTTTCATCTATAGGACTTAAAGCACTTTACAACTGAGGAAAGTAATTATCCCTATTTTTACAGGTGTGTGTGGGGGGGAATGGGAACTGAGGCACAAAGAAGCAAAGTGACTTGCCCAAGGTTACCCAGCAGGCCAGGGAATAGATTCCACCTCTCACAAGTCCCAGCCCTTTGTTATATTCACTGAACTACACTGCTTTATCTAAGAGTGAGTGATGTCACCAAATGCCCCATTTAACAATATGTTGCTTGCAGTGGTGTTGTAGCTGTGCTGGTCCCAGGATATTGGAGAGACAAGGTGGGTGAGGTCATATCTCTTATTGGACCAACTTCTGTTGGTGAAAGAGAAGTTTTCTTGATGTATGCCATGTAGCTTGGAACCCTGTCTTTTACTAAAACAAGATAGTCCAGTAAAAGATATTACGTCACCCACCTTGTCTCTTCATAGAACAATATGTAATTTAGAAATGTATAAGGGTAATCTTCTATTGTTGCCAAGTATCAGGGGGTAGCTGTCTTAGTCTATATCCACAAAAACAATGAGGAGTCTGGTGATACCTTACAGACTAACAGATTTATTTGGGCATAAACTTTTGTGGATTCAAAACCCCACTTCTTCGGATGAATGGAGTGAAAATTACAGAAATAAATATAATTTCTGTAATTTTCACGCCATGCATCTGAAGAAGTGGGGTTTTGAACCCACAAAAGCTTATGTACAAATAAATCTGTTAGTCTTTAAGGTGCCACTGGACTCCTCGTTGCTTCTATT
The DNA here is from genome assembly GCF_009764565.3 of Dermochelys coriacea. Classification (NCBI taxonomy): domain Eukaryota; kingdom Metazoa; phylum Chordata; order Testudines; family Dermochelyidae; genus Dermochelys; species Dermochelys coriacea. Next base: position 183,561,385 of record NC_050069.1, read on the forward strand.
GTTGTGATTCTCTAACTTTTTATATAGTAATGTACTGCTAATATTAGCCCTCTAAAAACTTTTGAGGCTTGTGTGGACTATACCATGTACATTCTGGATACTGGAGCAAATTGTTTTGGGGGGGAAAAATTACTAGAGTTAAATCAAATAATTCAACACCAGTCAGGCAGCGGCACAGACAGCTGCAGCGGCACAGGAGCTAGCAAACAGACCTCTAAACAGGGGAGTTTGAGTGGGAGTTCTGTTGGAGGAGAAGGTAGTTGTACTTGGTTTTGTATTTTTAGTATTTGTGTGTGTGTGTGTGTGTGTGTGTAGGGGCTTTGTGCTGGGGGAGCAGCTGAGCCTGATTAGGGGGTGGGGCTTTGTGCTGAGAGAGCAGCTGAGACCTGCTTAGGGGGTGGGGCTTCTGACTAGGGGCCCTATAAAGGTAGCCAGCCAGTCAGGCAGCAGCACAGACAGCTGCAGCAGCACAGGAGCTAGCAAACAGAGCTCTAAACAGGGGAGTTTGAGTGGGAGTTCTGTTGGAGGAGTTTGGATTGTGGTGCTTGTTTGGGGTTTGCTTTTGCTGGGAGGTGTGTGGTCTTTTTGGTGTGGCTTGTGTTTCCCAGATTAACAGGATTTAGATGGGAAGGCGATGACAGATACAGAGGCAGCTGTGGGAGTGACTCCTGTAGTGAAAGACACATTGAGGATGACTGGATGTGGAAGCTGTGGTATGTACATGATCCTGGAGGGGGGACCCAGTAAGAGTTTTCTCTGCATGAAATGCCGTCTGATAGAGCTGATGGAGGAAAAGATCCGAGGTTTGGAGATGCAGGTGGAAAGTCTCATTGAGTTTAGGAAGGGGTTTGAGCAGATGATGGAGCAAAGATATGAGGTATCTGAAGGGAAAAGCTCAGACTCACAGATGGAAGCAGGGCTGGGGAATTTTGAGGAGAGACTGGATGAGGAAAGTGGTCAGTGGAAGCATGTGACTCAAAGAACCAGGCAGAGAAAAAGACGGGCTAGTGAAGGAGAAATAGAGCTTAGGAACAGGTTTGCAGAGTTGGAAAATGAAGAAGGGGCTCAGCAGGTACTTGTTGAAGGTGGAAGGGTAAGGAAGAAGAGAAGAGAGGCTAGTCCTATAGAAAAAGGGGAAGAGTCAAGGGAGACTACACCAAATATGAGCCCCAGGAGGATACAGGATGGGTTGAAGAGGATTGTAAGGGAAAATAGGAATGGAAAGAACTTGCAGCCAGAGGGAACAGGGGAGAGACTGGAGAATAGCACTGTCACCAGGAAAAGGCAGGTCTATGTGATCGGGGACTCTTTATTGAGAAGAATAGACAGGCCTGTAACTAGAGCTGATCCTGAGAATAGAAGGGTGTGCTGTCTTCCGGATGCTAAGATATGGGATGTAGACCTGAGGTTGAAAAGGATCCTAAAGGGAGCAGGAAAGAATCCCCTAATTATCCTTCATGTGGGAACAAATGATCCAGCCAGATTCTCGCTGGAAAGTATCAAGGGAGACTACGCTAGGCTGGGGAAGACACTTAAGGAAATAGAGGCTCAGGTGATCTTTAGCGGGATCCTTCCTGTTCCTAGAGAAGGGCAACAAAGGTGTGAGAAGATTATGACTGTCAACAGATGGCTTAGGCAGTGGTGCTATAAGGAGGGCTTTGGGATGTATGGCCACTGGGAGGCATTCACGGACAGAGGTCAATTCTCTCGGGATGGACTTCATCTGAGTAGGGAAGGAAATAGACTTCTAGGATCGAGGCTGGCACAACTGATAGAGAGCTTTAATCTAGGAATTGGGGGGAGATGGATGGGAGATTTCCAGAAAATCTCCACGCCAGATTTTAGCATTGAGAGGGAAGAAGATGAAGTAAGAAAGGATACAGCCATGGGTAGGAGAATGTATATAAGGAGCGAGGGCGGTGTGGATACTAGTCTAATAGGTTATACTGGCTGTAGAATGACTGTGCCTAATAGGGTACAAAATGTGAGCAAGTCCAAACAGCAAAAATTAAGATGTTTGTACAACAATGCGAGGAGTCTAGGTAACAAAATGGAGGAACTAGAGCTACTGGTGCAGGAAGTGAAACCAGATATTATAGGGATAACAGAAACATGGTGGAATAGTAGTCATGACTGGACTACAGGTATTGAAGGGTATGTGCTGTTTAGGAAAGACAGAAACAAAGGTAAAGGGGGTGGAGTAGCATTGTATATCAATGATGAGGTAGAATGTAAAGAAATAAGAAGCGATGCAATGGATAAGACAGAGTCCGTCTGGGCAAAAATTACATTGGGGAAGAAAACTAGTAAAGCCTCTCCTACGATAGTGCTTGGGGTGTGCTATAGACCTCCGGGATCTAATTTGGATATGGATAGAGCCCTTTTTAATGTCTTTAATCAAGTAAATACTAATGGAAACTGCGTGATCATGGGAGACTTTAACTTCCCAGATATAGACTGGAGGACCAGTGCTAGTAATAATAATAGGGCTCAGATTTTCCTAGATGCGATAGCTGATGGATTCCTTCATCAAGTAGTTGCTGAACCGACTAGAGGGGATGCCATTTTAGATTTAATTTTGGTGAGTAGCGAGGACCTCATAGAAGAAATGGTTGTAGGGGACAATCTTGGCTCAAGTGATCATGAGCTAATTCAGTTCAAACTAAATGGAAGGATTAACAAAAATAAATCTGCAACTAGGGTTTTCGATTTCAAAAGGGCTGACATCAAAAATTAAGGAAATTAGTTAGGGAAGTGGATTGGACTGAAGAACTTACGGATCTAAAGGTAGAGGAGGCCTGGGATTACTTTAAATCAAAACTGCAGAAGCTATCGGAAGCCTGTATCCCAAGAAAGGGGAAAAAATTCATAGGAAGGAGTTGTAGACCAAGCTGGATGAGCAAGCATCTTAGAGAGGTGATTAAGAAGAAGCAGAAAGCATACAGGGAATGGAAGATGGGAGGGATCAGCAAGGAAAGCTACCTAATTGAGGTCAGAAGATGTAGGGATAAAGTGAGAGAGGCTAAAAGTCGAGTAGAGTTGGACCTTGCAAAGGGAATTAAAACCAATAGTAAAAGGTTCTATAGCCATATAAATAAGAAGAAAACTAAGAAGGAAGAAGTGGGGCCGCTTAACACTGAGGATGGAGCGGAGGTTAAAGATAATCTAGGCATGGCCCAATATCTAAACAAATACTTTGCCTCAGTCTTTAATAAGGCTAAAGAGGATCTTGGGGATAATGGTAGCATGACAAATGGGAAGGAGGATATAGAGGTAGATATTACCATATCCGAGGTAGAAGCGAAACTGAAACAGCTTAATGGGACTAAATCGGGGGGCCCAGATAATCTTCATCCAAGAATATTAAAGGAATTGGCACCTGAAATTGCAAGCCCATTAGCAAGAATTTTTAATGAATCTGTAAACTCAGGAGTTGTACCGTATGACTGGAGAATTGCTAATATAGTTTCTATTTTTAAGAAAGGGAAAAAAGGTGATCCGGGTAACTACAGGCCAGTTAGTTTGATATCTGTAGTATGCAAGGTCCTGGAAAAAATTTTGAAGGAGAAATTAGTTAAGGACATTGAAGTCAATGGTAAATGGGACAAAATACAACATGGTTTTACAAAAGGTAGATCGTGCCAAACCAACCTGATCTCCTTTTTTGAAAAAAATAAGACTTTTTAGATAAAGGAAATGCAGTGGATCTAATTTACCGCGATTTCAGTAAGGCATTTGATACCGTGCCACATGGGGAATTATTAGTTAAATTGGAGAAGATGGGGATCAATATGAACATCAAAAGGTGGATAAGGAATTGGTTAAAGGGGAGACTGCAACGGGTCCTACTGAAAGGCAAACTGTCAGGTTGGAGGGAGGTTACCAGTGGAGTTCCTCAGGGATCGGTTTTGGGACCAATCTTATTTAATCTTTTTATTACTGACCTTGGCACAAAAAGTGGGAGTGTGCTAATAAAGTTTGCAGATGATACAAAGCTGGGAGGTATTGCCAATTCGGAGAAGGATCGGGATATTATACAGGAGGATCTGGATGACCTTGTAAACTGGAGTCATAGTAATAAGATGAAATGTAATAGTGAGAAGTGTAAGGTCATGCATTTAGGGATTAATAACAAGAATTTTAGTTATAAGTTGGGGACGTATCAATTAGAAGTAACGGAGGAGGAGAAGGACCTTGGAGTATTGGTTGATCATAGGATGACTATGAGCTGCCAATGTGATATGGCTGTGAAAAAAGCTAATGCGGTTTTGGGGTGCATCAGGAGAGGCATTTCCAGTAGGGATAAAGAGGTTTTAGTACCGTTATACAAGGCACTGGTGAGACCTCACCTAGAATACTGTGTGCAGTTCTGGTCTCCCATGTTTAAAAAGGATCAATTCAAACTGGAGCAGGTACAGAGAAGGGCTACTAGGATGATCCGAGGAATGGAAAACTTGTCTTATGAAAGGAGACTTAAGGAGCTTGGCTTGTTTAGGCTAACTAAAAGAAGGTTGAGGGGAGATATGATTGCTCTCTATAAATATATCAGAGGGATAAATATAGGAGAGGGAGGGGAATTATTTAAGCTCAGCACCAATGTGGACACAAGAACAAATGGGTATAAACTGGCCACCAGGAAGTTTAGACTTGAAATCAGACGAAGGTTTTTAACCATCAGAGGAGTGAAGTTTTGGAATAACCTTCCAAGGGAAGCAGTGGGGGCAAAAGATCTATCTGGTTTTAAGATTCTACTCGATAAGTTTATGGAGGAGATGGTATGATGGGATAATGGGATTTTGGTAAGTAATTGATCTTTAAATATTCAGGGTAAATAGGCCAAATCCCCTGAGATGGGATATTAGAGGGTGGGATCTGATTTACTATAGAAAATTCTTTCCTGGGTATCTGGCTGGTGAATCTTGCCCATGTGCTCAGGGTTTAGCTGATTGCCATATTTGGGGTCGGGAAGGAATTTTCCTCCAGGGCAGATTGGAGAGGCCCTGGAGGTTTTTTTGCCTTCCTCTGTAGCATGGGGCATGGTTGACTGGAGGGAGGCTTCTCTGCTCTTTCAAGTTTTGAACCATGATTTAAGGACTTCAATAGCTCAGACATGGGTGTGGTTTTTCATAGGAGTGGGTGGGTGACATTCTGTGGCCTGTGCTGTGCAGGAGGTCTGACTAGATGATCAGAATGGTCCCTTCTGACCTTAGTATCTATGAATCTATAACACAGCCCAACTCCGCAGGGCTGAACATGTTGTCACTCTATCAATTCAGCACTGCCATCTAGTGTACCTATTGAAGAATTTTTCCAAGCAATGTGTTTAAGAATGACATACATGGTTTAAGAGAGACCTGGCATTGCAGTGAACTTTGCGTTTTGCTTAGATGCTGCAAGTATAGAAATAGTGAATAAAATATCACTCTGAGGGATTTTGAGTCAGGAAACTTTGATGCCATTTAGACCTGATTGAATTATTTGTTGCAACTCTTAGTTGTAAATGTAGCCTTTCTTCCATTTGACAGGTTTCAGAGTAGGAGCCATGTTAGTCTGTATCCGCAAAAAGGAGGAGGAGTACTTGTGGCACCTTAGAGACTAACATTTATTTGAGCATAAGCTTTTGTGAGCTACAGCTCACTTCATCAGATGCATGCAATGGAAAATACAGTAGGGGGATTTTATATACACAGAACATGAAACAATGGCTGTTCCTATACACATTGTAAGGAGAGTGATCAGGTAAGGTGAGCTATTACCAGCAGGAGAGGAAAAAAACCTTTTGTAGTGTCAACTGCTGTAAGTGGCCCACCTTGATTATCACTACAAAATTTTTTTTTCTCTCCTGCTGGTAATAGCTCACCTTACCTGATCACTCAGGTAAGCTGGTAATAGCTTACCATACACACTGTAATGAGTCATCAGGTAACACCCATTGTTTCATGTTCTCTGTGTATATAAAATCCCCCTACTGTATTTTTCACTGCATGCATCTGATGAAGTGAGCTGTAGTTCACAAAAGCTTATGCTCAAATTTGTTGTTTGTTCATAAATTTGTTATGACTCTAAGGTGCCACAAGTACTCCTTTTCTTTTTCTTCCATTTGTGGTTCATTTGTGAACTCATCCATTCTTCTAATCACCAGAGACATTTCCTCTGGCAAGGCAATGGATTTTCTTTAAAGAATTTGTTTAAAATCTGAATTTTAAAATCTTACTTTCATTATGACTTAATTATAGAGTAGAGAGAGGGATTCTTTAGGGTTTATTCCATATATTGTGCATGCATGTATCTATATCTAAATAATTGTGTGTGTGTGTGGCTTCCATATCCTCTAGGAAGCTGACTCAGCAGCAGGGAGAGGAGCTAGCTGAACTAGGGGACAGCAGGGGACTTGGGGAGATGGAGAGAGCTGAGAGTCAATTGGACGTGAGTATACAACAAAGCAAGGGAGTCAGGTGGGCAGTGGGGCTGGTAAGACAAGCTAGGCAGTGGAGAGCCTTGTTCCCCAATCCCTACCCAACCTGTCTCTCCAGCTTTGTTCCTTCCCAAGATCTGCTGCTCAGCTGTGCAGCCAGCTTGTCATTCTGCCTTCAGGCCTGTCTCATTGAACTCAGCCAGCCTCTCCATTCACTGCCCTTCTTCTCCCAGCCTCCCACAGACCTAATAAACTTCACCAGGGGGAGTTCTGGTGCAACAAATCTACTGCCCACAGCTGCTCTCTTGTAAATCTAGGAGAGTTGCCAGATGGAGAAGGTGTAAATCAGTGTTAGTACATTGCACTCAATGAGATTATGCAGATTTACACCAGTTGAGGATCCAGCCCCAGATCTCCCCAGTATTTGGAGAAGCAGGCAACACCTGGAAGAAAAGTTCAGGCACACTTCCATTTAACTCATCCTGGTTAGTCTAGTTAGTCTGTCTGTTTAAAGTAAGATTTCAAGATTAGGAAAAACATAAAAGAGCAGCTGGCAATATACAGTATTGCAGAGATGGTATTTTTTTCCAAAAATAGAGAATTCCAATAGGAAACACAGGAAGAGGAGTAAAAACGGAGACAATTTTGAGAAGAGTGCAATATTAAACAAATGAGCTGTCTTCCCTTTTAATATGTTAGGGGCCTGATCCAAAGCCCGTTGCAGTCTTTGGAAGTCTTTCATAGAAGATTAGGGTTGGAAGAGACCTCAGGAGGTCATCTAGTCCCCTGCTCAAAGCAGGACCAATCCCCAACTAAATCATCCCAGCCAGGGCTTTGTCAAGCCGGACTTTAAAAACCTCTAAGGATGGAGATTCTACCACCTCCCTAGGGAACCCATTCCAATGCTTCACCACCCTCCTAGTGAAAGTTTTTCCCAATATCCAACCTAGACCCCCCCACTGCAATTTGAGACCATTGCTCCTGGCTCTCATCTGCCACCATTGAGAACAGCCTAGCTCCATTCTCTTTGGAACCCCCTTTCAGGTAGTTGAAGGCTGCTATCAAATCTCCCCCCTCACTCTTCTCTTCTGCAGACTAAATAAGCCCAATTCTCTCAGCCTCTCCCTGTAAGTCATATGCCCCAGCCTCCTAATCATTTTCATTGCCCTCTGCTGGACTCTCTCCAATTTGTCCACATCCTTTCTGTAGTGGGGGACCCAAAACTGGATGCAATATTCTAGATATGGCCTCACCAGTGCCAAATAGAGAGGAATAATCACTTCCCTCAATCTGATGGCAATGCTCCTATTAATGCAGCCCAATACACTGTTAGCCTTCTTGGGAACAAGGGCAAACTGCTGACTCATATCCAGCTTCTCATCCACTGTAATCCCCAGGTCCTTTTCTACAGAACTGCCGCTTAGCTAGCCAGTCAGTCTCCAGCCTGTAGCAGTGCATGGGATTCTCCAATTTGCCTAGGTCACTCTGGACCATATCCCTACCCTCCAGCATATCCTCTCTCCCATCACCTTAGTGTCATCTGTGAATTTGTTGAGGTGAGATCCATCCCATCATCCAGATTATTGAAGATGTTGAACAAAACCGTCCGCAGGACCAACCCCTGGGGCATTCTGCTTGGACATTGGCTGCAAACTAGACATCGAGCTGTTGATCACTACCCATTGAGCCTGATCTAGCCTGCTTTCTATCCACCTTAGGTCTATTCATCCAATTCATCCTACTTTAACTTGCTGGCAAGAATACAGTAGGAGACCGTATCTAAAGCTTTGCTAAAGTCAGGTATATCATGGCCACTGCTTTTCCTCATATTCACAGAGCCAATTAACTTATCATAGACGGCAATATGGTTGGTCAGGCATGACTTGCCCTTTGTGAATCCATGTTGACTGTTCCTAATCACCTTTTCGTTGACATCTGTCAATTTTGGATCAGACCCTAAGGCTCCTAAATGATTTGCAGGACACAAATGAATGGACAGCTTGGTAGATTCCAAAGCTTGTGCCAGGGTCTTTCCCTGGTGGCCACAGAGATTAGGACCAGAAGGGAGCACCCGATTATCTAGTCTGACCTGCTGTGCACAGCAGTTAGTCAGCTTTTACCATTCTCTTGCTTATCACACCTAAAAGAATAAACATGGACAACGCAGCCTATTGCTGGGACAGTTACATTCCCAGAGAATGCTTCCCAGGTTTATCTTCTTTCCCCAGCTTCTATCTCATTTTTTGTCTTCTCAAGGTCTTTGTTTCAATCAAAAAGATGGATGAAAGATCCCTTTCGTGGCTTATGGCACTGCCCTAGCTGAGCACACTGACAGAGTGAATGCAGGACACCGATTTCCCTGCGGGGAAAATTAAGATCAAGGAAACATTTACATGGAATGAAAATCGATTTTAACGTTCACTTCTTGCATTCATTTGACCAGAAGTATTACATTTCCAAAATCTCATTTCAATTGGTGCTGGTGGGTTTGACCTCATTTAAAACAATCCATGAGGCTTGGAGTTGTTAGGATCAGAATGAAAGGAGTCATGAATCTGGTTAAGTACACCTTGGCTCTCGTTAAACAAACCACATTTTTCTAAAGGGCCTCAGCCTGATGTCTGTCTTATTTTCACTTGTATGTGCAATTTTTGTGCACTCTCATTTGCAAGTATAGGTGATAGAAAGCCACATTTTCAAAATATGACCTTTATAAGCATGTGGCCACTTGCATGTGTACATTTTGCATTTGGGTGAGGAAGATGACCAACTACGGGCATTTATGTCCTGCTTTAGATGGTCAAAGCACAATGCAAACATCAATTAAGCCATAACTATTAATTTTACTTAAATGATTGGACAAAGTTTCAGCCTGCAATGGTGCCTAAGTTCCTAAACTTGACACCTGCAATGTCTACTTTAATCTATGGCAGTAAAGCGTGAGCTGGGCGGGTAGAGCAGAAAGAATCATGGCTTCTGTCTCTACCACTGATTAATTGTGTTCGCTTCAGTGGTGCAAGTAGAAATCATTTCTTGCCGGTATGCTGCACTCATGAGGGACACACGAGAGGGGTGTGTGTGTGTGACGTGATCTTCCCAGGATCCCCCACATGACTCCTCCCCATGATACGCATCCATCTCACATTATCTGGTGGGGAGGGGCGGCTGTGTCCTCCTCCTGCTGGGCCAGAGATTTCTGATGTACAGACCCCAGGGAGGAGGACTTGGGAGACGCAGCCGTGTGGAAGGGCTGGCGGTACAGCAGCTGCGCTGGAGGAACTGCTAGCCTGGAGCTGCCTGGCAGGGAAAGGAGCAGAACGTCGGGCCACCAGGCAGCCCCATGCCAGCAGCTCCTCTAGTGTGGGTGCTGTACTGGCCCCAGCCCTGTCCTCTGCCAGGGATGCTGTAGAGACCCCAGGCAGGAGGACTCGGATGTGGCTGCATGGAAGGGCTGGGGCTGGGGCTGGGGCCTGGCTCCTCCTGTGTCTTTCCGGTATGCCGTACCAGCTATAAGTATCTTACAGGTACAGCATACCGGGTCATACCACCATACCTGCACCCCTGGTTAGCAAATCACTTAACACTTTGGCCTCTCTGTCTCCATCAGTAAAATGGGGCTAATAATACTTTATTTGTAGGTGTAATAGGCTTTTGTGATCCTGGGTTGAAAGTTGCTTGCTAAAGTACAATGTTGTGGGGATAGCTACCTCTCAGGTAGTTAGGTACATTCTCCCTCTTCCCTCCCCCCTTTCCTTTGCATGGAAAACCTTTTTACAGCTTTTGGGGAGGTAGGAATTCACCCAGAAATCACTCCAGCTCCTTTTTGCAGTAAACAAACAACTCCCCTATAAGCAACACTCACCTTTATCAGCAAACAAATTGTCCCTCAGCCTCTCCACTGTCAGCCTCTTAGTCGTGGAGCAGAGCATCCTCTTTCCCTTTGGGTTCCGACTGATTATAGAGTGACCTAGGCCCATAATGTCTATACAGACAGGCTGTTCCCTGGGCTCAAACTCCCAGCCTGCTGCATTCTTGCAGCACAGGTCCTTCTCAAACGGCATCCTCCTCCTATTTAGAAGGACTGCATTTCCCTCCTGCTCCTGGGACTATTAGGGACTTTGTGGTCAGTGTTCCTTTCACGCTGCTGATGTGTAGAATGGGAGCGCCACAACAGAACCATTGTCTAGTTCCAGAGAGGTATTTAGGTGCCGACCTCTTATTGAATGGAGAAGTGGGCCCTGAAATACCTTGTAGGGTTTGGGCCTTTGTGACTGTCTCGGAACCTTGTATTGTCTCTGCACTGTGCGCCACGGTGACTTGGCACTTCCCAGGGAGAATGGGGGGGTGGGGGCGGAAAAAGACACTTCTCAAAAAGGACTACCCGCTGCCACTTGAGTTAGAGAGCAACCCCTGCAGCTCTAGCAGCCTCCGGCCCTCTGTGGCAATGAGGAGGTACAGATTCAGAGTCCATTCGGAAGGAGACAGTGCTATGTACATACACACACAGTTTGTAGCACTGTGATGCTTTTGCCAGGCCTAAAAGGTTTTTAAGATTTTTTTTTTATGATCAGTATCCATAGAAAGTAATATTGAAGTGCCTTCTCTTCATGTAATGAAGCAGCTGAAAGCCGTGAGAAATTATACATGTAAGCAGGGTCTGAATGAGCTTTCCCCTGACATCTAATGATGAACCGGAGGGAAAGACTTCAGGAGCAGAAAGCATTTGCATAGACACACCCAGTCTTCCTAGGTGTTCAGCAGACAGACCTGCTTTGCCAAAGTGATCAATTTTGGCTGGTTTTGGGCTACAATTCACTTTAGTACTGAATGCAGGGGTAATGAAATGTTAACCTTATTGTATGAGTAAACACCAGCAGGACTGTACTTAGCACACCCTCACTGAGGGAGTCACCCTGGTCTGAACCTCACTTGCTAAGCAGGGGGCAGGGATGCCAACTCCCAGTGAAAGAGAGGGGGTGGGAATTCTGCTTGTAGAGTCTTTGATGCCATTTGATCCTTTCTTCTTGAGTGTTTAAAGACTGAGCTGATTAGACTTGATTGAAAGGCCTTGCTTCTGTTCAGTGGTTACCGGAGCTAAAATTACTGATGAACAGGTTTAGGGGCTAAGCCTTACACCTAGTGTGGGGACAGTGCTGCAGGGAAAAACAACACAGAGACTGCGCTAGCAGTGAGGTTCCCCCGCTACCCAGTGAAATTGCTATGAGCTGAAATCACTAAGACGTGGGCTGATTTGAGGAACCTGAGACTGCAGCATCACAGAAGTGGCAGTGAGTAGCCAGCAATGGCAAAGAAAACAGCACTCCCATGACCGAGGCAGTGGCAAGCAGCAGCAAAGATGACAACAGCAGCTGAGGCATTGCTTGTCCCTTCCTCCAACCTTTTCAGCGGTGGGAGGTGAACCTACACGAATGCAGCTCTGAATTCTGAATCCCCAAATTAATGTTGGGCTCCCTTTCCCTTTTAATGAAAGTTTTATTTTGTTATACACAGACTCAGTGCTTGTGAGGGGGGAAGTAGAGCCTCTCTGAGGAGCCCAGGCATTGTGATTAATTTTCCCAAATTATCGGGTGAGGGCTTGAGCCAGTTCTGTTTTGTATGGTTAAAAGGAACCCCTAGATATTTAACTCGGCCCTTGTTGTTGCCGACACCATCTGCCAAAGGGGTTACATACAGGTTGGTCCTTCCAGTGAACCTACTGTTCACCAATTTCCCAAATGGAAAATGACTTTCCAGTTGCTCAAATAGATTTGTAGGTGGAAAATAGTAAATGCACATTTGACAACTTATGAATATGCATATTTTAAAATGAACTACACCTAGAAGTTTATTCAGTGGCTTTTTATTGCTGGCTTTTGCATTGGGCTATACGGGGATGATAAATTTAGATGTGATGCAGTAAGAGGTGTCACTGGAGATGTAACTCTTGCTTAAATGTACAGTGCTTTAAGTATAAATGTCTTGTGTTGAACTAACAAACTAGGTCAACATTTCCGAGCTTTTGAAACTTTTCAGAAAAATGAAGCCAGTTTCTCCCCATTTGCACCCTTGTCCTGTGGTGTTAAAGGCTTACCTATCTAAATGTCTACATCTTCCTCGGTGCCATGGCAGCTCCATTGCAGACACAGACTTCGGTCAGGGCCCACTCCACACATCAGGAAAGGCTGCATTATTGGATGAAAATGTTCCTCCAGTATTTCACAGCAGAGTCAGGTTTGAGTCTCGTTGAAGGGCTCTTGCACTTTTGAAGCCATGCAGAGGAGAGACACTGTTGAAGCAGGTTTATTTTCAGTTGGATGAGATGCCTTGGGATCCACACTGCTACCCCTGAACTTGATCCAGCAGCATGGCAACAGCACATGTGGGTTCGGAACTGAGATCAGAACTTTCACTTTCCTGGAGACCCAGGGCTCAGGTCTTCAGGGCTGCAGCTGAGGGTTGAGGCAGCAGCTCTGAGTTACCCTCAGCTGCTAAGCAGGGTAAGCAACTCTTTTGACTCATGATATAAATTGAGAAGAGCAAGTGCTGGAGCACTGTGCTTAGCAATTGCCATGTGGCATTCAGCAGCTGGCTGGGAGAAATACTGTTTTCGGAGAATCCCCAGATGCTTTTCTGTGAGAGTGGCTGTCCTTTTATGGCTGTTCTGAAGTGCACTCAGGTCAGGAAGTACTCTGACTGGCAACAGGAGGAGCTGAAAAACTTTAGCAGTGCTACTACAGATGCTATTTGTATTCACATTAAAGTTCCTCTGACCTGGCCACATACTGCCTCTACCTCTCAATACTCACTTTTTTCCCCCACTCAGCAGTGCTCATGTCGGTATGGAAATAGAGCTACTTTGTATGAAGGTTGTGGCTCTCTGCACATCCTTAAGCAGTTCTAAACAGCCTGTAGGCTCCAAGATAATCAGTAGTCTACAGAACCATTAGCAATACAGCAATCTTAGCAGCTCTGACATCAACAGAGTTAAACCAGGAATGAGTTTAGTCTGGAGCCTATAAGTTTCTTGGAGGTAGGTAAATTCATGACTCACACAACTCTTATACAGGCAAGAAAAGGGTGGAGAGTCCATATAGGTGCCTGGAGCTCCTGGATGCTGCTGGGTTGTACTTCACAGGACCGCCCTTTACTCTAAGGCTTGGGGAGAAGAAATGGCCTAGCTGATGGCTATCAATCCATCTTGATTCATCATGTGAATCCCACAATATGTAGGCCTGAACTGCCAGAGCTGGCCACGTAGTAGCTCTGCTTCCACTCCATGTCATGGGGAGAACTTCATCCTCCTCCCACTGCTGCTAATACCTAGCTCTTATCTGGTGTTTTTCATCAGTAGATCTCAATGTGATTTACAAAGGAGATAGTTATCCCCATTTTACAGATGGGACCTGGAGTCACAGGGAGGTAATGTGACTTGCCCAAGGATAGTAGCAGAGCCAGGAATAGAACAGTCCCAGTCCAGTTCTCTATCCACTAGTCATGCCACCTCATCCAGACACACTGCTCGGGCTACTTGAATTGTGATGTTCTAGGATCAAATACACAATTCCCCCACTGATTGTGACCACTGGAGTTGGGTGTGGGAAATTCTTCCAGTGGAAAAGGTGTGTTACATTAAGAAAGAGGACAGAGGTGCAGATATTGACCAGAGCTTGCTGTCCCTCATTGACTACTTAAAAGAAAATTGTGAATAAAGAACTACAACCATGACCTACATAATAATAGCTCAAAAACAATTAGTGCATTGGTTCTGTAGCTAGACCATACCAGGAAATGAATTGTAACTTGAATTGCAAAACATTACCTGTAACATACTTACTGCTCACCATACATTAATATTGTTATTTGATATGTGGGTTTCTGTTAATATTTTATCTACTCTATACATTAATATTCAGTTAAAAAAATCTATCAAGTAACCAATTAGTAACTTCTAGTCCACTGTACAAGTTTTGCCATGTAATTTTTATGGTATTGTCATTGATTTACCATACAAGGTATACATTGCCTCTAAATATTTAATGAATTGAATGCTTGTGAATGTTGCTGGATCAATAGCTTTGGATACTGAAGTCTCAGGTACAGCAGAAGTAGCTATGTTGTAAGATTCCTTGCGGCCAGTGTTCCTAAGCCTTCTTAAAGAGATAGGCATGTTGGACATTAAAAGGATAATTGAATTCAGTCTGCCAGGCTACACAGTCGTTGACCTCTCTGCTGAGATTGTCAAGGACTCAATAAAGGACAGATTGATGTTAATAGCGTTGGAGCTTTGTATGGGTGGATACCTGACTAGTAGGAACAACCATGAGAACACCCACTTTTTACACTCAGACCATCTGTTTTTTGTGTCACATTCTTTAGGTACCTAGTTCTATTTGTTTGAACTATGTCGGACATAATTGACTGTGATGCACTATGAGACACTGTATGAATTAAGTTGGAAATAACTGTTACTACATAATATAGTGAAAACATTATTGTGTATGATTATCTCTGAATTCTCCAAAAAGGATTTTTAATCTTAACAGCACATCCTAACAGGCTAGGTTTGAATTAAAAGCACTTACTAAAAGAAAACATGCAGATTAAAAGATCAGCTACCCAACTAGTTCATATTCTACCAACTTTGGAGAAAAAACGTTGACACTAAAAATTCAATAATACATACCAGTATAAATTACAAATGTTGCACTTCTAGGAAGCTTCTTTTCTGATGGCAGTGTGCTTTGTAATAGTTAAGGTTTCAAAGTTGATGGCTCTTATGAAGTTCTAATTTTTGGTATTAGAGCAAACTCACAGGTTATAACAAAGGAGAAAATTACAAATATAGGTACTGAACTTATATTGTACATGCAAGAGCCGTTTGGATTCAATTTTAGGACCTATGGACTTGATTGTTCACTTTTATGCGAGTGTAACTTCACCTCAGTCACTGATATTCTACCAGAGTAAAGCTGGGGTAATGAAACACAGAATCAGGACACAAACACACACTAAAATCTTTAGCCAAATTTTCACAACCATGGGTAAAAATGGGGGTGGTGTAGAAGCTGGCCTACTTCTGTCTGGTGCTGTCCTTTTGTGGGGTAGACCTATAGCAGCTCTCTTCTTAAAGAGAAGCCTGTCATTAGTTAGTGGGTATCCCACACTATCCCACCCTCACAGCTCCCACCCTGTAATGTGCTGTTAGATATAATGGCTAGCTGGCATCCCTTGTGGCCACTGTTAGAGATGGCCAAAAAATGTGTCTTCAGATGGGATCTGCACGATAGGTCTAGATAATACAAGATATTTCTTCCAACCCTAACCACAAGTCTATTTACTTTCATCTTTTTCCAATGCTAGCCATGACCTCCATGAGTTACAGATAAGCATTTGGTACTAGCATAAATGCCGTGCATGCTTTCAAAAATTATTATTTATAAAAACAAATGGGCTTTGTTATATGCTACTATTTTGAATGATCTGGAATTATTTACAAAAGTTTTGGAGATCTCAATCTTAAATAAGGGTTTTTTCTCCATCCTTTTCATCATCTTCCACAATCACTGTCTGCTTTTCTTCTTTAAGCATGTTAGTACCTTAAACAGAAAAAAAAAATTAAAACAAAACAAACAAACAATACTAGTCATGTTAACATATTCATTGTTTACAAGGGCCTAATTTTCTATCCTTTCCAATTGTTTGACACTAGCATAGCTCTGCTGATTTCAGTGCAGTTGCTTCTGATTAAATTTGGATAATCAGGCCCCTAATATTTAGTAAACCTGAAACTCATGTCTGTATTTGCACTTTGTAATTAAAATTATTGGACATTCTCACACACTGTTGATACCTGCTCAAATAACTAGCACATTGTGGTTTATTCTCAGAAAACTACTGGATTGTTTATTACTTAGATTTTACAAATGCAGATTCCAGAATGGGCAAATGTTGAAAGACTTAACAGCCAGCTCCCACACATCCAGTATCATCCCCACTGAAACAAATCTAATGGCAACATGTTGCAAATGTAAATAAAAATATGAACTTGGATCAACGCTGAATAGGCTCCCATGCATTACTAAAGCCATTGTATCAGTATAAGCAATCCTGAGTTTTGTGAATTGATCATGCATCAGAGAAGATCTGTCTAAATAAATACTAAGGATAATTAAGAAAACCACACACCTATTGCCAAGGCACTGGAGAACTGTACTGTATAATACAGAGAGGAAGGATGATCTTGTGATTAAAGCACAAGACTGGGATTCAAGAGATTTGGGTTCAATCAGCCTCAGAACTCCTCTGTGACCTATCATTTAATGTGTCTGCCTCTGTTTGCGAGCTCCCACCTTTTGTCTGTCTAGTGTGTTTAGAATGTAAGAACTTAGTGCCTAGAACGAGGAGGCCCCACTACTGACTGGGGCCTCTACGCACTACAGTGATGCAAATAAATAAAAAAAATAATTAAAGAATGATGCCCCTAAAATGAAATGTTAAAATCAACTAATGGGATCCAACAGGCAAAGGTTCTACTCAATCCTTATTTTAGCTGAACTGGTTTGTTTTGCCCGTTCCTATTAAAAAACAATTAACAGCCTCCACAGTATGTTTTATTTCCACTGTCTTTAGTATGGTGGCTAAAATATTCCATAAACAGGGTGAGGGAAACCCAGACTTGAAGCCAAGCAAATCGCTTTAAGTGAGTCGCCTCCTGTTTGCTGTCAGTGCACTCCAACCTGACAAGTTGTTCTGTCAAACCAACACATTTTCTTTCTTTCTGTGTTGAAAGTCCTCTCATAATGAAGCAGTTCATTAAGTCTGAAAATAGAGCAAAGGAAGCGATGCCCCACACAGGAAGGCTTTCTTCAATTCTGGACTCTCTTCAAGAGGTGAGGAATTAAGGACAGAGATGATTGACCTAAATTACTATTTTGAATTCAGGTCTGGTTTTGTTTGTATGGTTGTTTGTCTGGTTTTGTTTTTACCAATTAGCTGATTTAATTGGGGGAGGGAAACCATTTCAAAGGGTTGGATGAAACTTCAAAAGTAAGTTTGAAATACAATGGTGTGTCCTTCAAACAGCCATTGAGTGGCTGTTACTGGAAACTGTTAACAGGGAAGCTATTTTAAGGTCATGGAGCCAGAGAAATGTTCCACACCCAGGTTTTAACTCAGCCCCCTAGCAAACAAATTTCCACAGAGCAAAAATACAGACATTTATTTTTATCCCTTTATCTCTGCATCTTTTCCAAAATGCTCCATGCCTGCAATGGAGGCTTATAATGTATAGCAAACAAAACTAAAGTTTAGAGCTATGATCTATAATCCTGTCTCCAGTGCTTCTTGGTTCTTATCTGAATTACCAAATAATGAGGAAAAAGCAAATGGGCTCCTAGCCAGACTCTAGGAGCATCAAAATTACCCCCTGCTTGAAGCAATTCCACCTGCCACAGCTAATTTTAGCAGAAATTGTCTTCAAGGACCAGGGAGCTAGGCACAACTGGAGTGCAGCAACAGAACTCAGCAGTCCAGTTATAAGGAGGAGTTGTCATTCAATAATAGTAAATCACATGCTCATCAAAATAGAGTGCAGTAGTGACTCAGAGTGGTCACAAGATATAATCCTGGCAAGATTCCTGAAGCTGGTGTAGTGTGGTATGTAGATCAAATGCAAAAGCTAGTGTGGTCTAGATTGAATGTGCAGAGTGGTAGGATTAGTAACACCTGTGTGCTAATCCTGGCTCTGCTTACTGATTTAGTGTCTGGGCAGTTCACTGAGCCTCTCTGCCTCAGCTTTCCCATCTGTAAAATGGGCATCATAACATTCAGCATAGCTTCATAGAGATATTTTAAGGATTAATAGATTATCTATCATTAATGTCTGCCAGCAGCTTTGAATTATAAAGCAGTGTCTAAATAAATACAAAGTAGGAGTAGTAGTTTGCAATAGAACCTAATGCTGATGAGAAATCTGTAGCCCAACGCTAGGCTATCAAAGGCTTCAGACTCTAAGGTCCATGTCAGAGCTGTGCTGAATACAGTTTAGCAAGGGGAGGTAGAGGATCTGTTGCCAGTGTGGTCCTTGGTGCACCTTAGAGCTTCCTCAGGGTGACTGTAGGTTATATTTAACTGTCTATCAATCACAGGGCAATTCCTGTCAAACTGAGGCTGGTGAGGGGATAGTGTAGAGCTGCTTTGCTGGTGCTACAACATGCAGAGACTTCCTCCGTGTAAGGGAAATCCTGAGGGAGTCAGTTAAACTGGCTTAGCAAAGGAGAGAATGAGGGCTTGAGAGTGTGGTTTTCTAATGATCTCAAATATCCATTTGTCAGGAACAGCTTTGCCATATTCACCCGAATAGTTACATTCTTGTCAAACCCTGCATTTGCAGAGGGCTCTTCAGAAATTAAGTTAATTGAATATGCTGCTAAGTGAGGCTAGTAATAAAAGGTGTTTCAAATCTGATGCTGATCATTTACAGACAGGGCGGAGGGGGAAGCTATATTAGAATTGTGGTTACATTGGCCCAGATTCTTGAAGGTACTGAGATGCCAAACTCCCACTGATGGAGATTGGGGCCATTTCCCCTCCTTTATTCCATCAGAAGTCCAAGATGTGGGCTGATTTGATTTATTTGCCATTCAAATAGCTTTTGTTTTTCTAAAGTGATGCATGTCTATAGATGTCACATGCTTGCATTTCAAAAACAACAACAAATGGGGCAAGTTTTGTACTTGTTAATTTTTTTTTAATGTCACTTACTAATGATGAATTTATATTTATCCATAGCATACTGGGGAAAAGAGAGATTTTTAAATGAAAGCGTTGCTCCAGTAAGATTTGCATCTTGAATGCCACTGATTTATCAAATGCTTTGGGCTACTTATTGCAACACACATGATCCCCTATCCACGAGTAGATTGGATGCACATGTATCTCTAACTACAAGGTTAAGATAAAATGAGGCAGGAATGGCAAATTTACTGGAACTCAGAATCCCTTTGCATAGCTTGCTTGTATTGATAGTTGTGCTCTAGACTGAGCACTGGAGAGAGAACCAGAAGTCCTATTCCCTCTTTGGGGACTCTCTGTAGCCTTGGGTGAGACTCTTAACCTCTGTGTGCCTCTTTCCAATCTGTAAATACTTGTGTAGTTCATGGGGTGTTCTGAAGATTAGTCCACGTTTGTTAAGTGTTTGGAAGATGTAAAGTAGTATAGACTTGATTCTGTCCCCCTCATTCCAGGAGCAGTCCCATTGATTTCAGGGAGAAGTGTGATAGAGACTGTCCCTGGAGAGTCTCTGGCCACCCAAAAGTGGATAGGACTGATCTCGAGTGATCAAGGACAGCTAATCAAAAATGGAGGGAGCCACCAAGGGGCATAACTTTCAGCTCTGTCTATGGGAGAAATGTTTGTGAAGACAGCTTTTAAAATATTGATTAATTAAACTAAAATAGGTAGTGTTGGTTTGTAGTTTTGGTAATGCTTGAAGCATTGGCCTTTAGTAGCAACTAGGGAGGAAAATAAAAACTGAAACTGGAACACCCTACAGTGCAAGTTATTGAGAGAGCACTGAACATGGAGTGTGCTACTTAGGCCGCACATCCAGCAACAGCAATAATAGAGGAGTAAGGACAGAAAGGCCCTTTTATGTTTATTTGGTGCAAATAACCCTGCTGGGGTATCTCAGGTTTGAGCCTATAATTGAAATTTTGGTTTGCACAGCTGTTCCACAAGACCTCACTTTATTTATTCTCTCCTTGCTGCCTTACCCTAAAAGTAAATAACTTGTAAATACCGGACTAGACCGCAGCCACAGCAAGTCACTCTCTTCTTGCAAGCCATGCACTACTGTAGCCTACATCTAAATATCAGCTTTCTGTACTCCAGTATCCAGCCTGAAAAGAAAATATGCTTCTTTGAAAGGGGAGACATTCAAACCCAGACACACAAGCCACTCCACCCATGTCACACACACAGAATATGCCATAGGGATGATAAAATGAGACATGAGGAGAACTGAACGCATAGAGAGGCAGCTGGGATGGTAATGCTATATCTAGGGAGAGACAGTAATGAGCAGGCCACTGGGATTGAATTCATAGGGGTTTAAGGGGGCCTTCTCATTCACCACTTTGTTAGTCCAGTTTCATGAAATAAAATCAGCTGAGTCATGCTGACATAACACTTCAGTAATGCTGTGATAAATCAAGCCTGAGGTGTGTGTCATATTTTTATCAGCAGCCACATTCCTTAGAAATTGGACACATGCACTGATTTTTGTTACAGACCTTAAAGCCACTGCATTTTTCTTTTTTTTACTTTATTCCCTTTTGATATTTCTTGGCTGGCAAATCCTCTGGATATTATAATAAAATGCCTCTATAACTTCCATTAACTTCCTCTATCATTTGCAAATTCTATCAGAATGAAAAAAGTATTCTTCTAGGGGTAAAAATGGTAAAGATCGTTGAACAGCCACTAGAGGCCCTATTTCTCACTTAAATTTTCGCTAGAGATTGCGAATGCTAGAGAGGTAAATGTTAAACTAAATAAATTTGGATGACAAATGTTAAGTCAGTTGTAGCTGCATCCTGCTATAGCAGAGATTATATTTAATATAATGCTCATAAAAAGAAGTACATTGCTGTTTACTAAAAACAAGAACAAAATATTTTCAGTTTCACTTTAACGCCTTCATCTCAGCCATGCTCTGTGGATTCCTGCCACCAAATACCTGCCACTTAGATAGCAATTTATGGGGGGAAGTTTCTGCTGCCCCATACATTATGGTCTCTCTGTGCAGCCCCACTAACATAGAGGGGATTCAAAGGTACTGCAAGTGGTCAGGGGAGAATTCCACAGCATAGGAACAGTGTAGAGCTGACAAAATTGATTCCACATGACCCTCCTTCCAAGGCATGGCAGAGAGGGTGAGTCGGGGTGGAGCTAAAGGTACAGGACAGAGTCAGACTCTATATTTTCAAGCTAGGATAGAGACAGGTTAATAATTTATTACAAATGGTTTGACAAGCTGTGCCTCTGTTTCTGCTCTCAAAATGACTGCAGAGAGACAGCTTTTTCTCCAACTTTGTTGTTGTTTGAAATTTTTTGCCAAATATTTTGTCCCAATAATTTTTGGTCTGTATCTCTTGCTCATGAATAGTTCATTACAAGTGCTTGACAGTCAACATTTAAAAAAGGAAATAGCTGCAATTGGAGAGATATCACCTGGGCCCAAGTCCTCAAAGGTGCCTCTAATGATTCCAATTTTTACTTAAAATTGATTTCCCCCCACCTCCCAGGCATGTTCACTAGAGTATTTGAACGAAAGGAACAAAAAAAGTGCTTGCAAACACAGTTCAAGCAAATTTGTTTGAAAATTCAAATTTAGGTCTTGATCCTGCAAGTCAGTCAACACTAGATTTTAATGAGGTGGCACAAGTGCTAAGGTCTGATTGTACAGAGCAATTTGATGGATATTGGTGGATTCATTTTTTCCAGTACTTGCCAAACTCTATGACCTGATCATCCAAACATGCTCAATCTTACTCACATGACCAGATGCACTGACTTACCAGGGACCCTTTGAAAGGGCCAGATTTACAAAGATATTTAAGCACCTAAAGATGCAGATAGTTGCCTAGTGGGATTTTCAAAAGCAACCTAAGCCCCATTGATTTGAATAGGAGTTTGTGACCCAAGAACCTCTAGATGGCAACTGGCAGAGGGAACAGGGTTGTATAGGGGTCCCCTGGTCATCAAAAGAATGCCATGTAAGGCTTCTAATGAAAGCCTGTGTCATGCTGCTCATCATGACCATATGTACGTATGGATGTTGAGTAAGAAGTTGTGTATATATACTGAAAATTATGTTGTTACGCTCTGTGACTAGGGACTGGTCATCAGAAAGGGAAAAAATATGTTTTCTTTCAGGCATGAAATTTTATTTATCTGTCTGTTTACATGTAAATTACATACCGTATGGTTCACAATGGCCCCTCCATCAATAGTCTCAGCTGAATGCTAATGGAGGATTGAAAAATTTTCAAAGAGAGGAAATTTACAGAACGAAGTGAACGAGCAGGGGAGAGCCCTGTTTACAGGTAAGGACAATTAACTTTTGGGGGTATAACAAAGGGATGCGGAGATGCATCCTCATTCCTTCAACCTGTGAGGACAATATGCCAGTGGGCTTGATCTGATGAGAAGAAGTCTTAGCCAAACTGGAGAAAATCCTGGAGAAAGAACTTGGGGTAAGCTATCTTTAGGAGATGGAGGAATACTTAGTTAGTTAAGCTTAGTCTCTAGAATGCGTGTTATGATTTTGTTTTATGTGTAACCATTTGTTTCCCTTATTCTCAGTCTCTATCACTTGCATCTCTGTTCTTTGATAATACATTAGATTAGTGGGAACAAGAATAAACTTATCTATCTATCTATCTAAATGCTGTGTGTTAAGTAAAGCAGGGACTCTGAGCTGATACTTACAAGATGGTGTGTGTTATTCCTTTGGGAACAGCAGATCTAGTTCTGTGTGTGTTCAAAGGAATAGGGCATGCTTGCAGGACTTGGGGATTGGTGTGTGCCTATCACTGCTTCTATAGACAGAGAGGCCTGGAAAGCAGCAGTTGTGCTGCCAGAGGCTGGTGGTTTCAGGGAGCTGACCCAGAGCAGGCACAGACAAGACTTCCTCACGCAAAGGGCTGGTGGTGGTAAGGTGCTTCCCAACCTTGGGTGCCCCTGGGAAGCATCACACATTTAGGTGCCTAACTTGTTTAGGCAATTCTGTAAATTCCAGGTGATGCCTATCTGTAACTTTAGGCATTGAGATGCCATTGGAAATCTGGCCCAAAGGGCTTATATTTCCTCAGGTCTATTTTTAGTTTTTTGGGATTTTTTCCCCATCTGTCTGGTGGGAATATTTCTAAGGTGCTTCTTATCATTGTTCCCCTCTATAATTTTCTTTCCTTTACTTTTTTCTGTCTCTCTCTCTCTCTCTCTCTCTGTGTGTGCCAAGTGTTTCTAAATGTAAGCATGCACTGAAATGCTTTGCTGAATCAGGTCCTTAGGCCTTTTCTTTTCTAGTGCTCCTTACTATCTAGAAAGTGTCCCTCTCCGGTGGTATCTTACTTTATGAACCATTTAACACTAGTTTTGGAGCTGTCCCTCCCTCCCCAGTGATTTGGAAACAGCTGAGACATTGCTTCTTCTGACTGGCAATAGCTCACTCCTCTCTGAACAGTAGTAATATTTGACGCTAATATGATGCTTTATATCTTCAAAGCACTGTGCAAACATTAGCTAATTAAGGCTAACAATGCCTTTGTGGTGCAGGGAGAGTAAGGAGCAGTATCTTTTTTGCAGATCGGGAAACTAAGAAACGAAGACATTAAGGCCACAATGTTCAAATTTGGGAGGCGGATTCCTTCTGGATGCCCAAGCTAGTCAGCTGCTCCATGGCCTCTCTGGCTGCACCACTGCCACAGAAAGGCCCTGAAGCCATTGTTGTCTGGATGGTCACCACTGTCAGATCACCTCAGTGTAAGTCATGATCTTCCACTGAGATAGTCTCATATACTCGCTTTGCCCCTGCAGCTGGATTAGGGGGTGTCGCTGGGGCCTTCTGACAGTACCTCACTGTTGTTACAGATGCTTAGAACCACTGGGGGCTGGCTATAATTTGAATTCCCTCCCCCAATCTGCAGCCCAGCAGCAGAGGGACCACAAGACAGCCACCTCGACATCCCCTTCCTGAAATGTACTTGACCACAGTGAGGGATCAGGGCCTAAAAGTCACCCAGGACTGTAGGTGCTCAGCACAACTGATAATCATGCCATGCTTAAATTAGATGCCTAGAGATGGATTCAAGTGCCTATATTTAGGCACCCAAATTTTGAAAATTTTGGTCTAAGTGACTTTCTCAAGGCCACATAATAAGTCAATGGCAGAGCCAGGATAACAAGCCAGGTGTTCTTGCCTCTTAGTCCTGTGCTTTATCTATTAAATCATGCTCCCTTCTGCTTTCACCATTCTCTACATGGGTGAGAGGTGAGGAGAGGACTGATTGGATACATTCAAACTGATGATAAAATTCTGGTCCCAACAAAAACTGGAAGATTCGATCATTGATAAATGACCCTCAAGGGGCTTGGATGAGTTCACGAGTACTCACCTTTACCCATCATGTTTGGAGCTGTACAAACACAGAACAAAGAAACTGCTCCTGCCCCCAAAGAGCTTACAATCTAAGTGGTCAAATTCAAATCAAATGGTGGGCAAAGATTTGGGTCTGTTCTTTTTTTAATTTGAACTCTGAACTCATTCTTAGTTCTCATCAGGGGTAAGTCAAAAGAGATCTCCCTTTCTTCATTTCTTTCAGATTGTAAGCTCTTCAGAACAGGAACCAAGTCCTATTTTTGTACAGAACCTAGCACATTTTGGTCATTACTGCACCACAAATAACAATAATTCCAATTGGGAATAAGAAAAATTAGTAAATCAAACTAGGTATGATTAGATAAGTTAAGCAGAGTGGGCAGATAAATGGTGTCCCTTACACTAGAGGGTGTACCCAGCTAACTGCCCTTTATTTTTTTACCTTTGAAAGCTGTGCTAATGCTCTTACCTGGTATAAGGGGTGGAATGTGTATTGCAGGTGTATCTTTTCTCCTGGGTTTTTTCTGTTCCTGATCAGTAAGCTGAGAGACTGAACTCACTTTACCCATCTGTGGTTTTTTTGCGATCTCACACCTTTTAATTAAATGTTCTGAAAAGTCTGAGAGGATGCCTGCAGGGAACCATACACAATAAATATTACTTAAGCCTCATCTACATTGATAAAAATTGCACCCATCTAACTTAATATACTCAGGGTATGCTTACACTACAGTGGCACAACTATGGTGCTGGAGCTGGGTCACTGTAGTGCCGTAGTGTAGACACTTGCTACAGTGAGGGAAGAGTTTTTTTCCATCTATGTAATTAATCCATATCCTTAAGAGGCGGTAGATAGGTTGATGAAAGAATTCTTCTGTCAACCTAGTTGGGTCCACAGGGAGTTCTAGTTGGCTTAACTACATATCTAAGGGGTATGAATTTTTCATACATTTCAACACTGAGTGCTTTTGAGAATCCTATTCTCCCTCTCTGCCATAGGTAGGCACACACAGATGTAGGAGAATTGAGGGCAGAAATATTTTAATTCAATTCCTAGTGAATACAAGTAAAGCAGGAAACATCAGAGGTTTGTCAGATTTCAGTATTACTAAGCTGTGTTACCTGGTATAGATGGTGGGGTATGTAATGCAGGTGTATCTTTTCTCCTTGGCTTTTTCTGTTCCAGCTCACTGTTCTGAGAAGCCTGGATATTTTTACCCTTTCTTGGTTTCTTTTTGAGGTCACAATTCTTAATCAACTGTTCTGAAAGGTCATCTGCGTGGGGGAAAAAAAAGAATACCTAGCTGATGGAAAATAATGAATCACAGAATTAAATGAAGGGCTCGCTTTAATAACAATACTTCCACCTTAGTTGGTTAAAACAAAAAGTAAATTCACCTCTGTACAGAAGGCCATCACAAAAGCCTTAATACCACTAAAAACAGGGAATAAGTGAGACTTAAGTGCCTTATGCTGGCCTTAGAGAATTAAACCTCACAGTGAAGAAGGGAAGAATTATACCCATATTATAGAGTGACACAGATGTTAAAGCTAATATTTTCAATCTTAAATGCCATATTTAGACACCTAAATAATAGGGCTAATTTTAAGAGGTCCTCTGTAACCACAGCTCCCATTGACTTTGGTGGAATTACTCTGGATTTGCACCAGTGTATATTGAAGCAGCACTTGACTCATCAGATAGTCTAGGTACATTCTAGACAATTATCCAAATTTCTGGATGCGTAGTCAAGCTCAACAAATTGAGTCTTTCGAGGTTGACCCATCACTAATAATATCACATAAACCAGAGATTTGGTTTTTAAATTTGACTTTGGTTGGGTTTGTCAGCTTTGCTTTTCAGTTGGAAACTTTGCATAAAAAAGGGGCCTGATTCTGATTTCACTTCCTAGATTTCACGCTATCATACTTCCATGGACTAGCGAAAAGAAGGATGAATGACTTCATGATTAACGCACTGCGCTGGTACTCAGAAGTTTTGGATTCAATGCACAGCTGTGCCACAGACTTCCCATGTGATCTTGAATAAAATAATTTATTCCTGTGTGCCTCAGTTCCACACCGATAAAATGGGGACAATAGTGCTTCCTTTCTCCCATCTTTTGTCTGTTTTGTCTATTTAGATGGTAAGTTCTTCAGAAGAGACATTTTTTATTTTGTGTTTATAAAGCCCCTACCATAAAAGAACCCTGACCTGGGTTGGGAACTCGGGTGCGTCCAGTGTGAAATCATGCTCAGGACTCGGATATCTTGGTTGTGTGTGAGTAAAGCAGGCTTGCAAAATTATACTTGCCTGGGACAAATTAAAATATCATTTATATTTTATTATTATCACCAGTGTATGGGTAGGGAAGTAGATTTTTTGTGCCTGGGTTAGCAAATCTTCATGACAATTTTGGAAGGTTGGAATAAAGTAATGACGTGAAGCAAAGGTGAATATGCAAAATGCAAATATATGCAAAAGGCACATCTATCAAAGTCTTCGCAAAAAGAAAAGGAGTACTTGTGGCACCTTAGAGACTAACAAATTTATTAGAGTCTCTAAGGTGCCACAAGTACTCCTTTTCTTTTTGCGAATACAGACTAACATGGCTGCTACACTGAAACCTATCAAAGTCTTGAAAGCCTCATATTTAGAAGCATGTATGAGCAGAGATGCCTCTGGTACTCCAAGTGCAAAAGTTATGTAAAAAGTCAGCTCTAGAAAGGACATGGATTGACAATAAAGGAAAAAAAAATTCTGTCCAAATATAGGCAAATTTTTGAAATCTTTTACTGAAATTGGACATAGAAAGTGGGTGTAGTAAAGGCTCAGATATATCTTAGCTTCCAGTTTATTATTGTATAATCAATAAAAGCGCTTCTTTTTATCACTAAAAGGAACAATGACTCTTTCTCCTTTCCTCTCTTTAATTAATTTCCTTCTTGAGCTTCAGCTAATATTTATATGCAGGAAAGACACCCTTTGCCTGTCCATCTGGCAACAGATGTGTTACCAGAAGGCATAGTCTATCGGGTTTCACGAGGGCGCAGTTGTACCTCTTGGAAAGAAAAAGCCAATGGACAGTACTTAATGATGTAAAGAAGACACCTCTCTAATTACAAGTCACTGACATCACCATAAAAAGAAAAGGAGTACTTGTGGCACCTTAGAGACTAACATCACCATAATAACACTTACCTAAACGGTTGCAGTGTGAGTCTCGCTTGTCCAATCTGTCTTCTGGGATATCAAGTGGTTGCACATACTCTGTTGACATCATTGAAAAGTTTTTTTCTTGAAGCTACAACAACAAAAAGAAGCACATAATAAAACAGATTATTTATATTCTCTCCCATCAGTTCCTTCCAACCAGCACTGGGAAGTTCCTGTTTTCAAACTGATTTTTACCATACAGCCACTGCTGGCACTGGCTGTTTTGGAGTGCTTGTGAGCTGTATGGGCTAACTGCCTTCTGACCTCGATTCCCCACTCCCACTGATGAATGCAAAACTGCAGATTCTAAAGCAACATCTGCCAGCCTAAAAAAGAGCAGGCCAGCTGGGAGGGTTTTTAACAATTAGTTTTGAAGGAATCTATTTAAAGGGCCATAGTCAACTTGAAATCTAATTGTCAGTTAAAAATAGGTCCAGGTTCTATACCAGTCTCTGAGTCCCCCTGCTATTTGTTGTTGGTGTTAGTGTTAATGCTATTTATTCACTTATTTATTTAGAGCAGTGGTTCTCAACCGGGGGCACATGTACCAGTGTTCCCTCTAATTTTTCTCATCCATGTGCAGAATGAATTTTGTTATGTGCACCAATATGGAGGTGATGTGTGGCAAGGGTGGGGCTGAGGGGTTTGGAGTGTGGGAGGGGGCTCAGGACTGGGACAGAGGGTTGGGGTGAGGGTTCTGACTGGAGGTGTTGGCTCTGGGGTGGGGCTGGGGATGACAGCTTTGGGGTGCAGGCTGCCCAGGGCTGCGGCAGGGAGAGAGAACTCCCCACAGCCCTCTCTCCCCACAACAGCACCTGGGCTGGGGGAGAAGTGTTTCTCCCTGCCGCAGCAGCCTCGGGGCTGGGGCTGGGGCCGGGGCTGGGGGAGAGGCGTCGTGCCCTGCCGCAGCCCTAGGCTGAGGGGGAAAGGCCTCTCTCCTCACTGCGCCACAGCCCCAGGGCTGGGGGAGTTGCCGCAGCCCCACATGCCCCAAGCTTCCCCATCACCACCCCCCACTTCGCCCCCTACCTCACCCCATGCCCAAGTGCAGTGTGCATGCCTGTGCAGCCCTTGGTGGCCTCCTGCACAGCCGTGCAGGCGCACATGTTAGACGGACACTAGATGTGTACACCTGGGGGTATGCAGGGATCTTCCAGGGGGTACATCAACTCATCTAAATATTTGCCTAGTTTTACAACAGGCTACATAAAAAGCACTAGCAAAGTCAGTACAAACTAAAATTTCATTCAGAAAATGACTTGTTTATACTGCTCTATATACTATACACTGAAATATAAGTACAATATTTATATTCAAATTCTTTATTTTATAATTATACAGTAAAAATGAGAATGTAAGCAATTTTTCAGTAATACTTGTGCTGTGACACTTTTTGTATTTTTATGTCTGATTTTGTTAGCAAGCAGTTTTTAAGTCAGGTGTAATGTGGGGGTACAGAAGACAAATCAGACTCCTTAAAGGGATACAGTAGTCTGGAAAGGTTGAGAGCCATTAATTTAGAGCCCTCAAGCAAGGACTCAAGCACCACTGTGGTAGGCACTGTAAATACTTATTATTTTTGGGGGGGGAGGAGGGTTGGCGGTTTTACAACAACATTTTCCTGTTTTTACAAATGATTTTCTCATTCATGTTGCTGCAACAGATCCACACTGACAGGGAAAACTGACTAACAAACAGCCTGTACAGGGGAAACAGCGAAACTGACCATAGAGCAGGAAGTGCTGTCAAATGCACAAATTAAGCACACTGGAAAAATAAATGAAAAACTGTGTGGTGGTTTGGTTTTTTTGTGTTTTTTTGCTTCTCTAATCCCTTTCAGCTATAGCCATCTTAGGTGGTGTTTGTAACCACAATAAAAATGTAGAAAGAAGTGTGACTGTTTCAAATCAATGGTGGGCCATTAACTTTTGGTAGAACAGAACTAGAAACCATACATAATGATGAGTATTTGACCCATTCAAACTTCACACTTCTGGAGAGCCCCTGTGATACTTCTGATGAGATCTTGCAAAGGCTTGTGTGGCTACTAGTGATGAGGTTGACCCTTCAACCTTTTGAGGTTTGCCCACAGCTAGTCTCAATTTTAGAAAGCTGTAAAATCTTTGCAGGCTGCTTTGTGGCATCACAGACCAATAGGTTACTCTAAAAGAGATGAAGTGTAAATTTTTTCAAAGCATCTAGGTGCAATGGGACTTAGAACGGAAAGTCACGCACAGTTTATCTGCACAGAACTGAAGAATTCTAAATGTGCTTTCACAAAGCAATAAATAAAATTCGCCCAAGAAGTGAATTATTGAATAATGTTCAAAAATTCTAGACGAGAAAGATGTGAGCATAATTAATACAAATAATTAATTTCCTCTTTGAAATGGAAGCACATACTTTCTGGAGCTCGTATTTTAGCATCTTGAATGCAGCTCTTTTTCAGCTGGACTACAGGCTATGACATTCTGCATTCTCTGCTCAACATCAGTCACCTTTTAAGGAAATTATTGTACATGATGGATTAAGATAGATATGTATGTAGAGATAATGGGCCACATTCATCCTTCGTGCAACTCCAGTAATTTCAGCAGAGTTGTAGGAGGGATTAATTTGGCCCAGTGTGAGACGTTTTCTGCATGAATGCAGAGTTTTGCATAAAAATTAGGATTGTGCAAGAATTTAGACTGACACTTTTGGGCTGGAAAGGTTACCTAGATTCTCATTCCTTGGGTTAGCAAAGGCTGAATCTGGGCAGAGCTGAGGTGGGTGGGGAGTGGGGTGTTCACAGTGCTCTCTTTTAACTATTAATGAGTTCCAGTTTTGGAGCAGGTTGGCTATTTGTTGCTAATTGTGAAAGCATATGGCATAACATTTTAATGGCTGTCCTTATGGATGGGGAGGATTGGGGAACGGCCGGAGAGACTGAAAAAAATAGTGACTCTGGGTAGATTACTAAAGGCCATCCATTTCCTCTCGGGATTAGGTCACTAGCTGAGTCATAGCTATATGATAGTTTGAATCCTTTTGGCCTTCATATGTCCAGGGGATGGAAAGCCAGATGAAGAATACCTGGAACATCTCACTCGCTAACAGCTTCTTTGGTGTCAGTAAATTGCTAAACGGTCCAAGAAGAACACAGCAAAAATGAGGCAATCCTTTTGACCAGAAATTTGACTCACTGGACGACTTTATTAAAACACCTTAAAGTATATATACAGATGTTCCAGATGCATTCTTTTACCACAAAGAAAACATCTACACTTTCTAAAAAAAAAACAACAAAAAAACCCCCACCATCCTGGTAGCAACTGATTAATTGCCAAAATTGAAAGATTTTAATGCTATACAGGAACTCCTCACTTAATGTTGTCCCAGTTAACATGGTTTCGTTGTCATGTTGCTGATCAATTAGGGAATATGCTCATTTAAAGTTGCACAATGGTCCCTTATAATGTTTTTTAGCAGCCACCTGCTTTCTCCACTGCTTGCAGAAAGAGCAGCCCATTGCAGCTAGTGGTGGGGGCTTGGAACCAGGGTGGACCGGCAGCCCCCCATCAGCTCCCTGTGTAGCAGCCACACAGCAGGCTATCAATTGTCCGGCAGTTCAGCTGTCCCACCCCCCACTGCCATGTGCTGCTCCTGCCCTCTGTCTTGGAGCTGCTCCCGGGATCCTCCTGCTTGCTGTGCTAATGTCAGGGTGTCCCCTTCCCCCCCGCTTCTGTCCCCCACTCTTTTACCCCATCTCCATAGAGCGTGGGGGGAGGGGAATATGACAGGGCTCAGGACAGAGGGAGCTTGCTGGCAGCAGCTGCTGTCTCAGCTTGCTGATCTACTTAAAAAGGCAATGTACTTAGAGTGGCGTCAGCTACTTAAAGGGGCAATGCGCCCCTCTCTCTCTCTCTGCCATGCTGTCTCCCCTCTCTCCATTCATGCTGCCTTGTAGAGTGTGAGGCTACATTAACAACATGTTAACCCTTGGGGGCTCAGCTGAGTGCTAGTTCATCATTTAGCAATAAGGCATCCCCTGGGAAATATCCCACCCCCTTCTACCCTCTGATTCACCACCTCAACCAAGCTTCACAATCATCATTGCTGTGTACAGTACTAAATTGTTTGTTTAAAACTTATACTCTGTGTGTGTGTATATGTGTGTGTGTGTGTGTGTGTGTATATATATACTATACACAATATAGTCTTTTGTCTGGTGAAAAAAATTTTCGTGGAACCTAACGCCCCATTTACATTAATTCTGATGGGGAAATTGGATTCGCTTAACATTGTTTCGCTTAAAGTAGCATTTTTCAGGAACATAACTACAACGTTAAGTGAGAAGTTACTGTATTGAAAATCATCTGCCATTGAAGTTTAGTCCAATTTTCAATTAGATAAGAGTATTTTACATAGATGGAGCAAAGAAAGCAGTTTTTTAAAATCTAGATTTGGTTTAGCTCAGGTTTTAACTTTAGGTCATATACAGGCTAGGGTTTCGGATTAGATTCAAGAGAGCTGTTCTCACAGATTTCTGCCTAATTGATGGGAATCTTGTGAAATCTACTGAGCCTGTGAAATTTTAACACTCCTGGACTAAAATCTCATGAGGAAAACCTGTCTGTTGGAGATTTTTACCACATCTGAAACAAAATTAAAAAGATAGGCCTTGGTCACATTTTGATTCTGACGTGGGACTAAAACTGTAGGGATAGCTTTGGATTCATGAAGGAGGGGATGGTGGGTTGTGTGTCAAATATGAAGGGCTCTTTAAATGAAATTTGAAGGCTTGGGGATTTGAGGTTTTATTACTAGCCTATTGCTGCTTTTATTAACGTTATAAGTGTCACCGCATAAAGAAAGCTAAAAGTGCACCTGCACCTCTAAATAACTGATTAGCAGCAGTTACCTTACAAAATAAGTAA
Organism: Dermochelys coriacea; assembly: GCF_009764565.3. Classification (NCBI taxonomy): domain Eukaryota; kingdom Metazoa; phylum Chordata; order Testudines; family Dermochelyidae; genus Dermochelys; species Dermochelys coriacea. Next base: position 183,594,096 of record NC_050069.1, read on the forward strand.
TAACTAGGTCATTTGGGGCCTGGCTTTTAAAGACAGTCATGCATGATTGCATATGCCCAATTGCCTTGCCATCTGCCTCAGTGTATAAACAAAATAATGTTTGCGCACAGAGTTGTCTATCTAAGTGGACAACGTGCATATTGAATTCTGCTATTTTTATGCCTAATTGCACAGGCCCACCTTTGAAAATCATGCCTTTAAGTTCCATCACAATTACATATGCTTAAAACTGGTTGAGACTTTTTTACTATAACTGCATGAAGATTAAAATGTTGCAAAAGTAATAAATGCCTGTTTAGTTGTCAGATGATACACCAGCAGGGCTATTCTTCGCTATGTGACTACAGTTGCAATTGCTATTAATGTTAACAGAAGCTAACCCCTGCTGAAATTGGAGATGACAATAGACCTTAGTGTTTCACATTAAGGGGGATGATTTATTACAAATTTCTATTGCAAGTTTTCCATGCAAAGGGTAGATTTACAAAATATATGTTGAAGCTTTGCAAGTTTTACCAAGGTGCGCCTTCTAATGGCTCAGTAGCGCACACATCTGTCACACAAGCCCCTGGATGCTCTATTCACCCAGAGGATGATCTGAGCCCATAAGCAGTGTGGTCACCAAGAAAAATAAGAGCAACACCCCAGCATGCAATCGTTGAAGAGACCTTTGAAACGTTGGCATGGATGGTGCATAAATAATAGCTGTTGAGAAGACTCTTTTGTTATATGGTGGTAAGTAATGCAGGTTAAATATGAATATTTATGCTGCTAGTTAATAAAAATGTTACCATAGAAACAGTTATAATGCGCAGTACTTACATTTCCCCTGGACCCAGTGCACTTAATTAAAAATATACACATGCCAATAATTAATGTGAACTTTTATATAGTATTTTAAAAGGTAAATGCTACTGACTAATAACCCCAAATATTTTTCTTCCAGTTTTAATTATAATGTTCTGAGGCAAGGACCATGACTGCTTGTTGAGAGGACTGTGTGCCTGTTATTTTCTTGTTTGTTTTTTCCCTTCTTAGCAATCAAATTTCAATAAAAAGAAAAACAGAGTATGAGAGATTAAAGGCCTGGCCCCCTCCTCAGGGGAGTAGTGCCTTGGGCCCAATCCTGCTTCCACTGAAGAAAATGGAAATGGAAAAATCTTCACTGACTTTAATGGAAGCAGAATCAGATCCTCTTATTTTGAGAGGACGGTTTGTGTGAGTAAGGGCTGCCAGCTACGGCCTTATATTTAGAGGTGGGATTGCAAGTGTGCAAGAATGTGTTTGTGTGCATGCAAGTGAGCAGTGCTTATCTAGCTGCTCTTGATGCACTACAGAGCTGCGCGTGGTAACTATGAATATTTGATAGGGTGTTGCCCAATGGACATAGAAGTAAAGGGCTGCGCTACTTTAGTGGCAGGACGTGAATCAGACTGTGGGCAGGTCTGCACTTAAAAGGCTGCATGGGTGCAGCTGTGCTGTGTTGCTTAAGTGAAGATGCTCCTACGCTGACGGGAGAGCTTCTCCTGTTGGCGTACTTAGAGCTAGTCCACACCGGAATCGCTACAGCGGCGCAGCTATACCATCGTAGCCATAGCGCTGCTAATGCAGACGCTCTCTCTTGATGGAGAGTACTCTCCCATTGGCAAAATTACTTCGCCTCCCCAAGCGGTAGTAGCTATGTCAGCAAGGGAGCTTCTCCCACCGACCTAGTGCTGTCCACACTAGCGCTTACTTCGGTGTAACTTAAGTCGCTCAGAGATGTGAAAAAGCCACTCTCCGGAGTCCCGTAAGTTACATTGAAGTAAACGCTCGTGTGTGCAAACCCTATTCCACCTCCCTGAGAGGTAGAAGCTATGTCAACGGGAGAAGCCTTCCCACTGTTGCTTGGGGGTGTAGATTTTTCTGTAGTGTAGACCTGGCCTGTGACTTCAAGAATCACAAGCTGGTGCTTCTTCACACCAAGGGGGAAATAAGCTGTGCCAGCCTTTTTGCTAGTGCTTCCCCTTCTCTGTCGACCCTGCCTGCTGTTGGAAGCTTCTCTCCCTGCCCCCAATCCTTTGGAGGCTCTTACAATGTGGATAGCACACACAGGAGAGTGGGGAAATCTCCTTAGTCCCCTCTATGGGAAAGCAAGAGGCCTTATGATTGAGCTCTAAGAAAGAGCCAGAGGCTCAGTTCATTCCTGTTTTGCACCTAGTGCAGCCATTTACATTTGTGCAAAGTGGGTGTAAAATGCTACCGTTCTGGTACAATTGTGTTTTATGCCTACTAGGCACTCACTTAGCACAGCTGAATATGACTATTCCAGGAGCAAGACAGTGGAGAATAGTCCATTTTCCTCTGATCAGAAGTGAAGAGTTGATTTCATTTCTAGAGAGTGGGCTCTTTCTTCTATAGCCCAATTATCTTCTGCCACCTGCACAAGTAAGTCCTCTGGTAGGTTTTTGAATTAAGCACATTAAGATTAGAAAATTTTTTGCCATACACAAGGAGACTGACTGGTTTTTTTTTTCAAGTGGTCTCAAAGCGAAATTCTTCACTGGTAGTTTGATCACTGTAGTTTTATACCACCTCATCAGAGTAACTTGCCTTTACTTGAGTCCTGATAGCATTATACAAAGTTTCTACTCCAGGGTTACAAGTCTCATTTAACCCTAGGTGGTTATTTCCAAAAATTCCCACCAGGGTAGTCTGCTTTTGGTTTTATAAAGCAGCCTCAAAATGTACCATGTCTATGATACATAATACTGCATGTGTTTAAAATCTGGACTGTGCATTCTTTGTCCACCCAAACCTCTGACAAATAACGCTGTGTGTTGCACCTAGCCCACAAAATTGATTTTGAACAGTCTGCCAAGTCCATGGAGAGACTCACACGGGGATTTGGATCAGGCCCTGTAGTAGCAGAAGCTAAATTTGAATTAATGGATCAAAAGCAGAATAAAAATGTCTGAGTTTCTGACAAAAAAAAGTTCTTGTACTTGGAGATTTTTGAACATGCAAAATTTTGCCTAATTAATTCCTCTAGGAGCAAAACATACCCTACACATGTCATTTATTTTTAATTGGATAAAATCCAAATAATCTTTCATATTCTGACACTTTGCACAATTTGTCCATGAAATAATGCAATTAAAATAAATTGACACATTTGTCTCTATAGCACTTTATCCGCCATCTCAGCTTTCCCATTCACAGCTCAGTCCACCTCCAACTTTCACCATATGGTATCATATGTTTACTTCTTCTAAATCTATCCTGTGGAGTACTTGGAGTCCGGAACTTCACTGCAAACTCAGCATTGGTATAGATAATACAGTCTACAGAAGTGCAGTTAGAAAATATCAAATGACTGTAACTAACTTGGTCCTGGTGCCTACAGACTAACACGGCTGCTACTCTGAAACCTGGCAAAAAAAAATTGTTACTCAAGCAAAGGTAAAGTGCATGTGTGCAGACGTACTTACCGACCGGTGAAAGGCTCTGGGATGGGTGTGATACAGGGTCAGCACTCACTGAAGCAGGAACTCTCTTCACTGCTGCTGCCGTGTGCTCCTGCCCTCCTTATCTAGGGAGAAGTAGTGGCTGTTGCTATGGTAATGCTTTGTTTCAAGGGTACTCTGGGGAGAAAGGAAAAAAAAAAAGAATAACCTTTAGCCTGTGCACTTAACAGATTTTTGATGATGTGATGGTTGCTGCTTTTTTTTTTTAAATGTAACAAAGGGAAAAAAATTATACAGAAATTTTTAAAAAAACTTTTAATGTTAAACAACCTTTTATACCACAGATCAAAGAAAATGATCCAAACATTTTGATGGAGGAATGAAAGGAATTAAACAGGGGATGGTAAATCTTAAAGTGTACCAACTGGAGACAAAATCAGAGAGACAGCAGCTGTGGCAAGAGTCACTGAGGAAGCAGACGAGAGAGTGCTAGACTGTTGTTTGGTGTTATACAGAGCTGTGCAGTGGATGAAAAAGGTGCGAGGAGGCAGGCCCATAAACATTAAGTCTCCAGCAGTGAGGTTTAGCTGAGGACTGCGGTGTTTGTGTGCATATGTAGCCTTGACTCATTACACAAGCTTGACACACTGATGTCATTTAGGGGGTCAGGCAGGGAGTCTTCTGTGGCTGCTGTATACGTGCCAGCAGTGCCCAATCTCTGCTATTTTAGCCCATTGCTTTAGATGGGACTGTTATTTGGAAGGAGGAAAAATATATAAACATGCTTGATCTTTGCAAAATTAAGACTAAGCACTCTGTTCAGTTGACGGTATTATGAATAGCACTCTTTTTAGCATTCATCCCCATATGAAAAAGTCTTCCCCCAGCTCCTTTCATTAAAACATTCTATAAAACTGTGACTGGTGACAGTTGGTTTGTCACACTTGGACTGCCATTCCCATGCTGTCACTATAGCATTGCAACATATGGTTTAAATTAGTCTTGTTTTCTTTCATACAATAGAAAGTGAGTGTGCGAAAGGCCCAAACATGTTTGGTGCTAGCTCCCAGACCCGGGATTTGCTGAGCACCCTCATAGTCTGTGAAATTCAAGTCCAGTCCCTCAAGGTGTTGAACACTTCTAATTCTCTAAGGGCCTCTTTCCGTACCCATTGAGATGAGATTTCCCAGTGACTTCACTGGGAGAGATGGGCATTTATCCCAGGACTATGCAGGGTGAACATTTTCAAAAGCGCCTAAGTGACTTAGAATCCCTAAGTCCCATTTTTCAGAAGTGGATTAGGCACTCAGGATCTTAAGTCTCACTGAAAGTTAATGAGACTTAAATGCCCAAGTCACTTCTGAAAACGGGACTTAAATTCTCAAGTAGAACTTGTTGGGGATTTTTCAACTAAACATTTTTTGTCGAAAAATGCCAGTTGATCCAATCCAAAACTGTGGGCAGAAAGGGCCCAGTTTTGATGAATTTCCCATTTCAAATTTAAAAAAAAAAAGTTTCAGAATTTTTGAAACCTCCTATTTTGACCTTTTCTAAATGAAAACAATTTCTGTTTTTCATGTCAGAATGACATCATTTAAGTAAATTTTTAGTTGTGTGTTTTAAAGAGCATAGGTAAACCGAAACATTTTAATTGACCTAAACTGACATTTTATGGATTTGAGATTTTTTTTTCAAGATTTCAACTTTTTATCTCAATTCAGGACAGGAAAATATTTGGAAAATCACAGCAATTCTTCCTGCCCAGGTCTACACCTAATTCATTTAAATGCTTTTGAAAATGTTATCCAAAACCCTTAACCAAGAGTTGTGGGTGCAAGACTGGGCATCGAAGCCTATTAGCTTACTCACATTTGGTTAGAGCCTCAGCTGGTGTAAACTGGCATAGATGACATTACACTTGCTGAGAATCTGGCCTATTGTCTACCAAGGAACTTTTACATGAGCAGGGTGTGATGGCTGATATTATGCGGTTATGATGAAGGTATTATGAAGTTGCTGTATCATGAATGCCCCTCTGCATGTGTAGCCACCCGGAACAGACATGGCTTGTGGCACATCTCTGCCAGATCAAGTCAATTATGAAGGACTATCAACACATGAGTAAGTCTTACCTGGGGAGAACAAAAGAGTAACTGCATCTTAGGGGAAACTAGTTTTACTTAACCTCTCTGAGGAGACGGGGAAACTGGAGAGCAGAAATTTACCAGGAACAGAACAAAAGATGCTAGGTGACAAATTAGGGGTTTAAATAAGGATTCACAGGGCTAAAGAAGAGAGATGTTCAGAGAAAGTTTGGGAAGGAAGAAGGAAGGGCATAGATCAACCAAGAACAGGGGAGGTGAGCTGTGGGAAGAGACTGTAGGTTTTGGAACTCCAGGCAAGCTCTGCAGCAGAAGGACCTGGACGGCCCCAGAGGACACTGACTCCTGCCCAAAGAATGCCATGCAGTAGTGAAGAAATGAAGGTGGGGAAATGTGTATAGAGTTGGGTTTTTTAATATAGATCATGTGATTAAGTAAAGAGCAACAGCATGGTAGAATTCTAGGCAGAGTGTCTGTGTGTAGGTTTCAGACTAGCAGCCGTGTTAGTCTGTATTCGCAAAAAGAAAAGGAGTACTTGTGGCACCTTAGAGACTAACAAATTTATTAGAGCATAAGCTTTCGTGAGCTACAGCTCACTTCATCGGATGCATTTGGTGGAAAAAACAGAGGAGAGATTTATATACACACACACAGAGAACATGAAACAATGGGTTTATCATACACACTGTAAGGAGAGTGATCACTTAAGATAAGCCATCACCAGCAGCAGGGGGGGGAAAGGAGGAAAACCTTTCATGGTGACAAGCAAGGTAGGCTAATTCCAGCAGTTAACAAGAATATCAGAGGAACAGTGGGGGGTGGGGTGGGGGGGAGAAATACCATGGGGAAATAGTTTTACTTTGTGTAATGACTCATCCATTCCCAGTCTCTATTCAAGCCTAAGTTAATTGTATCCAGTTTGCAAATTAATTCCAATTCAGCAGTCTCTCGTTGGAGTCTGTTTTTGAAGCTTTTTTGTTGAAGTATAGCCACTCTTAGGTCTGTGATCGAGTGACCAGAGAGATTGAAGTGTTCTCCAACTGGTTTTTGAATGTTATAATTCTTGACGTCTGATTTGTGTCCATTCATTCTTTTACGTAGAGACTGTCCAGTTTGGCCAATGTACATGGCAGAGGGGCATTGCTGGCACATGATGGCATATATCCCATTGGTAGATACGCAGGTGAACGAGCCTCTGATAGTGTGGCTGATGTGATTAGGCCCTATGATGGTATCCCCTGAATAGATATGTGGACAGAGTTGGCAACGGGCTTTGTTGCAAGGATAGGTTCCTGGGTTAGTGGTTCTGTTGTGTGGTGTGTGGTTGCTGGTGAGTATTTGCTTCAGATTGGGGGGCTGTCTGTAAGCAAGGACTGGTCTGTCTCCCAAGATCTGTGAGAGTGATGGGTTGTCCTTCAGGATAGGTTGTAGATCCTTGATGATGCGTTGGAGAGGTTTTAGTTGGGGGCTGAAGGTGATGGCTAGTGGCGTTCTGTTGTTTTCTTTGTTGGGCCTGCCCTGTAGTAGGTGACTTCTGGGTACTCTTCTGGCTCTGTCAATCTGATTCTTCACTTCAGCAGGTGGGTATTGTAGTTGTAGGAATGCATGATAGAGATCTTGTAGGTGTTTGTCTCTGTCTGAGGGGTTGGAGCAAATGCGGTTTATTCATAGAATATCAGGGTTGGAAGGGACCTCAGGAGGTCATCTAGTCCAACCCCCTGCTCAAAGCAGGACCAATTCCCAATTTTTTTGCCCTGGATCCCTAAATGGCACCCTCAAGGATTGAACTCACAACCCTGTGTTTAGCAGGCCAATGCTCAAGCCACTGAGATATCTCTTATATCGTAGCGCTTGGCTGTAGACAATGGATCGAGTGGTATGATCTGGATGAAAGCTAGAGGCATGTAGGTAGGAATAGCGGTCAGTAGGTTTCCGATATAGAGTGGTGTTTATGTGACCATCGCTTATTAGCACCGTAGTGTCCAGGAAGTGGATCTCTTGTGTGGACTGGTCCAGGCTGAGGTTGATGGTGGGATAGAAATTGTTGAAATCATGGTGGAATTCCTCAAGAGCTTCTTTTCCATGGGTCCAGAGGATGAAGACGTCATCAATGTAGCGCAAGTAGAGTAGGGGCATAAGGGGACGAGAGCTGAGGAAGCGTTGTTCTAAGTCAGCCATAAAAATGTTGGCATACTGTTGGGCCATGCAGGTGCCCATCGCAGTGCCGCTGATTTGAAGGTATACATTGTCATCAAATGTGAAATAGCCATGGGTGAGGGCAAAGTTACAAAGTTCAGCCACCAGGTTAGCCGTGACAGTATCGGGGATACGGTTCCCCCCAATCTGAAGCAAATACTCACCAGCAACCACACACCACACATCAGTACCACTAACCCAGGAACCTATCCTTGCAACAAAGCCCGTTGCCAACTCTGTTCACATATCTATGCAGGGGATACCATCATAGGGCCTAATCACATCAGCCACACTATCAGAGGCTCGTTCACCTGCGCATCTACCAATGGGATATATGCCATCATGTGCCAGCAATGCCCCTCTGCCATGTACATTGGCCAAACTGGACAGTCTCTACGTAAAAGAATGAATGGACACAAATCAGACGTCAAGAATTATAACATTCAAAAACCAGTTGGAGAACACTTCAATCTCTCTGGTCACTCGATCACAGACCTAAGAGTGGCTATACTTCAACAAAAAAGCTTCAAAAACAGACTCCAACGAGAGACTGCTGAATTGGAATTAATTTGCAAACTGGATACAATTAACTTAGGCTTGAATAGAGACTGGGAATGGATGAGTCATTACACAAAGTAAAACTATTTCCCCATGGTATTTCTCCCCCCCACCCCACCCCCCACTGTTCCTCTGATATTCTTGTTAACTGCTGGAATTAGCCTACCTTGCTTGTCACCATGAAAGGTTTTCCTCCTTTCCCCCCCCTGCTGCTGGTGATGGCTTATCTTAAGTGATCACTCTCCTTACAGTGTGTATGATAAACCCATTGTTTCATGTTCTCTGTGTGTGTGTATATAAATCTCTCCTCTGTTTTTTCCACCAAATGCATCCGATGAAGTGAGCTGTAGCTCACGAAAGCTTATGCTCTAATAAATTTGTTAGTCTCTAAGGTGCCACAAGTACTCCTTTTCTTTTTGTCTGTGTGTAGTATATGTTACATCTACCGTGTTCTCCCTTGAAGAGGAAAACCAGAAGGCTCATACCTTTGGTGGAATGCTCAGAGAGGGTCCATTCAAGCTAACAGGGAGTCTTGGTTCCAGGGCCTGGGAAGGGGAACATGAGATTTCAGCTCTCAGGAGGCAGTGTCAGACAATGGATCTACACTCCAAAGGTGTGCCTAGAGACCCCAAGACTGGGACAATGGCTATACAGACTCTGGAGGGTTTAGACACTCAGGGATCCAGAGGCTGGGGATACCACTTCCGCAATCTGGTGGGCTGCCTGCATGGGGATCCTGACCAGATCAGTAGCACAGTGGGAGCAGCATTTGGCACCCCCAGATGCTACTCTCCACAATGCCTCTATCTTTCTTGTTACCTGTTTGGAGAGCCATAAAGAGATTGAGAATCCTTCCAGTTCTGGAGAATTGTCTGTTTGATTATTCTGCAGGGAAAGATGGCCTGATACATTTTCTGAATAAATGGTAAATCTGTACTTTGAACCTCCCCTTAATTAGCATGTGAGCACTTCCATTGATTTCTGTGGAACTACTCAGGTGCTTAAAGTTAAGCATGTGCTAAACTATTTGTAATTGTGAGGCCTAAAAGGAGAAGCAACCTATGAGGGAAAAGGGAGTATGTAATAAACATTTATAATATATTTGCTATTTGGTTTTGGCTTGACTTGTAATTAAGGGGGAGATTTTCTAAGGCATAAAGGGTAGTTAGGATTCTGACTCCCATTTACTTTCCAAGGGAATTGGGCACCTATCTGCTCTTTGTCCTTTTAAAATCTCCTTCTTTACAAAAAAAAAAAAAATCACTTCCTGCAACTGCCCCCAAAGCCAAACAATAATGTATTGGCTGAGTTATTGAAGGCATCCTGGTACCAATGGAACGGCTTGTCTTCTTCATAGTAGATATATACTCTGGTTTTGTAATATCCATCTAACAGTGCTGACATATGTAAGAAATGGCATGTTAATATGTTGTCATTGATAGCAACTTGTAAAAACTTTCCTGAATATAACTTTGTTTGCAGTGAACTCATTTTGCCTAATTTTGAATCTGCTCCAGCTCAGGGCCAGATTCTGATCTCCTATACACCTGTGTTAATCCAGAGTAACTCCTCTAAAGTCACTGGTGGAACAAGAATCGGCTTTCTAAAGACTTGTAGGTTCATGTTTGCTAAAGAGAAATTGGGAATCAAGAAACCGGGAGAATGTGGAGAAGAAAGAATACTTATAATGAAAAAAATAGAGAAGTGATCCAAAATATGCAGTCATACTTGGCTTATACTGGTGTGAATGATAGCAGAATTTGGGATAGCTGATACATGTGATATATATGGCACCCACTTGCGCCAATGTTGCTTATATATGGTAGAATATATATGGGAAGGAGTGCATGGGGGGGAGGTGTATGCTTGGTTTTGGCTAGAATCACCCTTGCATTAAATTGAATTACCTCTCAGGTGGGAAAAATGCTTTGGATTAACACGTAAATGAGATTCATCAACTCAGCCTAGAGATGTGAGCCCTGCAAATGCAAGAAATAGCTTGTGAGGGCAGCAAAAACCTCAGACTCCAGGAGCTCTTGTAAAATGTGGTGGTCTGTGTTTTCTTCTCCCCACACCATGGGTCCCAAATTAATTACTGAAAAGTTTTACTGAGGCCGGATTGCTGAGTTAGTTCATTTTAAAATATGACGTCTCTTTTATGGACATTGTGGTCTGGAAAGAATGTCATGAATGCAGAGCTGGCTATGGAGCTTGCTCATTAGGAATGGACAGTGAACATGAGCATAGGCAAGAGGACAGTATGCATGGGAAACTTGAGGAGTTGTGGAGAAGGTATGCATGGGGATGAGGGGACAAGAGTTAAAGCTAAGTTTCATACCATGGCGAATCTATCCATAGAAATCATAACTGTGGAACGCCCTCTCCAAAGAGATGAAGATAATTGAGAACATCACTGCTGTGATGCACAAAATAAGACCTATTTTTAAAATAATGTTCTAACAGTTACTCCATAATTCCTCAGAGCTACTGCAGAAGATTATGAAGGGGATTTAAAAAACAAAAACAACAACAACAAAAAAAGCAGTTTAAGTTACGTTGCAGAAAGAAGGAAGAAAAATGTTTCAATATGTCTGTCTGGGCCTATAATTAGTTTCCTGATTTGAATATGTGCTCAGATATTATGGGGAGAGGAGGGTGGTACTTGTGATGCTGGCAGGCCAAATGCCAGCTCTTGGCCAGGCTACAGGCATTAGCTAAGAGCTGACAAACTCATAGCTGGAGATCAGATCTGTTTGCCTTTCTGTTAATTTTGCTCAAAATAGGTATCAATCTGATAAGAATGTATTTAGTGTTTAGACTCTATGAAATGCTTGTAAATTGCTGCATGCATTAATCTTACTTGTAATGTCTGTATTCCCTGCTATAAGAAAATATGTACATTTTGCTTTATAACTTTCAAAATGTTTGCTCTGAACTTGTGAAACCAGGCATTGGAATCTTTTTCCCCCCTCGCTGGCATAGGTGCTGGAGTAGGGGTGCGGGAGGAGTTGTCATGCCCCGTCTTGAAGTGGTTTTCATTATATCCAGGGTTTACAGTTCAGTTCAATGGCTCTCAATACTCCTGCTATAAAAATTATTCCAGCACCTCTGCTCTCCCACCCATCAAAATTAGATGAGCCATCAAGAAATATAGTAATACGAAAGATTGGTTAATGGCCCTATTGCACCTGGGAAATGCTATGTGCAAGGAAACTCATACTGTGGACTTGGAAGCTGAATGAAGGAAATAAAACAAAGCCACAGGAAAATTTTCCATCTCTCTCTGCTGTTCGAACTCTGACAGGGCCAGAGACTCTAAACTGAAACCAGAGATTCCAATGGGTTGGCCCTGAAGGACACTTTGAATTGACAGATCACAGAACTCTATCACTGTTAGGATTTAGATGATAATTAATATGTGTGCATATGTTTGCTTGCTTTAACTTGTAAATAGCTCATTTATTTTTCCTAGTTAATAAACCTTTGGATAGTTTCTTACAGGATTGGCTACAGGGGTTGTCTTTGGTGTAAGATCTAGGTACCAATTGATCTGGAGTAAGTGACTGGTCTCTTGGGAGTGGAAGCAACCTGAATATTGTGCAATGGTTGGTGTAAGTGACCATTTACACTAAGTTCAGTTTGTCTGGGTGACAACATAGACTGACGAGCCTAAGGGGCTTGTCTGACTCCATGGTAAGACTGTTACAGTGATCCAGGAGTTCATGGTCATTTGGCTTGGTGAAATCTAATGATAGAATGCACTACCAGTTTGTGGTGTCTGCCCTGTTTTTGACAGTCTGCCCTGAGGTAGGTACTCAGTCCTGAGCCACTCCAAACATTGTGACAGTGTTAACACATTAGATAGCTCAGAAGATGAGTGGTGATAGGAGAGTTGTCTGTTCCATTTTATTTCGATTGTGGACATGTAAGTAGTGTAAAATTTAAAAAAAAAACACTTTGACCTCAGAAACAATGTTTTCTATTGTGGTCTTTCATCCAAATGGTGACATTCTGCTGAAATATGATAAGAGATTATGGTAGTACAAGTTTGATTGCAGACAGAAATCTTATCAATTTATAGCATGGGTTAACATTTTCAAAAGTGCCTGTGTGATTTAAGAGTGACTTAGGCATTGAGAAGTTTAAATCCATAAACTTTAGTGAAACTTTACATAAACTTTAGTGAAAGGTAGGCTCCTAAGTCACTTAGACACTTTTGAAAATGTTCTCCAGGTAATAAACTGTGATTTATCTTATAGTTTAGGTGACTTCTGTCAGGATGGTTTGATGTGGTAGTAAAAGACAATCAGCACCTAGTCGATCAATCAATATAATGAGGCCTTTCATCAAATAGAAGTGATGTATTTAGTTTTTACCTTGTGTTAAACTTCATAGCTTCTTTGTTATTCATATACATTCAGGATGTGATAGGCGTATTGGGCACGGAATCTAGTTTTACTGTCACAGAAATTATGATATTTCTCTATTTTCCTTTGCATTTCTGTAAGACTATCCATTGACTTTATCACTGCAGCAAGGCATATAGGTCCAGATCTTCAAAAATAGGAGCCTGACTTTAGGAAAATCTTTGCCATGTTCTGAAATAAAATGTACTTGCCCAGCAGACAGACCATCTGTGTCTGATATAAAGCTGAGTGAAACCAGCAGTCTCTGGGTACGTCTACACTGCAATTAAAAACCCACAGCTGGCTCATGCCAGCTGACTCAGGCTCCTGGAGCTCGGGCTAAGGGGCTATTTAATTGCAGTGTAGACATTTGGGCTCTGGTTGGAGCGTGGGCTGTAGGACCCTGTGAGATGAGAGGATCCCAGAGCTTGGGTTGCAGCCCGAGCCCAAATGTCTATCCCACAGTTAAACAGCTCCTTAGCCTGAGCCCCACAAGCCCAAATCAGCTGGCACAGGCCAGCAATGGCTGTCTAATTGCAGTGCAGACAAACCTCTGAGCTCCCCACTGCTCTGACAAATGTTAGCAGGACCATAGGAGAGACTTGAAAGACTGGCAGAGCACAACTCAATCTGGAAGGGCAAATGGAGTTTCTAAGTCGGCTCTTCATGACCGCCTTAATGTATGGTGTTGAGGCTGAAAAGAATCATAGTGAGCTGCCATTAGCCAAGTTATGGTAAGCCCTGTGGAGTTACTATAGCCTGAAAGTAAAATCTACATTATAGGTGGAGGGCCTTAAATAACTGCAAACCATTGCAGTCAATTGTATACGACAGAGCTAGTCAATAACTGAGGGGAAGACATTTACTCCTGATGGATTCTTTTCTTATTTTAAAAGCCAATACATGGTTAACTGACTGATGCATAGGTTGTGAGGCCATATAGTGTAGTCTGACCTATATAATACAGGGCATAGAATTTCATGCACTTACTTCTGTAGAGAGCCCAAATGATGGTATTTATTCCATATATCACTGCACAGACCATAGGTGCCGACTCCATGGTGCTCCAGGGCTGGAGCACCCACGGAAAAAAATTTAGCAGGTGCTCAGCACCGACTGGCAGCCAAGTTCCCCACCCCTCCCCCCATGCATCCCGCTTGCCGGCGGCCCCGCCAATCAACTTCTGAAAAGCAGCAAGAGTTGATGTAAGCAACACAATGCCTACACTGATACTGTGTGGACCTAACTATGTCAACTTAATTGCTACGCCTCTCATGGAGGTGGAGTTAAGTCAGTGTAATGGACAAGTTACATCAGTGGGAGCTACATTTGAGTGTAGACACTCACAGCATTGGATCGACGTAAGCTGCCTTATGTCGATCTAACTCTGTAGTGTAGACCAGGGCTAAGCCATTGCAGGGGATGCTATAATTTGCTTTTGGCACAGGCCAGCAGCAAAACTATCATTCTCTCCTGCCTCCCAGAGCAAAGAGGAAGCAGGGAGGGAATTGTGTCTCAGAGGCGTGTTTTGGGGGCATGCTGCCTTCTGGAGCCACTTCTAGGGTGATGCACAATCTAGCCCCATGAGAAAAGAAATGGACAGGGGGAAAGAAAAGTCCCAAGGAAAATATAAATAGAGTTTAAGTCTACTGTTTTACACTTAGGCACCCCAGCTGAAGTCAGTGGGGATGAAAAGGTGTCATTGAGAAGAATTTTGTCCACTACATATATAGTGTGCAAGACATGCATTTGTGCCAGCCTCACATTTTGAGGGATTTCTCCCATCCCTGACACAAAGCACAGGCTTCCCTGAAACTCCCAGAGCAATCACCCTTGGAAAAATACATAGCTCCAAATTACAGGAAAAGGTTCTCAAATGAGTTGGGATTCCTAAAGCCTTGAACTCTATAATTTCCATCCAGCCCCATTTATATTTCCTTGGGTCAGTTTTTATTCTGCCTGCACTTAAGAAAAGACAGATGTAAAAATCCACTAAACGGCAGGTGGTAATGGAAATCTATTCTCCAGAGAGATCAGGATAATGACTCTTTGCAAAGCAGGAACAGAAGACCTTTGACCCCTGCAGCTCATATTCTACCTAAAATGCAAAGGACCTATATGACATGGAGTCAAAGGGGCGTTCTAATCTGGTCTAGGCCCCTTTGCTGCCTTCCTTGTTTCCTTGCCTCTCTCTGTCTTCCTGGAGCAACTTTCCTGACATCCTTTTTCTGTCTTCATCTCCTCTTTCATTTCTGCCCCCTCCCTAATAAATTACTGAAAGTGGGATTAGACATTGGATTGTTGTTTTTTCACCCTTTATTTCAGCACACTGGGCTCTTCTTGTAAAACATTCCAAATGAGCTTTATTGCAGGGTTTTCTGGTTATGCGCATTGAATTCTATATTTTAAAATAAAAGTATAGACTTTATTTATTTTTAGTTAAAAATAAGTTTATAAAACTCCTCTGATATTTGTCTTCTAATATAATATGTACTGTCTGCTTTGTTTTACCGGAGTACAAGCCTAGGAAAAATACTGCTCATTGAGCTATCTGGATGAAAATTACATGCATGAAAGTAAGAAACCACACTGAACACCAAATGTGCTTCTCTCTCAAGATTAGAAGCAAAGCTTCATTAGCAAACTCCAGCCTTTCCCTGGGTATGTCTTTGCCTAAAACCAAGAAAATAAAAAGAGAGGGAATGGTTGTAGCCCATGCATCTGTGAAGAATCACAGCAAAGAGTACTTGAACATGTGTTATACAGAAAATGTTATACTGAAAGTATCAGTGAAACCAGAATGGATTGACACTGGACCACAATGCTTTAAGTCTAAGGCATGCAACCGATAGAATGAACAGGATGGGATTTTTCAAAGGAGCTTAAGCCAGGGAATTAGGAACTAACTCCCACTGAAATTCAATTGGAATTTTTTTCATTTTGTGCGTAGGCTTCTTTGAAAATTCCCAGTTCTCACTAGTTTCAGAGTAGCAGCCGTGTTAGTCTGTATTCGCAAAAAGAAAAGGAGTACTTGTGGCACCTTAGAGACTAACAAATTTATTAGAGCATAAGCTTTCGTGAGCTACAGCTCACTATGTGTATTATGGTAGTACCCAAAGGCCCCAGCTGAAATCAGTGCCTCATTATGCGAGCCACTGCAGAAACACCTAATAAGAGACCATTTCTGTGCTAAAGACAGTTCAATCTAAACAGATAAGACAAAATTGTTATTCCCATTTTACAGATGGGGAACTGAGGCACAGGGCACATCTACACAGTGATAAAAAGCCCATGGCTGGCCCAGGTCAGCTGACTCAGGCTTGCAGTGCTCAGACCTTGGACTCAAAAATTGCTGTGTAGTCATTTGGGTTCAGGCTGGAGCCTGAGTTCTGAACCCTGTGAGGGTCCCAAAGCTTGGGCTTCAGTGTGAGTCCAAAAATCTACATTACAATTTCTCAGCCAGGAGCCCAAGGTCTGAGAGCCTGAGCAATGGTTGCTTATCCATATGTAGACGTACCCACAGAGATGTTGACTGGCCTAAGGTTATGCAATCTGTGGCAGGCAGAGCTGGGTGTTGAACCCCAGTGTCCTGAATCCCTGTGCAGTTGCCTTCCAAGGTCACCCTTCCTTTCTGGAGGAAGAGCTAACAGTCTTATATTTTGTATCACCAAAGAAGTGGAGGAGAAATAAAAATATCTGCCTTTGCAAAGCAATGAAAGCTCTGATTCAGAAGGGTTCCAGCACCACAAACTAGCCAGGATTTCTTGCAGTGACTGCAATCCCACAAAGTTAGGTAGGTTATAGTAAGAAACTGCAATAGATGAATGGATCGTGGCAAAGTTTGAGAAGCATGGATCTAGTGAGAGTGCAGTTGCACATGCCATCTTCATACTACTTTTGTTGATGTCTTTATTCACTAACTTCTAACTTCAGCCCTTGTTCTGTGAGCCAATTTGCAGGGCAGAACCCTGTGTGTGGGCAGAGTGCCAATGACTTAACGGGTGATCTGTACACAGGGGAGTGTTCATGGGTGGGAGGAGCAACTTTCAGGATCAAGGCCTTAGATTGTAAGCTCATGAGGGCAATGACCTCAGACCAAAGTCCTCTTACTCCACTGAAGCTAATGTAGTTGCATCAGGGATTAATTTGGCCCCTGGTCCTCCGCTTTTGATGCAAAGTGCAAATCCAGTGGTGCTGTAGAAAAAAAAATGGTAATTTAAAGATGGGGCAAAACCACTTTTTTTTTTTTTAAATTCCACCTTCACTAACTTTGGTGGTTATGGGGCGGGGGGGGGGGGGAGGAGGGACCTAAAGGAATCTGGAACCAATTTACCTCTGATTCTGGTTTAGCAAACCTGGATTATAAATTTTTTGCAAATTAAAAACACAGCTTTCTTGTGTATGCTAGTTTGAATAATTGTACTGTTTTCCTTGATACTTAGGCTATTTACTCTTGCTGTCATTTCATTGCCATTTTTACTTCTGGTTTCCATTTTGCCTGGCCTAGTGGTTACAGAATTGGGAGTTTTGCCATTGACTTCAATGGGAGGAGGATCAGTGCCATAGTTTCTATTCTGATCTGTTTAGGTTCTAAGGGAAGGCTTTTCAAAAAAAACCCTACGGCCCTGGTGTTATTTTCTGTTTAGTCATGCTGGTTTTAGCCCCTCTGCTAGGACCAACAAAACATAGCTTTCTTTAAACTGGACTATAGAGTAGAAGTATAAGCCACACAGTCAACTGTGGACGAATGTTGATTTTTTAGCATTGGGGATCTTTAACAGAGGCATTTCAATTGCTCAGTTAAGTTGGTGTAATAAGATGGAAAATGGACCTAAAATGTGCTAACTAATGCACCTGTACTCAAGTCAGACATCTTCCAATCCCACTTCTTGCGGCACATTTAAATGGATGGGATATGCCTTTTTGCTTGAGTCTCTGCTCAGACTGCTGAACGCTCCTTGGGAAGTTAAAGGCATGATTCTATCCCCTCCTGTGGCCTTCTTATATTGCCCTGGCTGAAAAAAGGTGTGCATAAAGGGTGTAAAATGGCCCTCTGGGAATACCTGTTGAGTAAAGGGATTCCTTTGCTGTTTTAAGGCTGGCAAAGAGCCCTATGCCACTCCCCTACACAGTGAAAGGGAAAGGATGTTGCTGGAGCACACTGATTCAGCTCTCGTAGGCTGCAGAGCGGCCCATCGGCAACCTTGCAAGGTCACCATTATTTAGAGCAACTTTTGGGGGGAAAAGCCTGAGTAAAGGGATTGTCTGGCTATAATAGGGTTGGCAGAGCCACACTTCGCCAACATCTGGCATAGCAGCATACTAGGAGTGTGTCCAGGAGTGAGAGGGGCAGTCTCAGAGTAGGATCGATGAACACTGCACTCCTGGAGCTTTAAACTGCTGTAAGGTCTGGGCAGCACCCTGGCCTGGCCTGGCCCAGAATTTGGAGGCTGCAAAGGTGGTATAAGGTCATCTGTGCCCTCTTGCTCCCTTGCCCACATCTCACCTCCTCTGAGGCACAGCACAGAAACTGACCATCAACCTTAAAATGGACTTCCAAAATTTTTAAAAGTCATGAGACAAACCACAGAGTATGGAACGGGTGGGGAGGATGAAATGTCGCACCTGTTCCTCAATAGTCCTGTCAAGTTATACCACAAACATAAAGGAAACAATCTCTGTCTGAGAATTCCCTTAGGGGAACGGATGCTGTATGCCAGATTATGCTAAATGCTGACTGATACATTCTTTGTGGCAGGTCTTAATGTTGGACCAAATATTATTTTAGGTGAAATACAGAATTTTAAGGCATTTACAGTGCATCTTATGCTACCAAAAGGCAAGCAATGGCCAAAAGGTATATATTATTTTTTGCATTGCTTTTACCCCACAGTCTCACTAGTTCTCTTGAATTTCAGATCTGATGATCTCCACAAGCCTGCTGTAAATGTGACCTGAAGGGACATTTGATTGGGGAAGGAACTGTTGTAAGAGCTCTTGCATAATCCCTGCTCTAAGCAAACTATTTTCTGGTAATAGGCTCAGAAGCCTGAATTCCTCTGGAGATCATCTCTCCATCACTGCTGGCTTGGGGCGTTAAACAAATGACATGGCATAAGACGTTTAAAAGATAAAAATCTATAGCATGAGATTTTTCTAAAGCAACAAACAATAGCCTAGCTTGGGTCCCACTGAACTTAACAGTAAAACATTCATTTCAGTGGGCGCAGTTAGGCAAACACTGAATGCTTCTGAAAATTCTACCACATCTTTCTTTAACTTTTCCAGGCTTATCAGCATCAGTATAATTTCAATACAGCTCATCCCAGTTTGAAGGCAACCCACTAGACACCTGTCCCAATGCAAGTGCATTATAGTGTATTATCATCCATCCCTAGAGCTATATAATATTCAATTGCTTCACAAGAGAAATGTGGATGAAGAACCAAAGAAAAGATTTGCACATGGTCTTACACCCACTGAGCTGCTGATCTCACTATCAGTAGTGGCAAATAGAATTACTATATGGAATCTGTGGTTTCCAGTACAATTACCATGTAGTGGGTGTGACATAATACATCCCTGTAGTCACACTCTATATTCTATTGTAATAATCTTTGTACTAGATATACATTGTAAATTATCATTTGAAAACTCATAATCTGATGGTCAGTATTGTCCTGATAAACTATGTGTGGCAACATTGTATGTGAAGTTATATGATTCCCTTGTATGATGTTATTAACACATGTTCCAAACCCCACAGCCCTGTCAAGCTGAAGTCAGGAAACAGGTCTGGCCTAAACAAAGGAATGTGTGCTTGCCTTAATTTGCTTAATAAGCAGTAAACAGAGTCATCAAGCAGAAAGGGGAAACAAAAGAAGCTTAAACAGGTGGAAAAAACCCCCCAGCAGGGAACATTCTTCCACACAGACTCTTTGTCTCCTGGTTCTCAGCTGGGACTGAAGGGGGGACAAACTATAAAAAGGAGGAGCAGATACCCAAAGCACCTCTCCCTCCCTCCCTTCTCATCACTTTCTCTGCACCTGAGAAGACAAAAGGAACCAACCCTTGGATTTGGAGGGAGGGGTCCTGACCTGAAGAGTTTGGTCAGTAATCTTGCTGAAAGCATACAGTTAGAAATTTTGCTTGAATCTAACATAATTTGTTAAGTTAGGCACTTGTGTTTTTCTTTATTTTTCTTGTAAACATTTCTGACTTTTATGCTTCATTACTTACACTCACTTAAAACCTCTCTCTTTGTAGTTAATAAACTTGATTTATTGTTTTATCTAATCCACTGTGTTTAAGTTAAAGTGTCTGGTAACTTCATTTATCATGATAAGCTGGTGCATGTTATTCCTCTAAAGGAATAGTGAACTTAGTATTTCTGGACTGTCTGAGAGAGGGCTGGACAGCGAAGGAGATACATTTCTGGGGGAAAGTCCGGGACTGGGACTGTGTTGGGGTCAGCCTGTAGTATAACCAAGGCTGGTGAGAGCCGGGGTGTGATGGCAGCTGCAGTTACACAGATGCATCTGGGAGTGATCTGTATGCTGGTGGCTATTTGTGAGCAGTCCCGGTTGAAGTCTATAGCAGGAAGGCATTGCTAGCACCCCAGGACACAGGGCAGGGATGACACAGCCCCCCCCCGGTCTGGATTGTACCCTGGTATGTCACCGTAGGTGAAATCCTTCCCCCACTGAAGCCAATGATAAAATTCCCATTGAACTTTGCTGTGGATAACCCAGCATTTTAACAGGTTTCAGAGTAGCAGCCGTGTTAGTCTGTATTCGCAAAAAGAAAAGGAGTACTGGTGGCACCTTAGAGACTAACAAATTTATTAGAGCATAAGCTTTCGTGAGCTACAGCTCACTTCATCGGATGCATCCGATGAAGTGAGCTGTAGCTCACGAAAGCTTATGCTCTAATAAATTTGTTAGTCTCTAAGGTGCCACCAGTACTCCTTTTCTTCCAGCATTTTAAGCAGCCCTGCTAGAACAGCATCTCTGAGGAAGTGATATTCATTAGAATGAGAGCTTTGCCGGGGTACACAAACTGCTCATGCTCAATATAACTAACACGATCTCTTCACATTTCAAGTATGTGTGTAGGGTCAAATAAAACATCGGCAGGATAAAGCCCACTTTGATTTTTTTTTTTACTTTTATAACAATGATTCAGATGTTCTCTGAGAGGGTTACACAACTGTTTTTTGCTAAATAACTGTGCCCTTTGTAGCGAAAGGTCACGTTTTAAAGTAATAGCCATAACGTGAAAGGTAACAGCATAGGGCATGTGAAATAGACAATGCTAGAATAAAATGTATGGAGGGAAAGTGCTTGTGGACCTGAAATTCAATGATAAATTCCTGTTGAATTTCCATGACAATGGCTGTTCCATTTCAAGCAGTCAGTCCTAACATGTGGCTGCATGAAGTAGCTCCTTTGCCTGAAGTTTAATTAAGTGCCCATTCATTGCCATATTTTCTGTTCATCGGTAATGAAACTGCAGAACAGTGAATGTTAATACCAGGACATTTTGCAGACACAGGTGAAAGCAACCTTTCTTTTGTAATATTAAACACCAAAAAAGACAATAGAGTTCCCTTTTTATCCCTCATGCCATGAAATTAACATCAAAGATTAGAAAATGCAATTCAGTCCTTCTGACAAGTGGCTATTGAGAAATGAGTTGAATAGAACTCTATTCTCATTACATAAATTATAATCTAGCAAAGCCAAGCAAGTTTTATTTAGTCTCGCCCTCCCATTTCGAGAACCACGAGGGAAGGAAACCCTTTGCAAATCCAAAGAGAATGTCCATGCTGCAAATTTAGTCACAAAGCCAAATCCTGTTTGTCTTACTCATGTAAAAAAATTGCCAATGGTATGTGGCATGTGGCCCACCTTCTGTATGTGCTTTCATGATGATTCTAATCAAAGCTGTCAAATATAGGTCTAGGCTGGAAAGTGACTCTGTAAAAATGGCATTGCAGGGTTCCCAATTTAAAATATGCTGTTCAAAATATAAAGTTAATATTCCTAACTGCCAGCACTGCAAATTCAACCTGGGCTCTGAAAGAAAAGGTGGGATTTTCCGTCCCATGCGTCATGAGCAGTAATAAAGATTGTGCAGGCCAAATTATGACTTTGGTGTCCAATTTAGAGCCCTTTAAAGTCAATGAGGTCTTTCCAGATCCTTTGAGGATATGGGCCTCAGTGTCACCTGTGGTGTCGTGTTGCCTTCAGTGACTTTGCACATGTATAACTAACTGGAGTTTTGTCAACAGTGCTGTTGCTGATGGTCAAGAAGGACTGGAAACGGGCTCATCCTCTCCTAGCTGGTTTGGTTTTACTGTGCTAATAGGATTAAAAAGCATTACAATTTATTTTAGATATTAAAGTCAGCTGATCTGACTCTATACTCACACAAGGAGCAGGTTTATTAACTCAGATTGTGGAATTTTTACAGTGACATTTAAGAGCTGAACTGCATGTTAAATCCTCTTGAGAGGTTTGTAAATTCACCTATGCTGTTCTTAGGGTATATCTACATTGTAATTAAAAACCCATGCCTGGTCCATGCCAGATGATTTGGGCTTGGGGACTTGGACTAAGGGGCTGTTTAACTGTGGTGTAGACTTCAGGCTTGGGCTGGAGCCCAAGCTCTGGGACCCCTGAGGGGCAGGGTCCCAAAGGCCAGTCTGAAGCCTGAGCCCGAAGGTCAAAACCATAATTAAACAGCTCCTTAGCCTGAGCCCTTTGAGCATGGGTCAGCTCCACAGACCAGCCGTGCGTTTTTAATTGCAATGTAGACAGACCCTAAGTTGTTTGCACTTAGTTATCTATCCAGTGGCTCCGAGCTGAGAAAGATGCTGCCCAATTATTTCACTTAGAGGCCTTTATTTCACTTAAGAAATGGATATTTCATCATTCTGACAATGTTCCATTTTAGTCAGTTTTGGGAATTGTGACAGGGTCAGGCCAGATGGCTACAGGAGAGTGATAGAAGGTAGATATATTAGCCTCAGATTAAGCAGGTCCATTTTCTCTGAGTAAGATAATGGGCTATTCCAGAACAATCAAGAAGTTGCTGGAACCAATTAAGGCAGGCTAATTAGGACACCTGGAGCTGATCAAGAAGCTACCAGAATAAATTAGGACAGGCACGCTAATCAGGGCACCTGGTTTTAAAAAGGACCTCACTTCAGTTAGTGAGGCATGTGCAAGGAGCTGGGAGCAAGAGGTATCCATAAAGCTGAGAGTGAGAAGGTGTACTGCTGGAGGACTGAGAAGTACAAGCGTTATCAGACACCAGGAGGAAGGTCCTGTGGTGAGGACAAAGAAGGTGTTGGGAGGAGGCCATGGGGAAGTAGCCCAGAGAGTTGTAGCTGTCAGACAGCTATTCCAAGAGACACTGTAGACTGTTGCAATTTACAGTGCTGGAACCCGGAGTAGAGGGTGGACCTGGGTTCCCCCCGTCCCCCCCCAACTCCCTATTTGATATAAGAGATGTTGATCTGGACTGTGGATCTCACCAAGGGGAAGGTCTCTGGCGTGTCCCCTGACCCATTAGGTGGGCCAGCAGAGACTGCGGACATTGTTCTCCTTTTCCCTATGCTGGCCAGTGATGAGGTTACCACGTGAATGGCAGGTTTGTGCCACTAACAAAAGGAGCCAAACTGAAGTCTGCCATGAACTTCTGAGGCGAGCAAATCCGCCAGTAAGCGCAGAATCATACATTCATAGATACTAAGGTCAAAAGGGACCATTCTGATCATCTAGTATGACCTCCTGCACAACACAGGTCACAGAATCTCACTCATCCACTCCTACAAAAAACCTCACCTATGTCTGAGTTATGGAAGTCCTCAAATCATGGTTTAAAGACTTCAAGGAGCAGAGAATCTTCCCTCAAATGACCCGTGCCCCATGCTACAGAGGAAAGTGAAAAACCTCCAGGGCCTCTTCCAATCTGCCCTGGAGGAAAAATCCTTCCTGACCCCAAATATGGTGATCAGCTAAACCCTGAGCATATGGGCAAGATTCACCAGCCAGATACTACAGAAAATTCTTTCCTGGGAACTCAGATCCCACCCATCTAATATCCCATGTCAGGGGATTAGGCCTATTTACCTTGAATATTTAAAGATCAATTAATTACCAAAATCACATTATCCCATCATACCATCTCCTCCATAAACTTATCTAGTAGAATCTTAAAGCCAGATAGATCTTTTGCCCCCACTGCTTCCCTTGGAAGGCTATTCCAAAACTTCACTCCTCTGATGGTTAGAAACCTTCATCTAATTTCAAGTCTAAACTTCCTGGTGGCCAGTTTATACCCATTTGTTCTTGTGTCCTCACTGGTGCTGAGCTTAAATAATTCCTCTCCCTCTCCTGTATTTATCCCTCTGATATATTTAGAGAGAGCAATCATATCTCCCCTCAACCTTCTTTTAATTAGGCTAAACAAGCCAAGCTCCTTGAGTCTCCTTTCATAAGACAAGTTTTCCATTCCTCGGATCATTCTAGCAGCCCTTCTCTGTACCTGTTCCAGTTTGAATTCATCCTTTTTAAACATGGGATACCAGAACTGCACACAGTATTCCAGGTGAGATATCACTAGTGCCTTGTATAACAGAACTAAAACCTCCTTATCCCTACTGGAAATACCTCTCCTGATGCATCCCAAAACCGCATTAGCTTTTTTCACAGCCATATCACATTGGCAGCTCATAGTCATCCTATGATCAACCAATACTCCAAGGTCCTTCTCCTCCTCCATTGCTTCTAATTGATGCGTCCCCAGCTTATAATTAAAATTCTTATTATTAATCCCTAAATGCATAACCTTACACTTCTCACTATTAAATTTCATCCTATTACTATGACTCCAGTTTACAAGGTCATCCAGATCCTCCTGTATAATATCCCAATCCTTCTCTGAATTGGCAATACCTCCCAGCTTTGTATCATTTGCAAACTTTATTAGCACACTCCCACTTTTTGTGCCAAGATCAGTAATAAAAAGATTAAATAAGATTGGTCCCAAAACCGATACCTGAGGAACTCCATTGGTAACCTCCCTCCAGCCTGACAGTTCGCCTTTCAGTAGGACCCGTTGCAGTCTCCCCTTTAACCAATTCCTTATCCACCTTTTGATGTTCATATTGATCCATCTTCTCCAATTTAACTAATAACTCCCCATGTGGCACGGTATCAAACGCCTTACTGAAATCTAGATAAATTAGATCCGCTGCATTTCCTTTGTCTAAAAAATCTGTTACTTTCTCAAAGAAGGAGATCAGGTTGGTTTGGCATGATCTACCCTTTGTAAAACCATGTTGTATTTTATCTCATTTACCATTGACTTCAATTTCCTTAACTAATTTCTCCTTCAAAATTCTTTCCAGGACCTTGCATGCTACAGATGTCAAACTAACAGGCCTGTAGTTACCCGGATCACTTTTTTTCCCTTTCTTAAAAATAGGAACTATATTAGCAATTCTCCAGTCATACGGTACAACTCCTGAGTTTACAGATTCATTAAAAATTCTTGCTAATGGGCTTGCAATTTCAGGTGCCAATTCCTTTAATATTCTTGGATGAAGATTATCTGGGCCCCCCGGATGAAGATTATCTGGGCCCCCAAGGCAGAGGAGGAACTTTTATCACAGAATCCACTAGCCTTAATGTGAAAGGGGTACTGAACCAGCATAAACCATTATTTGTAATTTGGGAGGTCCTGTAGAACACATTTTACACATTTCATCTTCTTGAATCTGATAACAGAGTTTGATTGTGTGTTCACACCAACCTGAAAAACTCCAGCTGTTGATTCCTGTATAAAACATAAAATTATGGGAAGGTTTAGTAATGAAAATCTGACAGGTTTCAGAGTAGCAGCCGTGTTAGTCTGTAAATTTCATCTCAATAGGGGATAAATTATAGTGTGAGGATGCAATCTGAGGGCAAACTTGACATTTTATACTTTATATCTTTGGTGATCGGGAACAGCATTTTATGATTCTTGATTTCCTTGCTCTTAATTGGTGCTTTCAATATCTCTCCCTGAAAATAGACATTGATCAGCATGTGCATTTCAACCCCTACAATGTTTAATGTAATCAACTGTTACAATCCTGTCTTCATTTTCTGAAAACAAATGTCATCTCCAGCATAACAAATATGAAGCAATATTAAAAGTTAGCCCTTCTCATGTGTACCAAGTCTTTTGAAATTGCCTAATCTAAATGGAACACTATTAAAATGCAAACTGAAAATATTAAGCTTACCCTTTGAAATGTCAGAGCTGTGCATGTGATCCTACTTGGAACAGTGCATGGAGCTCTGGACTCAGCTGCACAGAAGAGAAAAAGTGGATGATCAGATGGCTACTAGGAAGAATGATAACAGACCTCTATCTTAGAGGTCTCCCTCTATTACTGAGTGCTGAGATGGGAGGGGCCAGGAAGTTACCTCCTCAAATATTTCATCAACATGCCAAAGAGAACTGAGAATGTCCTGCTAAAGAGAGGCACTAGGGTGACCAGATGTCCCATTTTTATAGGGACAGTCCTGTGTTTTTGGGAACTTTTTCTTATATAGGTGCATATTATCCCCACCCACCCTCTGTCCTGCTATTTCACAGTTGCTATCTGGTCGCCCTAAGAGGCACCTATGTTGGTGTTGCTTTCATTGGCCCAGCTCCTCAAAGGTAATTGATTTAAATGGGAATTAGCTACCTAAATGCCTCTGATGATCTGGGCCATTTTGCCTGGGACCATGTACCCAATTATAGATACCATTTCGGCCAACTCTCCTGATTTTTATCATGAGCCCCCTCACCTTAAATCCCCCTCCAGAGCTTGCATGAAAATCCCAGATTTCATTTTAAAAAGTATGTTTCTAGCCCCAGGGTTGCAGAGAAGAGCTCAAAATCGTGCCCCAGGTGCACTGTAAAGGCTCAGAAACCAGAAGGCAAATAGAAATAATCCAACCGTTGTATTTGTTTGTTTTTAAGACAAGCCACTGATTTTTGAGGCCTGGCTCATGATTTTTGAACACTTGGGGATGGCAATGCTGAGATATGTTGCTGTAATATTGGGACTTTTGGAACTTTTCCCCACCTGTCAGATGTGACACATCACTCCTGGCTCCATAATGGAAGTGGGAGTATTTAGCTTTGTTTCACAAGTGAAACAGCAGAGAAGCCAAGATAACTCTTAAGTGTGGGAAACAAACCCCAAGAGGTGGCCCTTTTACAGACATACAGAAACCATCTTCCTTCCCTTCCCTGGCACCTTCCATTCAAGAAACTCAATCACTACCCACCTGTTATTGGATTCACAGCTATTTCACACTATAACTGCAGAGCAGGAGGGGATGACCATAGCACCTTGGCCTGTAATTCAATTAGAGACTTTCCAGGCTCTAACTGAGCTCAGGAGCTTCAACCTGTATGATCTGCAATGTGGGGCACAGAAGGGAGTGCTTAGAGCAGGACCAGGGGGGATGTAAAGCCAGCAGCATCCTGGGGAAACAAAAGAAAGATAATAGGCGCAGAAAAGTGACTACAAAGGAATTCAGCACATTAGGAAGCCACTGATCTATGCCCAGGCCTCTACCAAGCTCTGCAACCTCCGTGGGTATGACTACACTGCAATAAAACGCCTGCAGGGATTTGTGGAGCTATAAAATTGCAGTGTAGATATGCAGGCTGAGCCTGAACACCGACACTGCAATTTTATGGCCCTGCAGTCAGCTGACATGGGCCAGCCATGTGTGTTTTATTGCAGTGTAGACATACCCATTCTGACCAGAGTGTTTCACCAGAAGCCATTGTGGAGCTCTTCTTTCAAAGTATCAAGTGCTTTGTGGAGCGCTGGTGCCTTCCCACCAGCAATGGCAGATAATCTGCCAGGGCAGGGAAGGAACAGTGGACTAACTCTTAGGAAAGACAGGAAATCCCAATCAGATCACTACTGTTGGACACAAATAATTCCCCAAACACAGCAAGTCCCAACTCCAGCTTCACCTGTCTCCTGGCAGCAGTTCTGCTCCCTCACCATACCTTCTTTCTCATTTTTCTGTCCTACCTCTGTTCTTGGTGCATGATTATCATCATCTCTGCTTGTCACACCTCAGTCATCCTTTGTCCCCTTTCACTGATCCTCTTGTCTATGTGTAAGCCCTACTGCTAGAGACAAAAGATCTTTCCACACGCTTTGATGGTGGAAAGGGAAAAGTGTTGCCATAAAGAGTTTCATTTGCATAGGCTACCTACTCACAATTCCTCTAGTGGCACTTCTGGTGTCACCATAACTATACATGAAATTGGATTCTGGCAGATTGTGAGTTCCCAGACAACTAGTGAAGAATTTGTTTTTAAGGATTTTGGATCTTTCCTAGAAGGAATTCTAATTGTTCTCAGTTATCTTCTATGGTGACTTTGTAGCAAGAGAGCGTAGACAGGTAATATTGCTGTGAGAACAGCAGCAGATTTAAGGGGGCTCTAATGAGGTTTGCCTCCCCTGTGCATCAATAAACTTGAAGTAATAAACTGAGTTAAATGGTAGCATGTTCAACTGGCACTAGAAAAGTGGCTCCCTGGGGACTGGAGAGACACATGCAAGGAGATACTTGGACTATTGCTGATTCAAACCGTGAGTGAGGTTTGGTGGCAAGGTGAGGTAGTGTAGGTAAGAGACTGAACTGTGGGACAGTCTCACTGGCAGGTGGGAAGGGAGTTAGGCATACTGCTACCAAAGTTACTGGAAGAGTTTTGCATTTTGTTCTCTTTTTTCATATAAATTCTGTTGCTGTGTTTTCTCAAATTTATGGTTGTGTTCCCCTTCCCTTAATACAAATGTTCTTGACTTTACTCATTCCTACAGTTCCTGTGAGTGGGGAAGTTCTGCCTACTAAGGGAATCCAGGGAGGGTGAGTTCAGGTTTCTGGGGGGGGGGGAGGCTCAAGCTGGTTTAATTATTTGTCACAAGGGACCTGATATATACTGAAGTCAGCCCTTCTTGCTGCTATTAACCACCTGGCAGAAGGGAATTACATGTGTTCACATCTCCCTTGTCCATCCTACCTCTAGTCTTATAGCTCCTCTCTGATTGTCACTACCCTTATCTTGGTCTTCATTGTGCCTCCTTTCCCTTGTTGCTCCTCTTCCACCTCTTATTACTCCTTTAGCTTTCTGTATTTTTCATACCCTTCCTCACCCATTCCTAGGTCTCTGACTTCCTTTCTCTGCTGTTTCTAATCACTCATCTTTACGCCTGCAGATCCCAGTCTGGTTGCTGAGTGCGGTCATGGCAGCTTTTCTAGGCTCTCTGGGGACAGAATGTTATGCAACTGCTAAGGCAGCAACTGGGCATGAGCTGCTGACATCACAGCATTGTGGCATCATCTCCTGTGATGAGCTTACTCAGGGATAGATTGGTCCTGGCTGTTTCGGCTTTCCCCAGGCAACTCTGTTTGGTGTCCCACGCCCTATTGATTTCAGAACAAGAAACAGAAGACTCAGAGGAGCCAGTGTTGTCTAAAGGGTAGAGCAGGGAATCTGGGGATCAGGACTCCTGGATTTTCCTGGCTCTGCATGGTCTTGGATGAGTCAGTCTGTGTCTCCATTTGTAAACTGGGGCTAATAATATGGAACCCCCCTCATGCACCGCTGCCTACCTGAGCCCCAAAAAAACAACTTGATCTGCTGTGAAATGATGTGGCTTGGTAGTAACTAGCACAGCTCCCATCTCACCATGTGCTTCTAGACCAGCAAGGCAGTGAAATGTCACTGGGTCCCATGAACCTCATGGTAGCATTACTTTTGTGCAGAATCCCAAGTGTCAGGCAATTACAATATTTTTAAAGCAACTTGTTTTGACTGAAGTGTCTCCTCCCTGTTCAAAGGACTCGGGGAATTTCAAACAACTTTATAAGAGGTGTTGGGTCATCAAAAATATGGCCTTTCACCAGCTGATATATTTTACAAGTACCTTGTTTTGTAATAATCTCCAAAGTACTTTTCAATCCCTGAGCCTGTACCAACCATGAGTGACGAATCCTACCTCCCTCCCCATTGTGGGGAAGGTCAGGACTATTGTACCCCATTTTACAAATAGGGAAACTGAGGCAAAGGGAGGTTAAACTGACTTTCCCGAAGTCCCACAATGAATGACAGACACTCAGTAATAGTGCACAGGAGTACTGATGCTGAGCCCCCTGCTTTGTAGAAATTGAAGAGACACCTGCCTCAGAGGAGAACACAGTAGGGGAATATTTCCCATGTGCCTATTTGTAGAGGTCTCTTGGATGTGGCAGGGGCAGAAATCTCCAGCTGCTGCTGCACAAATTTTCCACCTGAGTGTGTGAGGTCTTCCTCTGGCATTCCCCACCACACCATTCCCATGTGTGGGGAATGGAAGGGCCATGCAGCAGGGATGGTTTCAGCAGGAACCATCTGCTGTGTGGCAATTTGTTAAGACAGGACATGGCCTGGTGCTCCATGACAGGTGGCAGAAGGTGCACAAGACATACTATCATAAAATTCTAAATATCAGAGATGGAAGATGCCCATTAGCTTGTCATGCCTTGAGATCACACCAATTAAGCAGGGTCGAGCTGGACAGTACTTGGGTGAAAACCCTCAAAGGAACAGCTAGGTGCTGACTGAGTTTCTCTGTCGTATGGCTTGCCGGCAGTTTATAGCTACATTGCTGACTTGCATGACTGACTCCATGCTTACCTGGACCCTCTGAATTCCTCTATCTTTATTTCCCACAAGCACTACTATTTCTACTCCCTTCTCCCTCCTGACCTGACCCCTGTACACAAAAAAATACACATGCACATAAAGGGTGTCACCTTCTCCGTAGTCACTTGTGAGAATGTCTTTAAATGTGGGGCTTAACCTCAACCTTTCTGTTAGTTAGTTAGTGCCCATTATGCCTCTGGTGTTTAGGGCAGTGACAAAGCTCCTCCACTCCTATTTGTTTCTGGCAAGTCTTTCAGTGGTTCCCCAGCTGTGCCCCAGGTTTTTCAGCTCAGCTTCCTCAGCTCTTCATCATATTGTTTTTGGGTGGCCTCGTTTTCGCTTCCCCTTAGGTGTCCATCTTATTGCTATTCTGGTGATGGAATCAGTTTCCATCCGAAGCACATGGCCAATCCATCTCCAACACCTCCTGGTAATGATGGTTGTGACGCATGGCTAGACAGGGTTAAACAGCTTGCAGGCTGAGTGACCCAAAGCCCACCTTTAAAGTCATGTTAGAAAGCTATGCGAATGATAATTAGGGCCATTCATGCTAAATAGGCTAGAACTCTGAAATGCAAACCTATATTGTTAGAAGTAATATTAATTGTGTGTACCTTAAATGCTACCTCTAAAAAGACAATTCCTGTCACTATAACCATTGATTCAGAGATCAAAAGGGAATATTAACATTTTGATTAATCTTGGGTAAAATAATGTCATTATCTATATGTCTGTTTGAAGTTTGTAATAGATTGCCTAATGGAAAATTGCCCTACGTTAATTTGTGTAAATAACTACTGGTGGTGTTTAGAAAGCAAAAGGTTACATCAAAAACCTATTGTTTAACCAGGACTGTGTGGTCAAGTGGATGCTAGGACACTGTATAAAAAGACCCTTGGGTCCTGATCCTGTTCATCTCAGATCTGCTTAAGCTTCATCAGGGGAAGTTTAAGTCGCAATACTGAGGTCCAAGTTATGCTGGTATGCCCTGAATATGATATTTGGACATTGGACTATAACCTATGAACTCAATTCTAAAGGAACTCTTTGCAACTATAAAGCTCACCATCTCTGCTATGAATCTGAACCTCAATGGACTGAACTCATGTCTGATCTTTTAACCATACATTCTCTCTCTTTTGTTTTTTAATAAAATTTAGTTTAGTTAATAAGAATTGGCTGTAGCGTGTATTTGGGTAAAATCTGAAACATTCATTAATCTGGGAGGTAATGTGCCCGATCCTTTGGGATTGGTAGACAGTTTTCTTTTATATGATGATATAAGATGTTCGGGAATCATCATATTTGACTTAGGTACCTGGATGGAGGCCTGAGGCTGGGTCACTTTAAGGTAACTATGTTGTTTGGACTTCTGAGTAACTAGTAAGGTAATAAAGAAGCTGTTTTATGCTGGTTTGATAAATCTAAGTATTGGAATATTCACCAGCTTTTGGGGGTTTGTCTGCTCATTCTTTACAGTTCACCCTAATTGAGTGACCATAGCTGGTCCCCACTAGGACCTTGATCATAATGCTGCTCATATCTTCTTGGCTCCACTGTGTGAATAGGTCTTGGTTTGAGATTGTTTTGGGCCAAAAGATATGGAGAATTTTTCTGAGGCAGGTTGTATGGAATTAAGACAGTTTGGACATGTCATACTTTGACATTCCCCAGCATTCTGTACTATAAAGTAGAGTTGAAAGTACGCAGCTCTGATAAATCCTGAATTTAGTTTTGGCATTGTATTTTGATGATTTCCAGACTGTATTTAAGCTCCTGAAGGTGTTCGTGGCTTTATTGATTCTGTTCCGGATATCCTGCCTTGTTCCACCATCCTGGCTGATGTGACTGTTTCTACATTGGTGAGAACATGATCCTCTATCCATACTGGTGATGGGGAAGCAATATTAAGGGTTATGATATCTGTCTTATTGCAGTTGATTTTCAGTCTGAGTTGCTGGCTGAATGTGTTGAGTCAAGTTGTTGTTTTTTTTCTTCACAATCTGCTTGTCATGAAGGACAAAAAACAACTTTTGACAGCCTACAATTCTGTATGGGAAGAGAACTAGCTAGGAAAAAGAAATTGGCTAAACTGTGAT
This sequence comes from Dermochelys coriacea, assembly GCF_009764565.3. NCBI lineage: Eukaryota > Metazoa > Chordata > Testudines > Dermochelyidae > Dermochelys > Dermochelys coriacea. The sequence goes on from NC_050069.1 coordinate 183,626,669, forward strand.
AATATGGTAATGAGAGCATGGAAGATGTATTTAGACATATTGTCTGATGGAGACTGAAGAGTCATATTTACCTCTAGCTGAGATAACATCGAGCTTTCAGGCTGCAGGATATGCTGTTTGTAACACAGCAGCTGGCACTCTTCCCTTTCATTAAGCCCTGAAAAAAAATAGTGATGTGTAGGCAGGTGAAGTTCCTCTCCTGCTTGTATACAGTGTTTAGGGTCCATGCTTACCTCCTTGCCAGCTCTCGGTCTTTATTACTAACTTAAATAATAAGAACTGTAGCTTTCATTCTAACCTTCCTCTTGAGATAGCTTGCTCTTAGGGTTTTTTCCCTCCAAAACCTTTCCCTGCCCCTAGTTACTTCTGTGATGCTGTGTATGAGAAGGGTGACCATTTATATCACTGTTGTTACCACGGTTACAAAGTTACCATGAATCCTGTACAAAGTATGTCACGTGAGGTATCAATAGAAAAGTTCTGAATTGTTAAGTATGTTTATCTTGCTTAGATGCATCTATCAGATTTGTATTTGAAGTTATGGATATTGGCTATGTGCTTGTATCTTAAGCATGTGTTGTATTCCTGGGTGACCCTTCCTCCCCCTATAGATTTACATCATGGATAGACATCTATGTGTTGGTGACCCATTTAAAGACACTCCACTCTCACAATGGGCCATTGAAGAAACCCATCCTGCCCAGAAGGTCTGGCTGTGGATGCCTCAGACAGCAAGGAGCTAATGGCCACCACCTGTGATTCAGCAAAACATGTAAGGGCATGTGATGTGGATACGTGACCCCAGACTCCATTTTGGGGCAGTAACTTTCCATACACAGGCGGTGTGGGCTTTGTTTGGCACAGTAAATTTCCATGCACATAGCAGAGGATATAAAAGACACCTGAGACACCTCCATTTTGCCTTCTTCTTGCTCCAACTCTCTGGACTGTGGATTTACAACTAATAGGAGTATTTTGAACTATGGACTGAGGACCTACCAAGCTTTTGGAAAATACCAGAGAGACTTTTGCAAGCCAGCAGTCTATTTCATCATTGCTACAAACCGGATATAAGGACTTTGCAATCATTTGTATGTATATGATCTATTAACCATTTTAACTTTGTTTTTAATTAATAAATCTTTAATTAGTTTGCTAAGGATTGGCTGACAGTGTGATATTTGGGTAAGAGCTGAGATACATATTGACTTGAGGGTAAATGTCTCATCTTGTGGGTTTGGTATAACCTCACATATGATGAACTGGGTTTTCAGTAACCTCTCACTATATTAGACCTATTTGTCTGGACAGGAGCCAAAGGCCAAACAAAGCCCACACACCCCCTGTGTATGCTGGCATGCCTATAGGGGACTGTGTTTGGCTTCTGGTTAACCACTGCTGTACTTTTTGAAAGTGCAGAAGCACTTTTTTTATTGGCTTAATTAATCTAATTATAGAATAAACCACAGTTTTGGGGGAAAGCCTACCCTGTTTTTTGCAGTCTGCCCTGAATGTGGCATTCTCAGTGTGGTCCATCCCGGGCACCCGGGCACAACTTCTACCAGATAGACATTTAAACCCTTTTGTACTGCATTCTTATCCTAATGTGGCATCCTAAACTCTAGGTGATCACAGACCTCAGAGTGGCTATACTTCAACAAAAAAGCTTCAAAAACAGACTCCAACGAGAGACTGCTGAATTGGAATTAATTTGCAAACTGGATACAATTAACTTAGGCTTGAATAGAGACTGGGAATGGATGAGTCATTACACAAAGTAAAACTATTTCCCCATGGTATTTCTCCCCCCCACCCCACCCCCCACTGTTCCTCTGATATTCTTGTTAACTGCTGGAATTAGCCTACCTGCTTGTCACCATGGAAGGTTTTCCTCCTTTCCCCCCCCTGCTGTGGGTGATGGCTTATCTTAAGTGATCACTCTCCTTACAGTGTGTATGATAAACCCATTGTTTCATGTTCTCTGTGTGTGTGTATATAAATCTCTCCTCTGTTTTTTCCACCAAATGCATCCGATGAAGTGAGCTGTAGCTCACGAAAGCTTATGCTCTAATAAATTTGTTAGTCTCTAAGGTGCCACAAGTACTCCTTTTCTTTTTGTGAATACAGACTAACACGGCTGCTACTCTGAAACCTGTATTGTTGTGTGCTGCTAAATAGCTGCTCTGTTCTACCACAAAGGTGTTGACATTTCAGGGACAGATGTTATGATTCCTGTGTTTGTGGTTTCTCTCTGTCTGTCTTCCCTTCAACTGTACATGTGGTCTTTTCCCAGCTGGGGCCCATTTCTAAGAATATTTCTGCTGATGGCACTACCGCATCCATCATAATGTTGTACTACCTAAAATCCTGAACTCAGGGTTTCCACTGAAAAGTAATTATAGGATGATGGAAGAACAGTGTTACAATAATTGGTTAGGAATACAAAAAGAGGAGGGTTAAAAACAGATCATGAGAATGCTGGCCATCTAAGCTCTGATCCCATCCATTTGTTAACAAATAATAGAAATTAGAACTGTAAAATACAATATCCATCCCTTGCCAATGCAGGAATATTCACTTTATCACAGCAAGAGGATATGTGCAACTCAAATCTAGTTCATGCAGGGCTCAATCCCCAGTTGCACTGTATTCACACTGAAACAGGCCTGCTCTAACTTGCGACAGTAAGGCTGGGGATCAATGGAGAGTTTCTCATTGATGCTCCACTCCATCTGGCCTCCATCATACCCACTTCCTCTCTTGACATGCCTCCTCCTGCATTTGACGAGTGGGATGTAGGGCTAGTGCTGGGAGAATATTCAGCTATCCCCTTCAGGTCACTTTGTGCTGGTCTGGCAGTATAAATTGCCTATAGTGGGGCCCATTGCAGCTTTATGCATGTGAGGCCAGAATTTGCTGCTATGAATTCCCTTGAGGTTTTGCGTCACCTGTCAAATGGACTTTTAGCCGTTTAGCTATTGCAGCCATTTACACCAGCAAAGAACTTTGCACTGTGCTTTTATGGTGATACCCCTGGATAAAATAGCTGGCATTTGCAGGGTAAGTCTCCCACTGCAAATGAATGTGCGATTTATCTGTTGTTGTGAACTTCTCCACAAGTGAGAACATAAACTGGTGGATAAGATAAAAACTGAGTGTCAGGACTCAGGAGGTTGATGTCCTCGCTGGGCCACAGACGTTCTGTGTAAACTTGTGTAAGCTGCTTCACAGCTTTGTCCCTCTGGTCCCCATATATAAGACCTATTACCCCATAGAAATGTTTGCAGGGTTGTTGTAGCCATGTTAGACCCATGATATTAGAGAGACTCAGTGACATCTGTTGGTGAGAGACAAGCTTTAGTGCTTACACAGAGCTCTTCTTCAGATCTGGGAAAGGCTCTCAGAGTGTCACAGCTAAACACAAAGTGGAACGGATTGTTTAGCATAAGGAGTTAACACATGTTGCAAGAGAACATTCAAGGTGAAGTGGGTAGTTAACACCTTTGCAGCTGTAGGACAAAGAATAGGTTACAGGTTGTTGTAATGAGCCATAACTCCAGTTAATGAATCCATGATTTTTTTGTATTTAGCAAAGTTATTTAAGGTATTTAGCAAAGAATTTAAGCTCCCAGGCTCATCTTTTGTGTTATGCAGGTTTCCTTTGAATATGAGGACTCAGAGGTCTGATGTGGAGTGATTATTTTGTGAAAAGTGTTCGCCCACATGTAATACGGTGGTTTTTTTTTCTTTCATTTTTTCTGTGTGAGTTCATTCAAGAGCATAGTGATTGTCTGGTTCCAATAAAAGATATTACCTCACCCATCTTGTCTTTCTGAGGAGTGTTATGAGACTCAATTCACTAATGTTTGCAAAGTGCTTGGAGATCATGAGGTGGAAAGTTCTGCTGAGGTTATCATACACCAAAACGATTCTACTTTCCAGAGCATGGCATTTTGTATATGATCCACCTGAAAAGGAGAATTCGCACTGGCTTATGTGTGACAAGAATTTGATTAAAAACTGAGCTGTTGCACCATAAATAAATCAATGAGACCCTTTTTTGTGGCAGGAGTTGCATAGTCTGGATTTGAAGATAGGCTATTTTCACTGTATGTGCTACTGTTTTATAAAATATAATAGCTTGCAAAAACACTGATTCTGGGATGGTTGCTCATCTGCCATCAAAGACTATTTAACAATATGTTCACCTTCTGTTGTGCTTGGTGTGCATACTATAGGTTCTAGTAGTGGCATATTTTGTGAACAGCAGTATATATAGTAGCATGCAAGTATCTTTTGCAAGTAATATTTATAATTTTAATTCAATAATATTTCTAACCTTTGGTTACTGTGTTTCTTATAACATTCTTCCCGCTTAAGCAAATTTGCACTTTGCTGCTATGACACACGTGGCTTATTTTGCTGCCAGGGAATAGGAGGAGTGTAAAAATAACTTGGCCATGCCTCTGCCTGCCCTCCGACATGGGGCGCGCATGTGGAGGAGAGGGGATGGGTATGGAGTATGCTTTGCCAACTGTGTGCTTCCTAGGGACATTCCAATGCACAGTTGTTCCTTGAAAATTGTCAAGCTGCTTTATGACCACTTTATACCAGTGATAAATCTGGTGTAAAGTGGCAATCAGAAAAGTGTAAATTCCAGCTCCATCACTATGAGTCCAAGCTTCCTTCTCCTCAAGTCAATGACAGAACTACCACTGACTTCAGAAG